>NC_081415.1:118548218-119148218 GCF_030272615.1 Cryptomeria japonica | reverse complement strand
AAGGTCAAACGTATCCTGATAGATGGTGGGTCCGAGCTCAATCTGTGTACATGCAAATTAATAAAACAATTGAGACTTTCTGAGGATCTGATAGACACATCAGGAAGGATAACAATAAAGGCATATGATGATGCAGAAAGAATTTCAAAGGGCGTGATCACCTTACCTCTTCAAGTGGGCCCCATTACAATTGAAACCCCTTGCCAAGTACTAGATCTTGACCTCCCCTACAACATTATCCTCGGGAGGCCATGGATTCATTCCTTGCAGGCCGTACCCTCCACCTATCACCAATGCATCAAATTCCCCTATAACGGAAGAGAGATCACTATCAAAGGTGATCCCCAACCTTTTCAATATTGCAAACTATTAGAGGGGAAGCATCCGTATCATTGCCCACTAAATAGACCCTCGCCAATGCCTCCATCTGACACATCAAATGTTGCCTCCACATCATCCCAACCAGATAATCAAATCAAGATCTTGGACAATAGCTATGGAGAATACAAATTGGAGGACGTCTTATTAATAGGCAACCTCCCTCTCTCCTAAGTCATTTGGCAAACCAAAAGAGATAAAAAAGGACCCAAAACCAGTCATGCAATGCCAAAACACCACCTTCCAGCAATGGGGACCACTTGATAACGAGAGCCTCGAAGCAGATATCTCTTCATGGCTGTACCAGGAAGAAGATGAAGATCCAATAAGCATATCCAAAAAAATGTACCCAAAAGCATCTGCCATAGTTGAAAAAATGGGTTACAAAGGACATGGCCTGGGACTAGAGGAGAAAGGAAGAAAAACACCCATAAATCCTATCTCCTACAGATACAACAGAGGCTTGGAGTACACCCCAGTGCCTAAGATTACTATCACTGGTGCCCCTTCTAGTCCTTCGGATATCGAAAGCGCTGTTGAAGAGGAATTCCACGAAATGCCTTATGAATATGAGAAAGATATCTTCTTAGATGCTTACATCAATACCATCACCCCCGTAACCCCTCCCACTTCACATGAGCTACATCTTGTCCATCCTGAACTCATTGACTGGGGCCAACGAGACAAACCCACTTTAGATATCTGTGCCGATGATAATGCTCTCATTGCTCTCCTAACAGTGCAAAATATGGAAGATTGTAGCAGAATCGAGGGTATTCAACTACACAAAAAGGGATACTTTGGTAGTCAAGTCAATGCCCTTAGCCACAAAAAAGATAATAAAAGAAAAAGATATGATTCCCTAGGTGAAAACCTCCCTGAGGCGCCTTTGGATGAACAAGAAATAAAAAAAAAGGGCGTATCTGAAAGTGAAAACTTGGAAAAGGCACTTGACGATGAGGGATTTGACCTCCCTACCATTGGTTACCTTCCACAGGACAAATCAAATTTGTTGATAGAAGAAACAGACAACATCAACATGGGCACCGAAGTCATTCCGAAAAATGTGCTCATTTCCAAATCCCTCATAGAAATCGAGAAACAAGACTTCATCAACTTCCTTATAGAGGTAAAAATCAATTTTGCATGGTCCTATTCTGATATGCCAGGGTTGGACCCTGCCTTGGTGGTTCACAATCTCGCCGTCCGCCTAGATGCAAAACCTGTAAAACAAAAATTGCACAAAATGCACACACATATTGCACTCTTGGTCAAGGCGGAACTCCAAAAGTTGTTAGACGCAAAATTTATCAAACCAATAGATTATGCTGAATGGATCTCCAACATTGTACCTATAGGCAAACCTACTGGGGGCATCTGCATCTGCATAGATTTCCGAGATCTAAATATACCTTGTCCTAAAGATGATTTCCCACTCCCCAATATAGACATGATTGTGGACCTTACAACAAGACATGAAATGTTATCGCTAATGGATGGGTTTTCTAGATACAACCAAACTAGGATAGCAGATGAGAATCAGCATAAAACTGCATTCACAACACCATGGGGTACCTTCTGTTACCGGGTCATGCCTTTTGGCCTTAAAAATGTTGGAGCTACATATCAACGTGCAATGACAACAATTTTTCATGACCTCTTACACAAAATTATGGAGGACTATGTGGATGATTTGCTAGGCAAATCTAAGACAAGACAAGAACACATTCCCATTCTAAAGTAGATCTCTGAAAGATTAGAAAAATATAAACTACAGTTGAATCCAAAAAAGTGTGTGTTTGGAGTCACATCGAAAAAACTATTAGGATTCATTGTTTCCTGCAGAGGCATCGAGGTCGATCCTGCAAAAGTAAAAGCTATCATGGAAATTCCTCCACCAAAAACTCTCAGACAACTGCACAGTCTCTAGGGAAAACTCCAGTTTGTTAGACGTTTCATTTCACAACTAGCAAATAAGTGCCATCCATTTACACACCTCCTGCGCAAGGACACAAAATTCAAATGGGACTGCTTATGCCAAAAGGCCTTTGAGAAATTAAAAGAATATCTAGCATCACCTCTCGTATTGATGCCTCTTGCTCCTGAAAAACCCCTTATTTTGTATATATGTGCTACTGCAGTGGCATTGGGGGCATTATTGGCGCAAACAGATGATCAAGGGAAGGAACATGCCATTTACTACATCAGTCGAACGTTGGTAGGATATGAACTTAATTACACCCCCATTGAAAGAGCATGTTTGGCATTAGTGTTTAGCACAGAGAAACTATGACACTATATGCTAAATAATAAGACAAAATTAATTGCTAAAATTGATCCACTTAAATATCTCTTGTCCAAAGCTGCTCTCATTGGCAAAACTGCCAAATGGGTCATGCTCTTAAGCCAGTTTGACATTGAATATGTGGACAGAAAGGCAATCAAGGGACAAGTCATTGCAGATCAGTTGGCTGAAGCTCCACTTCCAGGCACCATCCTCTTCTCACAGAATTACCAGATGAGTTCATTATGACTGTTACCACATCCTTCACATGGAAATTGTATTTTGATGGCTCCTACACTCAAAATGGATCGGGGGCATGAATATTATTGGTCACACCTCAAGGAGATGGCATCCCCAAATCATACAAGATAGCCTTTGCATGTACCAATAACATAGCAGAATACAAGACCCTCATCATAGGTTTACGCTTGGCTATCCACTGGAAAATAAAGGAATTACAAGTCTATGGCAATTCCCAACTCATCATAAAACAAGTCAATGATGAATACTAGACAAAAGATGATAAACTCCTTCCCTACTGTACCATGGTTGAAGATCTTAAGCAACATTTCACAGCAATCAAGTTTGACCAAATCCCATGAACAAACAATAGGGCTGCAAATGCAATGGCCACCATTGGCTCCCTCCAAATGCCAGCACACAATAAGAAGTGCGAGTTCTTGGTCAAGCAATTTTTTATATCGACATGCAACCTACCAGAGTCTGAAATGGTGTGTGTTCTCATTGGTTTCGAGTCCCCTTGGTACCAAGAAACCTTTGCTTTTCTCAAAGACAACACCATTCCTCCACACCTCACCAAAACCCAACAACAAACCTTCATCCGCCGATGTGCCCGTTACACCATCCTTGCAGACACCTTGTTCAGAAGGCATTTTGATGGTTCCCTCCTAAGGTGTTTAGATAAACAAGAAGTAAAATGGGCATTACGCAAAGTACATGAGGGTATCTGTGGGGCACACTCAAGTGGACTCACATTGGCTAAAAAACTTTTGAGAACAGGATACTATTGGCCTAAAATGGAAGAAGATGCATACAATTATGTGAAGAAATGCATCCCTTGCCAGCAGCATGGCGACAAGATTCATGCACCGTCACAAGAATTGCAGCCATTCATTACACCATGACCCTTCTCGCAACGAACATAAATTCACTATCACCGCCACCAAATACTTCACCAAGTGGGTAGAGGCTATCCCTCTTACTTTCACCACCGACAAGCAAATATCCAAATTCATCCTAAACTACCTAATCTGCCGATATGGCATCCCAAAAATTATCATCACAGATAATGGTAAACAATTTAAGAACCAGGATGTCAAAGAACTCTGCCAAAAATTCAACATCCAACACCGCTTCTCCACTCCATATTACCCCCAAGGCAATGGCCAAGCTGAGGCTTCTAATAAAACCCTAATGAAAATCCTCAAAAAGACAGTCAATGAAGTAGGCAGTGATTAGCACCTCCAAATCCATGGGCCTACCACACTTCCATCCACACCCCCACAGGTGCCACTCCTTATTCCTTAGTATTTGGTTTCAAAGCCATCCTTCCCCTTGAGATCGAGATCCCCTCTCTAAGGGTATCGCTGCAAAACATCCTACCAGAGGAAGAATACAGAATTGCCCGCTTACAAGAGCTAGAATTGTTAGATGAAAGGTGCCTCAAGGCCTTGAATCATCTCCGGGTATATCAAAACCGTCTGCGCATGAGTTATCATAAAAAAGTCAAAACCCGAGAATTCCAAGTTGGTGATCTTGTCCTCATGGAAAATCAGAAAAATCTACAAGAAAGAGAAAAGAAAGGCAAGTTCGAGCCTAATTGGCTTGGACCATATGTAATCACAACAAAATATGGATCAGGAGCTTATCAGTTGGCTACTCCTGAAGGTGATCCTTTGGATGATCCAATGAATATCATGCACCTCAAAAGATTTTATGCTTAGTCCTTAGAAAGTCTTAAATTGTCAAAAAAATAAAAAAATCAAGAAAAAAAATAAAAATGAGAAAAAGATCCTGAAAAAATCGTCACTTTGGTAAAAACCTGGCAAATAGGCACCTTATGAGACAAAAAAATTAAAAAATCAGAAAAAAAAAGAAAAAACAATTCGTCCATTAGTGAAAACCACTTGGTGGCGCTATGGACAAGTACCTTGGTGAAAACCTCTGTGCAAACGCCAAGGTAAATAACCGGATCCACTGTCTATCATGTCGATACTACAAATCATCTGCCATCCAACCCACCCATGCACAACATTCCTTCTTTTCCGCCTCCCAATAAAACATGCATATGATGATGAAGTCTTCGCTTGAGTCATGAACAAGGAATGTCCCATTGAACCTGAGATTTTATGCCTCTGTGTGTAAGCTTCAAGAAGTCTTGAGAAACAATCCCAAGTCCATCCTAGTTCTACTCTTGACAAGAGGTATCATGTGGTCGCAAGGAAGAGATTTGTTAGATTTTGTTAGATCTTTTCATATAGGCTTGCATCTTTTTCCCTACGACTGCCACTATTTACGACTGCCTGGGTTCTTCCATATCCAAGTATGTTATGATAGGTGCATACTGGGGCATATTTCATAGTATGACATGTTTTGGATCCTTCTTGTATAAATCGGCGACCTGGTACTAGTGTTTATCAACACTTACCTTCTCGTGTACAAGAGGTATCAGCGTGTTTGAGGGTTTCCTTGCATGAACCCACAACTCTGTATTAGTGTTTCTTAACACCCACATTGTTGTGTGCAAGAAATTCCCGTTTGTCTACAGAGTTAGTCCATGCCCTGCGTTTCTCATGGCATCCTGATTTCTATAATCAATGGTGCAAGTCACTCAGGGCAACATCAAACTAGGTTGGCTCTCCACATCTATTGTGCACAAAATCTCACCATCTTTCTATCAAATCCTAAACTCAATAATCTCATGGAGTTCTCAATTGCCCCCATTTTCCTCCGCGGTCTCGCATCTCATATTCTTCTATCCAAATACCTCATGACTGCTTCATATTTGTTCCTCATCTATCCCTTCCACATTAATTTTTCTTCCTCTATTTTTTCTATTTTTTTTTCCTCACATAATCAATTCTGATTCTGATTCATGTCTTATACAGGATGTATCCTTCCTGAAACTAGACGCTCTGATCATGTCTTATACAGGATGAATCCTTCCTGAAACCAGACGTTGTGATCAGTCATGTCTTATACAGGATGTGTCCTTCCTGAAACCAGACACTCCGATCATGTCTTATACAGGATGAATCCTTCCTGAAACCAGATGTTGTGATCAATCATGTCTTATATAGGATGAATCCTTCCTGAAACCAAATGTTGTGATCTGATCATGTCTTATACAAGATGAATCCTTCCTGAAACCAGATGTTGTGATCAGTCATGTCTTATACAGGATGTATCCTTCCTGAAACCAAACACTCCGATCATGTCTTATACAGGATGAATCCTTCCTGAAACCAGACGTTGTGATCTGATCATGTCTTATACAGGATGAATCCTTCTTGAAACCAGACGTTGTGATTAGTCATGTCTTATAAAGGATGTATCCTTCCTGAAACCAGACACTTCGATCATGTCTTATACAGGATGAATCCTTCCTAAAACCAGATATTGTGATCAATCATGTCTTATACAAGATGAATCCTTCCTGAAACCAGAAACTTTGATCATCTTTGTCTTATACAAGATGAATTCTGCTTGAAACTAGACTGAATCTGGATCTTATCAATCGAATCAAATCAAATCTATCGGGATATCAATTTCGCAAAACTCCAAAGATCAAATACCTCAATTGATCTCTCGAGGGGGCATCACCATACCATAATCTATTAATCAAGAGCCAGGGCATCCTATCAAACCAATATCAACATCAAAACAAGATTATTCTTTGAATCAATGTGTTATCACACCTCGCTTCAAAGAGGGGCAAAATGTAGACACTTAAAAATAATTATTTTAATTATTCCTTGCATAATTAATTAATTAATTATGTTAATTCAAATTCCTCTCAATATTAATTAAATATAATTAATATTGTCACTATAGCATATGATTGATTTATTTAATAAATCAATCCCTTTCTTTATTCTTTTAAAAAAATCAAATCCTCACAAATCTTCCTCTTAGCTAATTAATTTGAATTAATTAGTTAACCTACATGATTCCTACAAATCATCTTCTTAATTCATTCTTCTAGAAACTCCCTAAACTCACTTAACATTATTCTTCTAATTTTTTATTCCCTCCACTCATTCTCTCTCCTAGTCAAATTCTCCTACAAATCTTAATCCCACCTAACATTTCCTCTAATCCCCCTCCTAATGAGTCGTTAATGGTTAATTATCATGATTAGCCACAAAGTCATCTCTTTGTCCTTTTCATCCAGCCACTAGCTTTAAATGCTCTTTTCCTAGGTGAATGTAAGATTTTCGAAATCACACATTCTTCTAGGCATCCCCTCTCCCAAGGAATTTTTAATTCCTTTTTATTTCTCCAATCCCCATGATATCCTTTTTTTGGAGAATTTTTAATTCCTCCAATGCATCTTGTGGAGTGTGGAGATACGAAATGCCTTTAAGGCATATTTCTTGGTCTCCACACCCTCTCTTGGACCTTGTGTGAGATCACAAGTAAATCTTATCCCTTCATCTTGAATTCATCTTAGCCATCAGTTTTCCTCTCCTCTTCCTATAAAATAGGGCTCCATCCCTTCATTCAAACACATCTTGAAATCCAGTAAGTTTATGCTGCTCTTTTGAGCCCAGGAAATCATCTTGGCAACTTGATCATCTCATTCTTATCATTTTTCAAATCCATTCCATTTGTGCACAACATTGGAGAGCCATCCACATCCAACAATCAAAGGAGCACATCAAGTGGAGCATTATCAAGGGGTGCCTTCACTTCATCAAGCTCAAGCCGAAGGAGAAGGTAAAATAGCAAGGTGAAATGGTCTTTTAATGATATTTTAGCATTCTACATGTTTATTTCATTATGTTTTGATCATTTGACCTTCAAATTTGTTTTCCCCTCTTTAGTATGCCCTAGTGAGTTGTTGTGTATGTTGAGTTTGTCATTGCGAGTTACTCCTTACCTCTACATCATGATATCATGGTTATGCTAGTTTGAAGAGCAACCCACATTTCAAGCATTCAAGAAAACATTAAAAAACAATTGAGAAATTTATGGTCTTTGCTATGGTATTAATGTTTATCATTTGATTTTATGCATAGGTCTTAGGCTTTATTGGACGGGTGTGAATGTGAATTTGGATCTTGCATTGCATTTTTTCCACTTTATTTAGATTAACATCTTCATCCTTCACAAGTATGAAGACAAGTATGATTAATTGTACCTAGCTTTGAAATCAGTTTTCAATGGTAGAATTTTAACACTAACAACCATGAGCTTATTTGTCCTTAAAAACAAAATTTTCCCCCTTTTTCATGCACTTAGGGACCCTCATTGTTCCCTTATTGGTATGTCATATTTTATGACTGTCACGGGTCTAGGGTTTCAAGAAATGAAAGAAAACCCTTTCTAAACTTTGTAATACACTAATACCCAAAAATTCTACCCCAAGAATTTTCAATATCTTTGTAACCTTATTAGAGGTTTCTAGATACTTGTAGCATCTAAAATAGGCTATAGTAAGTCTTTTAACACTTGAACTCACTATCGTTTGACACTTGACTATTCACTATCATTTAGTTTTTGTATATAACACTACTTTTTAATTACTAGTCATTATAGACTATCATAAACATTGTTGACTATAATGATTATCATTAAACTACCCAGTATGATCTTATAGAACACTGCTCATTATAGAATCATAAGTCATCGCCTTCTAACATTATTATAATTCTCCCAACACTATTATACAACCTTCATGCACTGCCATACATTCTCAGAATAATGTTACACAACCTTCACTAGAATTTTTCACTTGAGAAGGTCTCTCACCAATGAATTTAGGGATTCTTGGACTATTAAGGTTTAACAATTTTTTGATAGTTTTTGAAAGCAATTCCTACAATCCTTTGGGTAGAATCAACAACGTTCTATATGTCCATGCATCAATGAGAGAGGTTTAGGATTTTCATTTAGAAACATGATTTATAGAGATACCAAGAATGAAATTGAAAGGAAGATCTAATATTTATGAATGAAATTGCAAATCAATCTAAGTTACATGTTTGATATCTTACTTATATCATGGCAACATAAAATGTATATATGCACTCAACATACCTCTTTGCTTGTTTATTTGAGAATGTTTCTAGGAATTAATAGGTGAATGATACATTGATCTACACATGAATCACTTGTACTTTCCCGATACTTTCATCCCTTGGTCAAGGCCGCATACTCCTTTACACTTGAATATTATTTCCACCCTCATGATTACTTGAAGTCCATTCTCAAATCACACTAAATGACAATAGTTACTACAAAATAGTGACCATAGCCAAGGAAGCCCAAATTTACTCATACTCAACATAATAAGAAATAACTAAATCATTTTTACCATTATTCATAACATAACCTCTTTTCACATCATGGAAGGCCAAAATTACAAGGATCACGCTTCTTCGAAGGAGCCATTGTTTAGAGCCACCAAACTATCAACAAGAGTAGAAGCTATTAGGCTCATACAATTTTAGGACATATAAAGAGTTGAATCAGAAGCGAGATCATGAAGCATACAATAGAGAGGTATTCATGGAATAGACATCTGAAAACATCTCATTCATGAAGTAACAAAATGCTAAAGAAAATGACAAGTAATAAAAAAACTTACAAGGATGAGGCATATTCATAACTTTTGCAGTCTCGCCTTGGATATCAACGCTAGAAGCAACTCATATTGTTTGTGTACATACAAGACAATATGGGAGTTCATTATACCCAACAACTTGTGGTGTTGTTGTTTGTGTTGGCTCTGTTGGACACTGCAATTAAGATTCAATATACATTATTCAATAAGATTAACTGTGCAACATAATGAAATATTGAAAAGTGTGTTATCTTGTTGAGCTTCGCTTGGTTTTGAGAATAGTTTAATATTCTCTACTTAACAGGGCCAACCACGTGAAGGTGGAAGCTCATTTCCTAACATCACTCTAAATTCCTCGTTAACATCTTATAACATCCATTCATTCATTCTTTCTACCATTAATAAAATATAGCATTCATTCATTAATTTCACATAACGTTCATTAACACATAACATTGATTAATATTAATTAACACGCAACATTCATCAATATTAATTAGCACATATCATCCATAACCATTAATTAGCACATAATTACATTCACTAACACATAAAAATCAGTCATTATCAAATAAGGTAGATTACAATCATTTCTTTTTTTGTTTTTTCTTTGAAGCTATGAAAAGACTAAGTGGAACATTAGTTTCTTCATCATTTCCCCCCTCTGCAGTTGTTCCGCCCTCTGCTTGTGATCTCGATGTATGCCTAGTCCTATACTAAGGATGAGGACATTGAAGCGAAGGGGGGTCCTCTGCAATAACAAATAAATGGGTTAAATTCAAAATATTTTTTATTATTGTTACAAGTATTTCATTAATTTAGAGAACATAATTGTTGCGCTCTTTACCTGATGGGGCTACATCATTTTGTCTAGCCTCAACCTCAACATCAATTAGATTATTGGTAAAGTATTCAATTTGAAACAATTTCCATTTAGCATATTTACCTATGTGACAGATGCACTCGAATATTGTGTATGCCCACTCAATTCTCGTAGCCGATCAGCCACGACTGAATAGCCTTGCTGGTAGGAAATTCTCTTGTCATCTTCTGTGGGTGCTCTATTGAATCCAGAGTCCTGCATTTTTGCTTGGTATCGTGAATTTTGCTTGCATTGTTTGATAAAAAAAAATCATTTGCAATTTATTAATATTTTGATGCAATATTTCGTTTACATGAGATACTTACAATTCGTGCAACAAATTTCATATAACCACCAGAGCCGAGTTTGTGTTGCCCGTGCTTTTCTTGTCTTGCCTTTGTTGTCTTTGACGTGTCACTCAGTCTATTAAAAGTTTGAAATATGTTAGATTATACAAATATAAAGAGTAATTAATTAGTACATAATTACATTCTTAATAGTATCTCGTACCTTCTTCTGGCATCTGGTGGTGTATTTCCTTTTTTCCTTTCAATTCTCTCCTTGGCATCCAAAATCAGGTCCTTCCACTCCCTCTCTTGAATCATGGGGGGACGCTCGTACTTTAGGTTCCCCTCTAAATGGGTCTTGTATTGGTCCCTCACATACTTTAGATATGTGCCAAATTTTTCAAGAAGCTTGGTTTTGTCAAAGGTGTCATTTCCGAACCACTCAACCATTTGGTTTGTCAATTCATCTTTTAACCTTTTTTCTTGGTCATTCCACCTTTTAAAGCAAAAAAAAACCTGTTAGATTCATAAATGAACTAAAGCTACATTTATTACAGTTCAAGAAATAGATCAAAGAAAAACTATTCTAGCAATGATATGAAATCAAAATAGTGGATTAGGGTTAGTTCACATATGATGTACCACATTTTACGTATGGTGGGTCCAAATATCTACAATGCAATGTCACTAAGATGTTTATAGAAAATATCATTTCCTGCAAAAAATTCATGGGATCATTAGTCCAAAACGAGTGATCATAAAGTAAATTACAATTAGACTATATAAAATAATAATTTTAAAGTACTTGGAATCTTTTGTATCTTTAAGGGAATTATTTCTTCGTTGCTCACCACCAATGTGGCCTGCAACGTTCCCATACTAGCAATATGAGAAGATCCAGGAAATGATGGTATGTTATCAGCAATAGTCGCCTCTAGCGTATCCTCACGTGCATCTCCTCCTGCAGAAAATGAATCCACTATGAAATGCCCCCAAGAAAGAACGCTTGAAGGGAAATAAACACATAACATAAGATAGAGCAAAAGAGGGATCTACCAACAGTGGGCATGCCAATATGACGTGCAGTAGAGGATGTCTGCATGCTTCATGTTGTCGACATTGCAGTCGGCAATACAAGTGGGGATAACCTCTCATGAGGCGGCGATGACATTTACACAGGAACATTGACAACACCTGAAGAATAATACATTAAATATATCAAACATTAAATATATGAAAAGTGCAAGAATTGTAAACAAGGATGAACCTTTATTTTGAAGATTGACAGTATCAAGTATGATGTGTTTTGGGTACTCAAAGTGATAAGCCAAGCAAGCGATAATACAAGAAAATCGTCATCACCTGAAGTACCTGCAACACCCTGATCATGGCAACAACTTTCATGAGGGCGGATAAATTGCTGTAAAAACATCACGTACATATTTTAGTTAATGACATAAAAGAGAATAAAATATAAACCATTATTGAACTTTTTTTATAATAAAAGCTTTCATTACTGCTTACTTGCAAGTTTTCTACTGTTTGAATCAATACTTCCACCCTCTCTTGTATCTCATCAGTCATAGGATGCACGGCTGCCAAAGTAACAATCTGTTTAGTAATTTTTCTAAGAGGCTTTTAAAAAAAAATTCCATAGGGTGTGTGGAATTTTCAGGGTCATTATCACTTAATCCTATTGATTCCACATCCCTAGAGGGGTGCTCAGGTACTGCAACTCCCTTTCCCTTTACTCGAACATCCGTATGTGTCAAGAATATCATTAACAGTTATAAAATTAGTCTAAATCACTAAAAAAAGAACATAATAATGTAACCGTTTGCTTCTATCTAATTTGTACAATTACAATGATGTTTACCTGCTCAGTAGAAGTGTCGCGACCTACATCCTTGTCTACGATATGTGATGGATTCATGTTGCCTTGTGACAAAGAAAAAATATAAAAATGTTAGCGAAATTAAACCAATAGACTTAGCAAAAAAATTCATAATAAAATGGTATATTGGATTCATTAATTGGAGGTTGGCTAATTTAAATGGTATATAGTACGTACCACCCCATGATATTAACTTTGTTTGTATCTATACGATTCAAACTGTAATTGATTAGAAGCTCTTCATCTGCACTTATTGATTTTATCACACATACGAATACATGATTTCCCTTGCACACCTCAAATATGCAATTGGGTTGTTTATTAGTTGACCCAGGTCACGTATTATTTATAATACCTGCAATATTCCCTGTTGCTTTTGGTAGACCATCAATGTATATAGTCACTCATTTACTTTAATCATTATCTTTCTGTTGTATATAATTTGCTGATAGTGCATACCTACAGATATTTTTTTTATATTTAACAATCTGCATCCAATTATTGTAATTGTAACAAGGTCTGACAAACTCCATCAATTTAGCAACTTTGTTGTAACAAACCTTTATGCCGTCCATGGAAAATAAGCCAAAACCATGTAATGACGAAGGTGCTATGCGATATATCCTATCGTTAACACAAAAATTGATGTTTATTGGAGGAAGTTCCTTGGGCACCCATTGTTTCTATAGATGTTTGTACCTCAGTGGCACCTCAATGTTGCCTTTGGTCTCATCATCATAAGAACATGACCCCCCTTGAGCAAGGAAAAATTTCATGCATTTATTGAATTTTATTCTAATCTTTTGACCTCTTGTTGATCTCCCTATTGTAGACCTACTACATGTCTCACTTTCATTTTCTATTCCTTCATTTCCCTCACTCGATGAAGATAGATATGACAAATACCTGTTTGGGGGTACCTGCACTCCATCAAATGAGAGAGAAATTTTGCAAATGAGGGTAATGTTGATGAAGAATTTGGCCCTAAAGTTGATTTTGGGATTAAAATTGGAACAAGTCCAACTGGGGCCTCAAGTGTTGATAACTGTATTAGATTTGATGCTAATGTCGAGGTTTGAAAAATCGAGGAAGTTTTTTTTCCAAGTAATTTTAAAAAAAAAACTGTTTCTATAGGGTGTATTGACTAGTTATACCTATCTATCCATGAGACTGTGCAGGATCCTCGTCAAAGGGGTTCAGGTTCCTGCACATGTAATTCAATTATCTTATGTTAGCTAAAAATTAGATAGTACACAACATGAACAACATGAACTTTGTAGACAAAAAGAGTATTAAATAATAAAAAGATGTTGTCATCAAAATCATTGTAAATTTTTTAATTCCTTACCTTTACTTTATGTAGACTATGCAGGATCCTCAACTAAATGGTTGACGATGTCTGTAGTCAACGACCTGTTCCCACCAAGGTTGACAACATCACATAGGGACTATACATGAAATCAACACCATCAATTGAGCATCATAAGCATTACTACATTTGTAAGTTGATAAACAATACATACATACGTATCATAAGCATCATAAGCATCACATGATGTATCATCATATATGTAATTGAGCATCACAATTAGCATCACATATGTGTCATCATAAGAATGTAATCCATCACATATGTATCATAAATCACCATCCATCACATAGGTAATAAACAATCCACATTCTATAAATAAACACAAAGTTCAATTAATGTTACATGCATCATCATAAACATGTAATCCATCACATATGTATTTTAAATCAACATCCATCACATAGATAATAAACAATCCAAATTCCATAAATAAACACAAAGTTTAAAAAATGTAACAAAAATAGTCACTCTCCCTATCTCCATCTCCATATTAAAAGGCACATCATTAATTAATTATGTAATGGTATTATAATTTAAAACATAATGAATTAATTATGTAAAAAAAATTCTATCAAGAAATCAATATTAAATAGATAATATACTAATAGCATACCTCATACATTTCATTCATCATAATGAACATCAAGGTCATCATCATCACCATCATCATCATCATCATCATCATCATCATCATCATCATCATCATCATCATCACCACCACCACCATCATCGTCTTCACCATCATCATCACCATCACCATCATCATCGCCATCGCCATCGCCATCGCCATCACCATCACCATCACCATCACCATCACCATCACCATCACCATCACCATCACCATCATCATCATCATCATCATCATCATCCCCAACTAGTTCAAATGACCTTGTATTTACCATTGTAAACCCAATATCATGTTCAATAACAGTTCTATCAGGATCATTTTTATTCAATCGTAGCCTATACCATTTGACGATGAACAAAACTAATTTGAAGGAATTAAAGTTACACTCAAGTATATCATCCAAAATGCCATAGTATCTATTTTGAGACTGTTGAGGATGTATGTCATTTCTCGATGAAATATTTGTCACCTCAAAGCCAGCAATGATGCCAGAATCACAAGTTTTCTTCGTGTCATCCAACTTTTTTATGTGAAATTTATGACCATTGCAGCACATAGTGTTGTGGTGTTTGACCTGCGATATGTCAAACATGTAAAATTTATTGCATTGTGAGTTGATAAACATATGGGTGATTAATAAATTTATACGTACCTATTTATCTCTTAAACCATATGCTAAATCAATTTCCTTTTGCGTAATATTAGAATCTCCATTACGATGAGCTTCTTTAACCAATGAAGCCACACCTTCCCATGTTAACGTACGTCTAGAATGCTGAGAATGTTCAATCCATACCATCATCCAATCAAGATTGTTTGTAATATACAAATGTAGTGCATCCCACTCTCGACCAACTAAACAAAAAATAAATAGACGTCTTACAACCGTATTATTTTGAAGATTATGAATTAATTAACTACAATAACATCTTATAATTACCTCTCACTTTCCCCAATCTATCTTTCCTCGTCAAGTACTCCCCTTCGAATTTGTTAATGGGGTTGGGATCCCAAATGCGATCCACGTGGATCTTTGCCACAAACTTAGGAAGATATTTAGAAATGTACACCATAGTCTGGTATACCATATATCCCTCCACCATAGAACCCCCAGGATGTGCTCTTTGTTGAACTAAAGCCTTCAAAAATTTCAAGTGCCTCTCAACCATCCACATCGACCTAGTGTGTATAGGTCCACACAATTCAATCTCAACTTGGTGTATGAGGTAGTGTTCTTGTGCATTGAAAAAAGATGGAGGTAGACACTTTTGCATTTCACACATTAAATGAGGAATTTTTCTCTTCCAATATTTTATATCGTCTTTAGCTCCCAAGACTTATGATATTGTCAATCTACAATATTGAGATAAAAGGGAAGTACAAAGTGATTAATGTGAGTAACATTGGTAACACACATGGAGCATGCAAAACACAAAGTTTATGACATTTAGAACTATTAAGATTCATATATTCTCACTAGGAACCATATCAAAAAGACAAGGCATAGATCTAGGACTAGTAAGATCCTTATATAGTTACTAGGAGTCATGTCAGAGACACATAAAAGCATGATACCCAAGTTAGTAAGAACCTTATATAGTTACTAGGAGTCATGTCAGAGACACATAAAATAATGATACCCAAGTTAGTAAGGTCCTCTAATACTTAGTCATAGATCGCATTCTAACAACAAATAGAGACCTAATTGTGAAAGTTTGAAGGCCATTGGGGAAAAAGTTGTCATATTGCCATGACAAATTTTGCATTTCTTGTAGAAACTTCTTAAAAATATGGTTGGAAAGTTAGTTTATGATGGTTTGAGGTTGTAACCCACTTGGATGGGAATAAATAGGCCTTTGGCATGTCATCCAAGAGTTTTGCTTAATGAAATTGGGGTTTTATGTGCATTTTTGACGTTTCGGTCTGATTCTCTTCATTTTTCATTGTGAAATCATCATAATTTTATGGGAAGTTGATTGGATGTGGTAGAGTAGTGAGTTAACTTCATTTTTTCTTTTTGTGGCCTTGAATTTCATTGTGTTTTAAATTAGATATCATAGTTTTTCTAAAAAATGTCAAAACCTTGCCTAGTGTTTACCGAGAGGAGTAAATAATGTATAGTTTGGTCTCCCATGCATATAAATTCACCCAAATGTGTGGGAAGACCTTTTTTCATGCTATGTATCATATTATTTTGTGTACAGGGCTTCAAATTAGATTTGGTTCGTTTGGGCATGAGGACAGTCCGATATCTCTATGTATCAGTCAGTAAAAGGTAGTAAGAGTGAATAATTTGGTGGGAAGACCAAGTGATTGGTATTTTGAAGTGGTTGATGATAGAGAGAGGGGTGATGGGACCCTGTGAAACCTTAGGAAGGGTTTATGGATCAAAACCAAATGAAATAGATTAAATTTCTATGACTCTCCTAAGGGTATTGATTGTCACAGTCATAGTTTTACTAGTGATATTGTTTTTGTTTTGACAGAGTTGTGTTTGTAAACCCAAGTGTGGACATGTAATGGAGTGATGAGATGTATTAAGACTACATCAATACTTGACCCTATCCTCATGGTGTTGGCTCAATTCATATTAGTGTGTTTTGTTGAAGAAACATGATATGAGAAGTTTGATGCAGAGGCAAGGGTAGAACTCAGTATTTCATATTAGGACAACAACCACATTGATTAGGCAAGTCAGATAAGGTCTCTCCAATGTTTATGATACTGAATTCACATTAGACACTCATGGATTACCCTAATTAGACATTAGTCAACTTAAGATATGATACAAGGATTGCATACCACAAAGCCATTAGATATGTTTTGAGATGAAAAAGAAGAGTTAAATGGTTTTGGTTCAATGATGATAATTTCTATTTTCAAGTAATTTAATTTGGTATATTATACTGAAACGTGATTTCATAACTAACATTTCAACTTCTATATAACTAGTTCTATAGCCCGATTTTCTTGCCTGTGAAGAAAGACCATGTCAAACAATATCAGTGAACAACAAAATAAGGAGACAATTGCTAGATTGTGGTCTAACTTGAAAAGAAAAGGTGATGGAAAATTTTATCGTCCCTACAAAATTTGTAAGGGGTTAAAGACTAGAAGACTTCTAATCAAAACAACTAATAAACATTGTAGGTGACATGGTCACATTGAAGGTGGACATGATTATCATCCATTGGTAAGTTTTTCATTATATCGTTTTAACAATTTATATACATAATAAATCACTTGATGATGAGATCATGACCATGGTTTATTTATTTTTATCAATTTTATATAGGTCGAGCACCCCGGAGCACATGGTATGGACCAACACAATCTGGAGAATATGGTTTTCGAAGTGGACGAACATGGAGGTGTGAATATCAAAGCTGAAGATAATGATCCCATGGAAGATGACGATCATGAGCCACAAAACACAATTGAAGATTATGGTACAAATACATTGATCCATGACACATTTAGTACTCGCGTAGCTGATCATGATGATGAAGATGACCTTGATGTTGTTCATGATGTCCCTCTACTTGAGAAGGCTTCTAAGGCCCTTTACGAAGGCTCGTAGACAACTATTCTCTTCGTTGTATTGTTGTTGGTGAACTTGAAGGTTATGAATGGTTTATCCAACATAACAATCTCACGTATGTTAAGGTATGTCATATATGTCATAATAAACTGTGAATCATGTTGTACCATTAATATTCTTTATATTAACAAATTATATATTTTTGCTGTAAATTGATAAGTGAGTTTTTGTTACCACCATCAAATATTCTACCTCGCTCATACCGACAATTATCTACCATTATGAAAGATATTGGAATGGAGTATCAATCAATAGATGCTTGTCCCAATGATCATATTATATATCACAAACAACATGAATTTTGAATTGAATGCCCTGAATGTCATATTAGTAGATATTGAACAACTCAAATAACAAAAAGGGTTCCTCACAAGGTTCTTCGCTATATTCCCATTGTAGTCACATAAATCTATCCACTTAATTAAATGAATACTTAGTATTTATTTGATTATTTAACCATCAATTAATAATTAATTAAATTAATATTTAATTAATTCATCTTAACCCTCTTCTCCTATTAATTAAATAAATTATTCAATTTATTTGATTTAATTCACTTAACCAAATTCAGACCATTAATTAAATAAATAAATCATATTTATTTAATTAAATATTCTCTCACATTTAAATAAATTAATATTTATTTAAATCCCCCCAAATCCCACCTCTCACATTTAAATAAATTAACATTTATTTAAATCACCTTTATCCTCTACCCACTTGCATTTTCCTACAAATGCAAGTTGCACAATTATTTTAAATAAATAATTTATTTAAATCACCTTTATCCTCCACCCACTTGTATTTTCCTACAAAAGCAAGTTGCACAACTATTTTAAATAAATTATTTATTTAAAATCCTATTTATCCTCACCCACTTGAAACCTTTAATGGTTTCCCTTAAAGTATTCAAACTTGATGGCTTTAAAGTCTTCAAACTTGATGGCTTCTTTCTATAGTCTTCTTAAGCCTTTAATGGTTTCCCTTAAAGTCTTCAAACTTGATGGCTTTAAAGTCTTCAAACTTAATGGTTTCCCTTAAAGTCTTCTTAAGACTTTAGTGGTTTTCCTTAAAGTCTTCAAGCCTTTAATGGTTTCCCTCAAAGTCTTCAAGCATTTTAATGCTTTATCTTCATTTTTCTCATTTAAATAAATTAATATTTATTTGAATATTTATCCAAATGCAAATTATACCATTTAATTGAAATAAATGATTTTATTTTAATTGAAAATACCAAAATTTCTCCCACTTGCATTTTCCTACAAAATCCACTTGCATGCCTAAACCCCTTCTAGAATTTTCTAATCACTTCTAAATAACCTAACCCCTTCTCTAAACTTTGTCACATTCCTAAGCAAAAGGGAAGTCACTTCTCAAACCCTCAAAGTCTTTGATAACCATTAAAGGCTTTCAACCTTCAACCACTAAATGGCTCAAAGTCTTTGATAACCATTGAAGGCTTTCAACCTTCAACCACTTAATCCCCAAAGTCTCCAATAACCATTAATGGTTACCTCAAACCCTCCCACATGGTTAAAACATTTGTTTTGACTCAACCTCTACCCAACCCAAAGGTCTTATCAGGCCATTAATGCTTTGACCATGATTATCTCTTAAACATTTGCACAAAGGTTTATCCTTGGATTAACTCTTAATCCAGTGGGTAATCTTAATTTGGAATTGACCCTTAGCCTCTAGATAACCATGAGGTCTTCTTAGGCCTTTAATGCCTCCAACCTCTTCTCTCAACCCAATCCTATGTTGACACTTGTCACCATTTTATTGGTGCCAATTGTGCACATGGATCCCCAACTTTCAAACATGGCCCTTGATTAAACCATTCAATCTTAACCCTTCATTTCCCCATTTCTTCTATAAATAGAACCCTTCTCCTCAAGCAAAAGGAAGCATTAGAGTATTGTTGTTATACTGGCATTAACATAGAGCTTTTTCATAGCATCACTATCTACTCTTGCATAGTATTTGCTTATCATATTCAACCATCTTGAATCTTCATATGACATCCATGGCTAGTGCTAAAAGCTGAGAGCTACACTCATTTGGGACTTGGAGAGGAGAGGAACAAGGGAGGAGCAACTATGAGCATCTTGATTAGCTATTTTATTCTATGTTTATATGCTTAATATCTCTCTTGATATGCCTGTTTAGGATAATCTTTTGTTGCTAACACTAACGTTTGTTTCTTGTGCTCTTGTGTGTGTTGCCATCAAACAGATTTTCTAATCCTTTTTGCAGAGCATCATTTGGTGAACCCGACGTGAATCCAAACACCAAAAAGATCAACTTTTTTTTTTTTTTTTTACCCAATAACATGTTTGAATGTTGAAAATGTCATACAGGTTGCGCTTTTGACACTGTTTTGGTGCGTTTGACATTATTTTGGCGCTATTCACCCTGTTTCAGTGCTTTTGCCTTCTCTTGTCTTTCCCTTTCTTTTAGTGCGTTTGTGTTAAATAGCGCCTGTATTCAAATGCAGAGTAGCGCTATTGTAACAAAACGTTGTACAAATCACCTTGTAACCAAAAAAAAATAGGCTTGTAGAAGCCCACCAAATAGGCGGATTTTACTAACTATTTTTCTCTTTTGTGCAGATTTAAATTAGATTAAAAAGTAGATTTATATTTTTTACTAACTTGTTTTTTTAAGTTGGTTTTAAAAATGAATTCACTTTTTATTTTGGTTTAAAATTAACTTCACATTTCAAATTTGGGCTTTTAAAAAAAGAATCACACATTTGTTTGGGGCTCTTAAAAAGAATTTCATTGTTCCAAGGTAAAAAGAACCACAAACTTATACAAAAACAAATTTATTTTTTTTGCAAGTTAGGAAACAAACTTCGTTTTGGTGCTTAAAATCAACAAGGCAAATTTTATTTCTTGCATCAAGATAAAACTCACAATCCACACTTCCATTTTTGGTGCAAATAAAATTCACAATCAACTTTTCTCATTTTTAAAGCAACTTTACTTCATGCAAACGTGTTTTTCATTAAGTTGACCAGGATTTTCAAATTCTAGTTTACTCAAACAATTGCCTTTGAAAATTAAAAAGAACACCATGGCTGTTGGAGCAACATCTCCAAATAGTTAGATCACATTTGTAATGGTGGATTAAAAAGAACAAGTGTCTTTCGTACTTGGCACACTTGTGCAAAGAGTTGGTCGAGTGGTCCTACTTCTAACACACACTATCCTCTCCCTTGGCTTTCGTGGTCCTAGGTGCAAGAGAAAAGTGTTAGTAACACTCAAAATTTTATCTTTTTAAGAGAGGCCTGCCAAGAGACACATCACTCTTGGGAACGACCTTGAGCGGTAAATCCTTCGAGCCGCTATAGAAATCAGGTGTGAGCGAAAGCTGTAGCCTTGGGTATAGCTGTTCCTACAGTGTAACTGACCGAAAGGACAAATGGGCCCCACCACCAGTTACAAGGCTCTTAAGTGAGTCACTGCAGAATGAACTTATGTCCAAAAACATCGAACATGACTAAACACCTTTAAGTAGTAGCCCACCTGTTCTATTGATTGAGGATATTTGGGATATAATTTAGTGCAAGAGCATAGATGGTTTTGCTCCCAAGATACTCACCATACATATTTCCTTGAGTAGAAACATAGCTTTTTGAAAAGTCACTTGTGGCTTGATAAAAGTGGTGACTCCCCCATCATAGGGATCATCTATTTGTTATGCTCATGCAAGACTTAGTATATCACATCCTTACCTGCCAAGGCGGGATTCATAAGGTATGTAGTACCAAAGTCGAAGAAATATCAAGATGTGAGCTAAATTTATCACAACTAGCCATTTGACCTTAGGGATAAAAAGTGTTTGAAGTGTGTTCATTTTAGTCAAGACCAAGTGCAAATTGAGCCGACTTCAGGGTTTGGAAATACACCTTAAAATACATCTAAAGGAAGGGTTATATAAAAGTCCAAGGATTGGGTTGATCTAGACCCATACTCATTTGTGCCTTTGGGGCAACATTCTTGTGTTTGTGTGCTTGCTTTGTTTTCTTGTCAAAGAAAAATCAGAAAATCACTTCCCAAAAACAAAGTATTCATCCAACCAAACATCTGTCAAAACAACCAAAAACATCAAAAACAAGGTACAAACAACAAAGAGTCAAATTTTATGACCATTCTTCACATCTTGCGAAAGAAGAAGCGTCATCAGAATATCAACTTGAAAAGAAGACCATTGAGCTCAAAGGCTTTGATCAAAAGGAGGAAATTCTTCTATATAAATAGACAAATCTTTGTCTCACATAGAGTCTTTCTGCGTCACATGCGTCTCTACCTTCAAGGAAAAACAAACGAATTTGATTTCGAATCATTGAACCGCAGAGTTTTTATGCAATATAGAGCTCTGAGTTATCACAAAAACCAAGGAGGAAAGATTAATCCCAACTTCTTCCCAAACATCTGTATCACATACAACACAGCTCGAGAAATACCACCAACACCCGAAAGGGAAGAGATAGAGTTTGTCCCATTTGTAACACAAAATTTTTATTGAAGTTGAAAACATTTTCATCCATCATCTCACTCATACATCATCACTTCATCATCAATCCATCCCAACTCTCAAAACATTAAGAGGTTCTTGTCCCAAGTTCTCTTTTAGATATTGCTTGAAATCAAACACATCACATCACTTTTTAGATTGTTTCTACATCTAGGATAAGCTCATCCTAAGAGACACATCTACACAAAATAAAACTAGTTCATGAGTGAATCTTCTCATTACTAGGTAGTTAAATCTGTAACACATCTCAAATTTCTCTACACCTTATCACATCAAAACTTATCAAACAAACAAGCAATTCAAAGAAGGAATTTTGGTTACATCCATCTTAAAGGTGTTAGAGATCCACGTGCAACACAATTCACCAACCATCAATCTCTCATTTCAACAAAAACTCATCATCATTTTCACACAACTTCAACAAAAAGCTTATAAACAAAATGGCCCAAACCCGATCACAGTCTAGGCAACGAGAAATAGAAAGGGAAGAAGAAGAAGAGGAAAATCTCAATGAATTTCAAGAAGCACTTGGAGGAAATGCAAATGATGAAAACCCGAGTACTCCTACTCCTGCAACAATAGAAAGGGCTCAACATAACCCTCTCTTTAACTGACTGTTTGACGAAATACTCAGGAGCAATGCAGATGCTCACTTCTTAAGACTCGCTCAAGAAGGAGAAAAACTCCCCTCTGACTTTGATCTTGCCCAATTAAGACAAGCATCAGAAGGACAAAGTCGCCATGAAGAGGAAAGAGGTAGAGATCCCATCAGATATAACATTCCTCGAGGTAACCCACCACCTCCTCCTCCAAATGAAATGGAGATATTGCGGCAACAAGTCGAGAATCTCGCCCAATAGCTTCATAGTGGTGTCAAGACTAACCAATTCTCACTCAATGACATCTGTCCCTATCCTTTTGATATGAATCTTTACATGCAACCATTTCCACGAGGATTCAAAACACCCAAATTTGAAAAATATAGAGGAAACGGGGATCCCCGCGATCATGTCCGAGAATTTCATTCTGCTTGTCTCGAAGTAGCATATGAAGACACATACCTAATGCGCCTTTTTCCCCAAAGCTTGGGAGGAACAACCACATCATGGTTTTCCCGACTACCAGGTGGCATTAGAACATTTGAGGAACTTATCCAAGAATTCCTCGCTCATTACTCTCATAACATTGAACGCGACATCACCATGGCTGATCTGTGCAACACCAAACAAAAACCAGGTGAACTATTCTCAGTATTCCTGCAACGATGGCGCCAAATGTCTAGCAGACGTTCTCTTCAGTTACCTAAACCAGAACTAGTGGAAATATTCATTTCCAACTTAAACGAAGAAATGGAATTTCACCTAGGTGTCAAAGACACAGACTCTTTTAATGATATGATCACCAAGGGTTTAAAATGTGAACGGGCACTCATCAAGAAAGGACTCATCAAAATCTTTAATGAACCAAAAGATGGTCCTCACCTGCGCTTCAATAGTGATAAACCAAGCTTCTGGAATAAAAACAAGAATATCGTCAACGATGGGGTTGTGGATGCCCGGACTATCCAAAACGCACAACCTATGGTTCGGTTTGCAGGATAAAATCCTCCACCTCAAAACAACACAAATGTTCCTTCTAATCAAGTTCGCATTACATCTCATGATGAACCAAGACCTCATCAGCAAAAACAAAAACGCACATACACTCCCTTAGGGGAACCCATTGAAACAGTATTGCGACAACTCATTTCTCAAAATTTGGTCACTCTATCTAAACTCTCAAACTATGAGCCTCAGGTCAAACCGGCATGGTGGAGAGATAATGAACACTATGAATTCCATCAAGGAAGAGGACACAAGACAAGTAATTGTCACCGATTGAAAGATCTCATTCAAGATCTTATTGACCGAGGAGAAATTGAAATAGAAGGACATGACCCAAAAACAACAAATAACGATCATCTGATGTTCAAAAATCCACTTCCATCACAAGATCAAAGGGGTCCTTCCACTTCTAGGTGAGGCACTAATACCATTGATTATACACAGGCTGCGTATAATTACAATGTAAATCATCTGTATGATGCCAGTGAACAAGTTGCAACTATAACCTTCAAAAATCCCAACTCAAATTGCAATGTTGTTACACATCGCGACAAAGTTACCATAAAGGCAGCTCCACAAGGCACCACCTCCATCCCAAAGCAGTACAATCTTGTGGAACAATTAGACAAAACCCCTGCGCTTATATCCATTTTAGAGCTTTTGCACCTATCGCCATCTCATAAAACTATCTTGGATCAAGCCCTCCAAGAGGCGTCAGTCCCTGTAAATCTGAATACAGACCAATTTCAAGCCATGGTTGGAAGTCTAAAGTCATCACCTTGTCTCACTTTTTCCGAAAGTGACAACTCTTCCTTCCAACAACCTCATAATGCTTTGCTACACATTGAAGGCTTTATCAACCAACACAGGATCAAGCGAGTCTTGATCGATAATGGAGCAGGCCTGAACATTTGTACACTACAGTTGGTCACAACATTGGGCTATGCGGTAGAATCAGTGGATCCTCGTAAGAAGATCACAATCAAAGCCTATGACGATGCAGAGCGTTCATCCAAAGGAGCTGTGGTACTACCAATCCGCGTGGGCCCTGTGGTAAAGCACATCATCTATCAGGTTCTGGACCTTCCTCTGCCATATAATCTATTGTTAGGAAGACCTTGGATACATGCCATGCAAGCTGTTCCATCTACCTACCATCAATGTATACAGTTCCCACATAACGGTGTAGAGATCACAATTCTGGGCGATGCAAACCCCTTTGCATTTTGCCATAATATCAGCCATCAACCAGAGATTACTGTTCCTAATAATAGAGAAGCCATTTCCTCCACATCATATATAAGTCCAACCTCTCTTGCCAGTTCAAACACCACTATACCAAAGCAAGAAAAGCTTAAGATGAAACTAGCAGAGGAAGGTCCCGGGGAATACAACTTGAGTCAACTCTTTTGTGTGGGACAAATGCCCACTTCTCCTCGAACACATGGTAAACCACAACAGTTACTCCAGCAACCACTAAACATGCCTGCATGTGCTTTGACGCCTTTCATCCTTGGAAAGAGTCAAGAAGAAGAAACCCAAGATGAGGACTTAGCGGACTGGATCTATAAAGATCCCATCACCACTAATATAGCACAAGTTAGACTTCCTACAGATCAGTATGGCAATGGTCTCCTCATTATGCAAAGAATGGGATATGATGGTCAGAGTGCTTTAGGATATTGCAAACAAGGACGACATGAACCTCTGCTACTAGAATTAAAGCCCAAAGGTAATACAGGCCTAGGCTTTGAAAAAGAGATATTTCCTAAACTCAAATTCAAAGGAAAACCCACCAAACCATTATGTCAACCTACTGCAAAAAGGACACCTTTCATTATCAAAGCAGCTTCAAGCACCATCCCGACTGCCCCATCGAGGCTCACAACCCCAACACAACCATCTACAATACCAATCATCCCACCAATCAAACCAGTAATCCCATTCGCAACAGCCATTACATCCATAGTACCATTAGCAGCAGCAACTGTATCAGAACCTGCAGCAACATCTATGGTACCAACAGTTCCCGCAGAAGCCACTGAGTCAACACTGTCGATACTTCCTATGCCAGATTCTTTTATCCCCATCAAACTTCCTATAGCACCAATCACTACGAAGGTACATCAACCAATCACACCTACAATGTTTAACTCAAAAGACATCCCAATATGGTATAGCAATCGGATGCTGGAAAGTGATTCAGAGACCGACTCACATGAATGGGAATTTGATTCAGTACAACTTAATACTTCAGATGAGGAAGATGCATTACTACCTCTGCCATGCAAAGATATCCCTATTTATGGAGAAGCACAGATAAAGACCACTTGGGTTCCCGAACTGGAAACATCTTCCACAGACCCTATGTCTCATCCTACACCTAATTCTGATAGGGAGAGTACCATTAACGACCTTCACCATAACATCTTAACCCTCACTGATACATCTCCCGCACTTAACATAATCGATGAAGTAATGCCCATTATCCACCCTGAACTCATCGAATGGAACCAACCAAATCCCCCATGTCTTGACCTCTTCCAAAACGATGAGGCCATCATTGACTTTTTGGAATTAAGGGATAACCTACCAAGCGGGGATCACAAAGCTGGATTTGCCATTGAACTTAATAGCGCAGCATACTTCGGGGCGGATGCCAAACCTTTCAGCTGCAAAAATATAACAATAAAGCATGGATCTTCCAGTGAAAACCACACTGTGGCACTGTTTGATCCAACAAAAGTAAAAAGAAAGAGTGTATCCAATGGTGAAAACCTCTCTGAGGCACTTAAGGATGAAGGGTTTGACATTCTCCCTGCTAATGCACAATAGGAACGATCAATGATTCTCATCGAGGAAACCAAAGAATACAATGTGGGGACTCCTGAAAATCCTCACCTCATACATCTGGCATCTCTTCTCACTCTAGAGGAACAGCCTAGATTTATAGAGTTCTTCCAGAAGCGTCAGATCAACTTTACATGGTCATATGCAGACATGCCTGGGCTTGATCCTAATTTAGTCATGCATCACCTCACCGTAGCAGAAGGAGCCAAACCTGTCAAGCAGAAGCTTCGTAAGATGCATCCCCAGATTGCAATGCTAGTCAAAACAGAACTCAAGAAACTCCTAGATGTTGGTTTCATTAGGCCAATTGATTATGCAGAATGGATCTCCAACATTGTGCCTGTCGGCAAACCAAAAGGGGGCATCCGCATTTGTACTGACTTTAGAGATCTGAATAAGGCATGTCCTAAGGATGACTTCCCCCTACCAAATATCGACATCATAGTGGATCTTACAGCAGGACATGCCATGCTTTCACTCATGGATGGCTTTTCAGGATACAATCAAATAAAGATCACACCAGAGGACCAACATAAGACAGCCTTCACATGTCCATGGGGCACATATTGCTGGAATGTAATGCCCTTCGGTCTAAAGAATGCAGGAGCCACCTATCAAAGAGAAATGACCACCATCTTCCATGACATGATGCATACCATGATGGAAGATTATGTTGATGACTTACTAGCAAAATCACTCACCAGAGAAGGGCATCTCCACATCTTACATAAAATCTATGATAGACTGGAACAATACCATGTTCGACTCAACCCAAAGAAATGTGTCTTTGGAGTGACCTCCGGGAAGCTTCTAGGATACATTGTCTCAAGCAAAGGTATTGAGGTCGACCCAGCAAAGGTAAAGGCAATCATGGACATGCCACCACCAAAGAATATCAGTCAGCTAAGGACATTACAAGGATGGCTTCAATCCATCCAAAGATTCATTACACAATTGGCTGATAAGTGTCACCCATTCACACACTTGCTACACAAGAACATCCGCTTTTAGTGGGATGCCCGATGCCAGCAAGCATTTTAGATGCTTAAAGACTATCTCATGAATCCACCATTGCTGATCCCACCAGATCCAAGTAGACCGTTGTTACTCTATATCTCAGCAACTAGTACAGCATTGGGTGTACTACTGGCACAACATAATGCAGAAGGAAAAGAGTGTGCTGTTTACTACATTTCTCGCACACTGGTGGGCTATGAACTCAATTACACACCTATTGAGCAAGCTTGCCTAGCAGTAATCTTAGCAGCCACTAAACTGAGGCACTATTTGTTAACACACAAGGTACAACTCATTGCAAAGATTGATCCACTCAAGTATTTACTCAGCAAAGCAGCATTGACAGGTCGCTTGGCCAAATGGGTGATGATTCTAAGTGAATTTGACATCGAGTATGTGGATTGTAAAGCTATCAAAGGTCAGGTTATTGCAGATCAGTTGGCTGATGCACCTCTCATAGTTGATCATCCTCTCATTTCCAATTTTCTAGATGAAGAGATATTCATGATCACAACAGCACAACCATGGAAACTATATTTTGATGGTTCATACACTAGGCACGGCTCGGGGGCACGCATTCTGTTTATCACACCTCAGGGTGATAGCATCCCGAAGTCTTATAGGCTCACATTTCCATGCACAAACAACATAGCAGAGTATGAGGCCTTGATCACAGGACTCAGGTTAGCCGTACAATGGAAATTACAAGAACTACAAGTATATGGCGATTCCCAACTAGTCATTCGACAAGCAACAGATGAATATCAGACCAAAGATGATAAACTCATGCCATATAAGAAAATGGTGGACACTCTAAAGACATCATTTACTACTATCACTTTTGAGCAGATACCAAGAGATCAGAATCGAGCTGCTGACGCTATGGCTACCATCGCATCTCTCCTAGATCTTCCACAAAATTCAACACGCTACGAGTTCTTGGTAGAATAGCTTTGGATCCCCGCTTATGATACCCCTGAATCTGAGATGATATGTCACCTTGTCAGTTTTGAATCCCCATGGTACGGTGAGTTCTACACCTATCTCCGCGATCACACCCTTCCTCCCGACCAATCAAATAACCAACGTAAAACCTTCATTCGCCAAACTGCTCGATATACCATTATTGCTGAAACCCTATACCGACACAGTCTTGATGGTACTCTCCTTCGATGTCTGGAACAAGATGAGATAACAAAGGCTTTGGAAGAGGTACATGAAGGAATTTGCGGGACTCACTCAAGTGGTCCGTCACTAGCCAAGAAACTCATGCGAGATGGATATTATTGGCCATCTATGGAAAAGGATTCCTACTACTTTGTCAGAAAATGCAAGAAATGTCAAGTTCATGGTGACTTGATACATGCACCGGCCCAGGAACTGCAACCAATCATGACACCATGGCCTTTCTGTCAATGGGGCCTTGACCTTGTGGGTAAGATTCATCCATCTTCATCCAATGGCCATAAATTCATTATTACCGCTACCGAATATTTCACAAAGTGGATCGAAGCTGTTCCACTTACCCAAGTCACCGGCAAGCAGATCGCCTCATTCATCCTCAACTACATCATCTGCCGGTATGGTGTGCCCATGTCCATCATCACAGATAACGGTCTTCCTTTAAAAAATCAGGATGTCCGTGAACTTTGTGAGAAATTTCATATCCAACACCGTTTTTCCACTCCCTATTACCCACAAGGCAATGGTCAGGCCGAAGCATCCAATAAAAACATATTGAGGATCCTAAAGAAGACAGTCAATGATGTCGGCTATGATTGGCATGTTCAACTAAATCCAGCGCTATGGGTATATCGAACTAGCATTCGAACCCCTACAGGTGCAACTCCTTATTCATTGGTCTATGGTGCAGAAGCTATCTTGCCTATTGAGGTCGAGATACCATCATTACAGGTTTCCTTGCACAATCTCATCGATGATGAAGCCTACAGAGTATCCCATCTTCAGGACTTAGAGTTACTTGATGAGAAACGACAAGCTGCATACAATCACCTCAAAGCCTATCAGCAGCGCATGAGCAAAAGCTACAATCACCGAGTTAGGCCTCGTACATTTGAGGTAGGTGATCTTGTTCTACGAGAGAATCCTCGCAACCAACCAAACAAAGAACATCAGGGCAAGTTTGAATCAAACTGGCTGGGCCCATATGTTGTCACTGCTGTGTTCGGGTCCGGGGCATATCAATTGGCTACATCAGAAGGAGAACCGCTTATAGATCCAATCAACAACATGCACCTAAAACAGTTTTATACCTAAGGTTTATAGAGCATCAGGCTCCCCTACATACCAGAAAATACCAAAAACATTTCAAAAAAAAAATGTCCTGAAGAAAATACAAAAACATTCAAAAAAGTAAAGAAAAATCATGCATCCAAACGGTGAACAACCACTCCGGTGGCACCTTGGGTAAGTACGATGGTGAAAACCTGGCAAACAGGCGCCACTCGTAAAGGCTATGGCTCCATTGCCTTTCAGACTTGTTGCGATCGCATCTACTTCATACATACATCCATCCATCCAAAACCATGGCTTGTTATTCCTCTACAATTATGATAGTACTCCATACATCTTGCATCCTGCTTTTTCAGAGTCATGTCTAAAATTGGGGGCAATGCCTTTAACCTATTGATGGAAGTGGATTCTACATTGTCTTATGATTCATTAAGTTCTTCATTCAAAGCAATCGTCAAAAATCCAAAAACATTCAAAAAAAAATATCTCACAAAAATCCAAAAACATTCAAAAATGTCTCAACAAAAATACCAAAAACATTCAAAACAATTCAAAATCCAAAAACATCGACAAACCATTGAAAAATCCAACAAAAACATGGCAACACATTGTACATACTCGTCCATGCAGATACCAAACAAACATTGCGACATACTTAACAAAATGACCATTTATCAATCAAACCAAACAACATCAACACTCAAAACTGTCTTCAACAAGGATGCATCCTTCCTTACAAAAACAAAGACAAGATGACATTTTCTTTGACAAGAAAATTCTATTTACACTATCAAATACTTGGTTGATTTATGGTCTAGTAATTTATATTAGGATCTTTCAGCATTGTTTTGTATCGTTTGCACATTACTTCCGATGAAGTTCTGGGGCATGTCCTAGGGGCGTCTACATGGAAAGTTCACCAAGCTACGTGATCATAGGCAAAAATACAGTCATAGATCACTACGGCTTGCTGACTACAGCGTATACCTCGCCCATATGAGCATGAACCATTACCAAGGATCCTTATTCTTTATTCTTTATGTATATAATGTTTGTTTGTAGGTACAATGCTCATTCTTTAGTTCCTCCTCATCCAAATTGTATAAAGGTTTTTATCTCTTAGTACGGTATGCACTTGTCTCAGTATATGATTAGCCTAAGATCAAGGAGGACGATCCAAGTCATGCATAAACGGAGATAATCCTTGTCTGTTCTGCAAGCAATACTCTGGTCAACTTGATCCATTATATCAAGTTGCTTGTATTAACTTGCTATATAAAATCCATGAAAGGAATACTCAGGTCATCTTGAATCATTATGTCAAGTTACTTGTATTTTCTTACAACATTTTAAAGCTCAATGATGAAAAATAAAGCACCATGGATCGTCATTCCATCTCATCTGTATATATTGCATTCCATTGCATTCCATCCATCCATACATTCATAAATAGCTGCATATCATTCATACATAGTAATGACAATGGATACTCTATTTTCCTCTTCTTCCATAGGAATGTAATAGGTCCTCCATTTCTTCTATCTAACATTGAACCCCCCCCCCACCCTCCCCATCTCGATAATCACCATCACATACCCTACATCGTGTCCCAATCAACCTAATCAAGCCACGTTCATCACCATCCATCTCTAAATAGGAGGGATTGTGTTTCCTATCCTAAGTCATCCAATAAGTCAAGAAAGTTACTCTATCTGCATAGGTACATCAACTCACACACACCTAGACTATCAACAGATACTCTGATCAAGTATCTTCGGGTCTCAACAGGTAATCGATTATGGCAAACCTAGACTACAATAGGCATTTATCATAATGACCTAGTCTCAACGGGGCTGCTATGATTCACCACAATCATCCATCACATGCACACACTATCAATTGATCAACCAATCAAACACAATCCAATGGACAATTACATCAATTGTCTACGTCTCAACGAGTATTTTGCTTCATATACCTTGAATTCATTGGGAAATTATATCAATTGTCTAAGTCACATCAGGTCACTTTGATTCACTTACTCAGACTTCATCATGTCCAAGTGACCAACTGACATCAACTGTCACGCTTTGACTTGACTGGGGCAATTAAACCGATTGCACCAGATTGTCCAACCAATTTTGATCAATTGTATAACATCAATCCAAACCCCACACTACATCTGCTATGTATCTCTTGCATGACCTCAGGGTACTCGCTGGCTTGTTGTTTCTTCATATTCACTCCATTTTCTCCCATTCTTTCGTCATTAGTTCTAATTTCTTCTATTCTACATCCCCTCCACTTTTCATTCTTTTTCGAGAGACCGCCCGATTTTTCAAAAAAAATAAAAAATAAAATAAAATTCGGCCCATCTCTCGAGGGGGCATACCACCCATTGAATTTACATTTTATGGGGCATTTCTTCACACCTATTTTTCTTTCTTTGAAACGACGCGATAAACTGCACCGTCTCAAAGAGGGGCAAATGTAGTCACATAAATCTATCCACTTAATTAAATGAATACTTAGTATTTATTTGATTATTTAACCATCAATTAATAATTAATTAAATTAATATTTAATTAATTCATCTTAACCCTCTTCTCCTATTAATTAAATAAATTATTCAATTTATTTGATTTAATTCACTTAACCAAATTCAGACCATTAATTAAATAAATAAATCATATTTATTTAATTAAATATTCTCTCACATTTAAATAAATTAATATTTATTTAAATCCCCCCAAATCCCACCTCTCACATTTAAATAAATTAACATTTATTTAAATCACCTTTATCCTCTACCCACTTGCATTTTCCTACAAATGCAAGTTGCACAATTATTTTAAATAAATAATTTATTTAAATCACCTTTATCCTCCACCCACTTGTATTTTCCTACAAAAGCAAGTTGCACAACTATTTTAAATAAATTATTTATTTAAAATCCTATTTATCCTCACCCACTTGAAACTTTTAATGATTTCCCTTAAAGTATTCAAACTTGATGGCTTTAAAGTCTTCAAACTTGATGGCTTCTATCTATAGTCTTCTTAAGCCTTTAATGGTTTCCCTTAAAGTCTTCAAACTTGATGGCTTTAAAGTCTTCAAACTTAATGGCTTCCCTTAAAGTCTTCTTAAGACTTTAATGGTTTTCCTTAAAGTCTTCAAGCCTTTAATGGTTTCCCTCAAAGTCTTCAAGCATTTTAATGCTTTATCTTCATTTTTCTCATTTAAATAAATTAATATTTATTTGCATATTTATCCAAATGCAAATTACACCATTTAATTGAAATAAATGATTTTATTTTAATTGAAAATACCAAAATTTCTCCCACTTGCATTTTCCTACAAAATCCACTTGCATGCCTAAACCCCTTCTAGAATTTTCTAATCACTTCTAAATAACCTAACCCCTTCTCTAAACTTTGTCACATTCCTAAGCAAAAGGGAAGTCACTTCTCAAACCCTCAAAGTCTTTGATAACCATTAAAGGCTTTCAACCTTCAATCACTAAATGGCTCAAAGTCTTTGATAACCATTGAAGGCTTTCAACCTTCAACCACTTAATCCCCAAAGTCTCCAATAACCATTAATGGTTACCTCAAACCCTCCCACATGGTTAAAACATTTGTTTTGACTCAACCTCTACCCAACCCAAAGGTCTTATCAGGCCATTAATGCTTTGACCATGATTATCTCTTAAACATTTGCACAAAGGTTTATCCTTGGATTAACTCTTAATCCAGTGGGTAATCTTAATTTGGACTTGACCCTTAGCCTCTAGATAACCATGAGGTCTTCTCAGGCCTTTAATGCCTCCAACCTCTTCTCTCAACCCAATCCTATGTTGACACTTGTCACCATTTTATCAGTGCCAATTGTGCACATGGATCCCCAACTTTCAAACTTGGCTCTTGATTAAACCATTCAATCTTAACCCTTCATTTCCCCATTTCTTCTATAAATAGAACCCTTCTCCTCAAGCAAAAGGAAGCATTAGAGTATTGTTGTTATACTGGCATTAGCATAGAGCTTTTTCATAGCATCACTATCTACTCTTGCATAGTATTTGCTTATCATATTCAACCATCTTGAATCTCCATATGGCATCCATGGCTAGTGCTAAAAGCTGAGAGCTACACTCATTTGGGACTTGGAGAGGAGAGGAACAAGGGAGGAGCAACTATGAGCATCTTGATTAGCTATTTTATTCTATGTTTATATGCTTTCTATTTCATGCTTAATATCTCTCTTGATATGCCTGTTTAGGATAATCTTTTGTTGCTAACACTAACGTTTGTTTTTTGTGCTCTTGTGTGTGTTGCCATCAAACAGATTTTCTAATCCTTTTTGCAGAGCATCACCCATTATTCCACGTATGCAACGATTATTCAAGTGCACTAGCTTGGCACAATTTATGGATTACCATGCACACAATAGACGTCGAGATGACATTATTTGAATACCTGCGGATGGTTCAACATTTATGGACATAGAGGAAAAGTGGTCACACTTTAAAGAAGAACCTAATAATCTTAGGCTTTCATTGGCAGCTAACGGTGTCAATCCATTTGGAGAGATGAGATCTGTTTACTTAGTGTGGCCTATTTTTGTTATCAACAATAACATTCCTCCATGGATGTTAATAAAGAGGGAGCACACAATTTTGGCAATGATTGTTCCAGGTATTTTATCATTTAAATATAGTTGTCTACATTTAATTATAAATATTGTAGTAAAATGGTCATAATAATTATGTAATGTTTTTGTTCATTCAATTAGGTAAGTACCAAGTTAAAGATATGAATGTATATATCGAGCCTTTTATCGATGAGTTGCTGGAGTTATGGAATGGTGTCACTATGTATGACATCTCTAGACCAATAGGACAAAGACAATTTCAATTCCATTCGATGTTTCTATGGACAATACATGATGCCCTAGGTCTAACACATTTTTGTGGTATGTTATAGTGTTTAAGTTGTGCATGAACATTATAATTTAAAAAATTATCATATTTAATCCAATTATACATTATCTTGTAGGTCTTCAAACAAAGGGAAAAGTTGCATGTCCTGTTTGTGGTCCAAAGATGAAATCTCGTCATTCAAAAAGTTTAGGAAAGTAGGTATTTGATGAGTATAGGCACTTTCTCCACAAAAATCATGTATCAAAATACTGAAAAACATCTTTTCAATGAGAAAGAAGAGAATACATCAAAGCCATGAAGAATGACACCTCACCTGTGAAATTTGGAATATAATAGAATTAATCGTCAAGGTAATGCCATTCCATCTAATGATTTGTCATAAAACATCTTTTCTATTTTGTTTTGTTTACTGATGATGTGATTGATGATCATGAAGGTAGTGAAGGCATAAATGACCACCTTCCTAAGGGACTAAAAATTTATCCTTGACAATTTAGTAGGTTGCCCTACTACGAGTAGTTGCAAATTGTTCATTTGTTTGATACTATGCATATTGGAAAGAATATAACAGAGACATTATGAAAAATATTGGATGGAAGGTGTGACAAAGAAAAAATTGTCAAAATATATAGTGACATTCAGGATTCCAATCATGCAATGATAAATGTCATTCAATCAAATAGCCATGGAGACCTGATTAATATAAGTGAGATTCCTTGGTTATTAATGGACCAACAAAGCAATGCTATAAAAGAAGTCATACGAAAAATTTGATCTCCCACAAGATTTTCTATGAACATAAACAGTCTCATATCAAAGAAAAGTGAATTTGGGCCAGGGATGAAAATGCACGATTGGCATACCTTCATCAAGGTAATTCATGTTCTTGTGTTTTTACTATGTATTTAAGTACTGCACATATGTGTACTTTTCATTGTATTATGTTTGAAAAAAATGAAAAGATAATTTTATAATTGTTGTAGTACGTTCTACCTCTATCTCTCCCAGATGACTTCGACAATAATGTCAAGCAAGTCATATATGATCTTGAAAAATACATGAGGTAAGTAGTGATATTTGTTCAGTTTGTTGTATAGATATTTTATATTTGATATTTGTTTTACTTGTTATGTAATATATTTTTTTGCGTCTTGAATATCTTGTAGGTGGTTGTCATGTAAAGAAATCCATAAAGACGATATAAAATATTGGAAGAGAAAAATTCCTCATTTAATGTGTGAAATGCAAAAGTGTCTACCTCCATCTTTTTTCAATGCACAAGAACACTACTTCATACACCAAGTTGAGGAGATTGAATTGAGTGGACCTATACACAATAGGTCAATGTGGATGGCTGAGAGGCACTTGAAATTTTTGAAGGCTTTGGTTCGACAAAGAGCACATCCTAGGGGTTCTATGGTGGAGGGATATATGGTATACCAGACTATGGTGTACATTTATGAATATCTTCCTAAGTTTGCGGCAAAGATCCATGTGGCTTGCATTTGGGATCCCAACCCCATTAACAAGTTTGAAGGGGAGTACTTGACGGGGAAAGGTAGATTGAGGAAAGTGAGAGGTAATTATAAGATGTTATTGTAGTTAATTAATTCATAATCTTCAAAATAATACGATTGTAAGACGTCTATTTATATTTTTTATACTTGGTCGAGAGTGGGATGAACTACATTTATATATTGCAAACAATCTTGATTGGATGACGGTATGGATTGAACGTTGTCAACATTTTAGACGCACGTTAACATGGTAAGGTGTGGCTTCATTGGTTAAAGAAGCTCATCGTAATGGAGATTCCAATATTACGCAAAGGGAAATTGATTTAGCATATGGTTTAAGAGATAAACAAGTACGTATAAATTTATTAATCACCCATATGTTTATCAACTCACAATGCAATAAATTTTACATGTTTGACATATCGCAGGTCAAACACCACAACGCTATGTGCTGCAATGGTCATAAATTTCGCATAAAAAAGTTGGATGACACGAAGAAAACTTGTGATTCTGGCATCACTGCAGTCTTTGAGGTGACAAATATTTCATCGAGAAATGACATACATCCTCAACAGTCTCAAAATAGATACCATGCTCTAGGTGCTTGTTTCAGACCGTATAAGGCTTTGTTTAGTTTGCATACCTGATCTTTACTCCTGTCTTCAACAAATCCTTCAGGTTGTTCAATGAAAACTTCTTCTTCTAGTATACCATTCAAAAATGCAGATTTAACATCCATTTGATATACCTTAAAATTTTTGAAAGAAGCATATGCTAATAATGTTCTTACTCCCTCAAGTATAGCCACAGGTGCAAAAGTCTCACCATAATCTATTCCTTCTTCTTGAGCATAACCTTTGCAAACTAGTCTTGCTTTGTTGCGAATGACCTCACCTTTTTCATTTAGCTTGTTTCTGAAAATCCACTTAGTACTGATTCCATTTTTATCCTTCAGTCTTGGGATTAGTGTCCATGTGTCATTCTTCTTCATTTGATCAATTTCTTCTGTCATAGTATTTACCCAATCTTCACTGTTAAATGCCTCTTTCACTATTCCCGGTTCAAATTCAGAATTCAGACATGTGTTCTGTCTCAGTTTGTTTCTTGTCATCACTAGATCATCTTTATCTCCTATAATCTGACTTGATGCATGATGTCTTCTGACATATTTGGCTAATATAGGCTTGGTAGGTTTTGTATGATCTTCTTCATCACTCGGTAATTGGACATTATCTTCATTTTCTTCAGCAGCTTTCTCGGTAGGACTTCTTGGTTGAACATAAACAAATTCTTCATATTCTTCTAGTTCTTTGGAATTTCCTTCATCATTTCTTTCTGCAAATTCATCAATTTTCACATTTGCACTTTCCACTATTTTGTTAGATGATTTGATCAGACATTTAAATGCTTTACTTCTAGAAGAATAACCAAGAAATGTTCCCTCTTCACTTTTCTGATCAAACTTTCCATTTCTGTCATCTTTGTGAACATAGCATCTACTTCCAAAGATTTTAAAGTAACTTACATTAGGTTTCTTGTCATACTAGATCTCATATGGTGTCTTCATAGTTCCTTTCTTCAGTTGAACTCGGTTTAGGGTGTAAACTGTAGTGCTGATTGCTTCTCTCCAAAATGTTTGAGGTACCCTCTTTTCTATCATTAGGGTTCTTGCACAATCCATAATTGATCTGTTCCTTCTCTCGGCTATCCCATTTTGTTGAGGTGTTCTCGGTGTAGATACTTGCCTCTTTATGCCATGATCATTGCAGTATAAGTTAAATTCATCAGAAGTGAATTCTCCTCCTCTATCAGATCTGACATTTCAGTTGTCTTCCTGTTTCATTTTCTACTCTTGCCTTGTACCATTTGAACATTTGAAAAGCTTCTAATTTTTCTTTTAAAAACATAAATGACATCATCTTTGAGTAATCATCCACAAATAATATGAAATATTTATCACCATAAGAACTTTGAACTTTCATAGGACCACAAAGACCGATATGTACTAGATCTAAAATTCCTTTAGAAGTGTAGGACTTACTTGTAAAGCTTGATATTGTCATCTTACCCATCTGGCATCCTCGACACATAGCATTCTTAGGTTTTTTAAGACTTGGTAGACCTCTTACTCGGTGCTTTTTACTTATTTTCATCAGATTATGAAAATTTACATGAAAAAACTTTTATGCCATAACTAGGTATCATCTATCTTTGCATAAAGACACTTGTTTCGAGTTGAGTCAAGATGAAATGTATTACCTTTTGTTTGTGTCCCGGTAGCAGCTAACTTTCCATGTTTGTCATGAACTTTGACAATTCCTTTCTGAAATTCTATTCGGTATCCTGTATTGTTTAGCTGTACTACACTCAACAAATTGTATTTCAAACCTTCAACCCAGTATACATCATCAAATTTAGCATTGTCAAGAAGTGTTATAGATCCTTTACCTTTCACCGAACATGGTGCATCATTACCAAATCTTACATAGCCTCCATCATAGTCTTCTAATTTAACAAACTTGTGTTTATCACCTATCATATGATGTGAGCATCCACTGTCTATGATCCAAGAATCATTATTATTTATGTGAGATATCAGGGCTTTTTCTTCATACCTTTCCTCATCAGATCCATCTTTAATAGCCACATAAACAACTTCCTCAGTATCAATTTCATCAGATTTGTCATCGTTGGATTCCTCATCTGCTACTAGACATGTCTTTCTATCTCTCCTTCTGAAGTCTCAGTGTCCTCTGTATTGGTTATCTTTCTGCCTATTATCTCCATATTCTCTCTTTTCACTATATTCTTTTTCAGGGCAGTTAGAAGCCATATCTCCTATTTTATCACAATTGAAACATTTTAAAGGTAGCTTTCCTTTATACTTACCTTTTCCTCTCAGTAACCTTCTGGCTAATAATGCTTCAAATTCTTCTTGCTTCTTGATTTCCTCATACAGTTTGTGCACTTTTTCCATGTTCATGCAAAATCTTTCACTTGCTCCACTGTGATCCCCTTCAGAGTACTTATTCATTCTATCATTGTAATCATCAGATTCACCAATATGAAAAGAACTGAATGCAAATTCTACTTTATTTACCGAAGACCCACTGTTATCAAAATTACTTAACTCAAATGCATGTAGCTTATCAATAATAGCATCCAAAGAAACTGGCATGTTAGGTACAGAGCTTAATTTATTGATTACAGAGACTCGAATAGCATAAGTTGGTAGAAGGGTTCTCAACAACTTACTTGTTATATCCTTTTCTTCAATAGTTCCACCCACTCCTTTAATTTGATTGACAATCTCCTTTAGTCTCGTATTGTATTGGGTTATGTTCTCACCTTCATCCATCCTAATGGATTCAAGTTGTCTTCTTAGAATATCTACTTTTGCTCTTTGAACATGTTCATCACCTCCCTACACAGATATGAGCTTAGTCCACATTGCTTTTGCATCATTACAACCTTCTAGATCATTAAACTCTGAGTCGGTCAATGCTGATGTTATTTCAATCATAGCTTGAATATGTTCTTGCTTTGCCTTAATCTCTTCCAAGGTCATAGGGTTGGTGCTCGGTGCAATGTAATCATTCTCTAGATAATATGTTGCATATTCTCCAATTCCTGATAAATGTAGCTTCATCCTTTTCTGCCATGTGGAGAAACTTGACTTGTTCAGCTTTGGTGCATCCCTTTTATACATCTTCAGATCTTTGCCTCGAGTACCTTTAAACTTTTTCTTCCAGAGTCCAAAGCTCTGATATCAATTGTTAGTTCTAATACTTAATGTAAAGTACAAATGCCAATAGCTAACAAGATGAGAGGGGGTGGGTGAATCATACAAACTTAAACTTCCATAAAATCAACATATTCAACCTCGGTAACTTATACTTCAACAACTTAACCAAAAACTGCTAAACATGCAATCTTATGAACACATAATCATAATAACACTCATAACACCAATTTAACATGGAAACCCAAATAGGGAAAAACCACTTTGGGATTTCGGACCCACTAAGAAATATACTCTTCTAGAGTATGCTCAGTTAAAAGCAAATCCTATTAAAGATTACAAACACATTGCTAGATGTGACCCAGTTAAGGGATTTCCCTCAGATCTGTTAGGTTCTTCACTTTGTTAGAAGTGACCTTGTCAAAGGATTTAAAACACTCACTTAGAATGTTACCTTGCTAGAGGGTTTACATATAAGACTGTTAAGTCCACTCGGTTAAGAGATTTTCTGTCACTTACAAAATAACAGTAATAATAATCTATCTGCAACTTCACATCTAAAATGCTAAAGCAGATTCTTATTTGCTCAAAACAATCTAGTCATAGGAATTATCTTGTCCCTCTGCTGGGCTCTCTACTCTGTTATTCAAACAGGTCTTCAAGCTTTTGTGCTTGGTAATCACTATGTAGCATCCCTGTGCATACACTTGCCCGCATACATTGTTTATCAACAATTCCTTATTTATAAACAATTGCTAACCGCTAAATCTCCTTGATCACATTTCCTATGATCAATCTTAGCCATCAGTTCTTCAAACTTGGCTAGGTTCAATGTATCCTTCCGATCTGAAAATGTTTTACCTTACCTCGGGACTTGCATTCCCTTCTTGGAACTTGCATAAGGTTATTGCGGTTCAATCTGCACTGTAGATCTTCCTGTCGATTTTCCTTTGCCATAGATCCTTAACAAACTTCATGCACGACATACCAATCATTTATACATTTCCAGCTAATCATTGTCCTTCATTAAATAATGCTTTTATCCATCCCATGCGCACTATCATAATTCGGTTGCAACTTGGTAAATACTAAACTCTACTCGGTAGACATTTCACCTTCATTAACCGATATCGATCACCTTAGGGTTTACCGACTCGGTTCCTTAGGGTTTACCGACTAGGTTTATTGCTCGGTTGCATAGTATAGTATTAACCTTACAATCAACAACATATGTAGGATATCAAAACAATCTAAACATCATGATCTCATCATTGTCTAACTCAGTAATAGTTGCCCATTGAATAACTTATTCCTCCCTTTATTCATCACATTCTTTCTGTGTCTTTTACCGACATCTTAATTCTCTTCTAATCAATCTTCTCAAGATATGGCAACATCATACTGAATCAGATAATCAATTTCTTGACATCAATGACAAAATATTGTTATAAAGATAATTATCATCCTTCTTTAGTTATATCAATAATCTTCAACAACCTTCTCAATATCCTTATTGAATATCAACAATCTTTCTTACTGTAATGCCAACACAACTCACTAGGGCATACTTACTGTTTATGGTGAAAATGGATAACAATAATAACAAAATTGAAAGGCTAAATGAATTCAACCACAAAACCCTAGCCTAACAATCAACAAAGATCCACCATAACATATGAAGATTACCTAAGACAATGCAAATCAAATGAAATCACAAAGATTATACCATCACATGTCCAATAGGGTTTTGATCTCCATTCTTCCTATCTCCATTGATCTTGCTTGATATATTTGCTCTCAGATTTTATGTGCACAAGAGCTCAACAAAGAACAGAATGTGGTTGCAAGTAGGATCGTAATGTAGTCAAGTCCTCCAAATTGTTGATTAGGGTTTGATAATGAAGAAGGCATCTCCTTATATAGAAGACACAATAAGAAATGGAGGGATAAGATTGAGAGGTGTAAAAGGAGGTCAGCTAGGATTAGAGGGTAGGTAAAAGAAATACCAAAATAATGAAAGGGGTAGGTAGTGTAGGAATTAAGAGATGAATGACATGTGTCATGTGTAGAAAAAGCTAATGAATTAATTAAATAAACAAAGATTTATTTAATTAATAGAAGAAGTAGGATAATTAAATAAATTAAATATTTATTTAATTTAGGAAAGGGATAATTTAAATAAATAAATGTATTTATTTAAATGAGAAATAAGGCTAGAAGAGGATAAATGAATTAATTAAATAAATAAAGATTTATTTAATTAATAGAAGAATTAGGCTTAGATAATTAAATAAATAAAATATTTATTTAATTAGACTGGACAATTTTGGGTGTCTACATTTTGCCCCTCTTTGAGACAATGCGACTTGTCGCGTTGTTTCAAAGAAGATAAGATGAACTGATACAGAGTTGCCCCAGGATGGGAATGATATGCCCCCTCGAGAGATTGGATGAAAATGTCTGAAAAGATCGTAGACAATCTCTCGATAAGAAAGATGAGATAGAATGGACTGACCAGATAAAGTGACAAAGTCACGGGAATAAAAGACTGACTCGGGAAATGAGGGCAAGGGCTAGGGTAGGCTATAAGATAGAACATGGGGGAAAATACATCCTCATTGTCATCTACACATTCACAAGATTAGAGTGCAAAGAGAGAAAATGGCAGCAGCGATGGCTTTTGTTCATAGATTCGACCGTGTTCGCCGATTCTAGAGGCCAGCGGAGGTAGGAGAGCCGGTGAGTACCACAAAACCTCCTCGTACTTTGATGCATTTATTGTTGTCATTAATGCATACTAGGTAATGTAATAAATGCACGTTTATGTCAGGAAAGCGCATTTGTGTCCAAAAATGTGAATTTTCATCTTCTAGGTCAAATCGACAGTTCTGTGATGAACATACATTGTCGATTGGATAAGCTACTGAGTGGATACACTCAAGAAGGTCCTCTAGGGAAGAATAGGATAGATCAAGGCACTTTGTGATGAACAGTGAGTACCAAGATAGAGTACTTTGTGATGAACAGGGAGTACTAAAATATGAGCAGCACTTTGTGATGAACAGGGAGTGCAAATGTGAGCAGCACTTTGTGATGAACAGGGAGTGTCACACACGTAGTACTTTGTGATGAATAGTGAGTACCACTAGGATAAATAGAAACACTTTGTGATGAACAGTGAGTGTCACTAGGGTAGATAGCCATATGCATTTAGATAGCGAGTAGCATTTTGTGATAAACAGTGAATGCCACGATGACTGACATGATTGATTTGCTTGACTGCAGGAGTATTTGCCTATGTTGGAGTCACGGGAGAGATTCCCATCGACTCAGAGGTTGCGACCTGAGTTGAGAGCCGAGGACCGAGTTGTGATTGAGGTTATGGGTCTGAGACATGTGCTGTATGTGCCTGAGTTTCGGGCGAACATGGGACTGCTAACTGCACTGGCAGAGAGATGGCACTCCGAGACTTGCACATTCCATTTGCTGATGGGGGAGATGACAGTCACCCTGGAGGATGTATACAGGATTATGCGGATACCAATTGATGGGGAGCTGATTTGTATGATCGAGACGGAGATCGGGATGCCCTTAGACGAGTGTTCTAGGATCCAAGACTAGAGATGAGGGTGAGACACGTGGCATGGGATACCATGACATGGATAGGATTAGCACTACCAATAGTGTTGGTAGGAGTTATCAGTGGGTTCCTTTGTATCAGTTTTGTACCATTTTGTATGATGATGTAGACACCTGCGGGTGATTGTAGCCATATGATTTTGACATCATTGTATCATGACATTTTATATATATATATATGAGATGATTCATCTTTGCGGAAGCTATATGCATGTGTACCTATGTGATGAGATGTTCTTATGTGATGCTTATGATATGGATACAAATATGTATATGATACAATGCAATATATATATATTTTTGTTCATTTATGTTTTATATGTGTATGCATGATGCAAATGTGAATGTAAGTAATGCAGATGAATATGATAATGCAGATGTAAATTGTGCTAACAGGTGTTGTGTGCAGGATGTGATGTAGTTGTGATATCTATATGTATGTATGAAATTCTTATATGTGGTAATGTAGGTGCAGCTACTTGAAATGCAAATGTTTTTGGTGTGTAATTATACTCAGTCATGTGATAGCAGGCTACGCGGACTCAAGAAGGACGATGGAAATCAATCAAGAAAGGGGGATGAAAGATAGAAGATATGAACATGAAAGAGCTTCTTGTGCGTTATCATAATTGAGCTTTATTATGGCAAGTAGGTTATGACAATCGAGGCATATGTTCGACCCAGAAAGTCATTGTACCTGTTTGCATGGAGATAAGATAGTCACAAACAAGGAATGCCCCAGTTCATGCTAGACTCACAGTGTCCTCATATCCTTGGACAAGTCATAGCATTACTAAGAGACAATCCACAGACAACAAATACAAATAGGTGATGATACCCCATCCTCGCCTTTCTAGTCAAAGACATCCTGGAGATAGAATCTCTAGTCAAAGACATCCCGGAAAAGCTAAAAGACATGTCACCAAAATAAAGATGAAATCAAAAGAAAACCAAGACTCGACACCAACATCCACTGTAGTCCTCAAGTTTAGTGTCTCTTGTCACTTGTATAAGTCTTATTCGATTGTGGTCACAATGTTTACTTTCATAGAATGGATAGATAGCACTGAACCATATGTTGTCTGAGTCTGTTGAAAGATTTGATTTGTTGAAGCTCATTGTTGCTGTTATGTCTCATCTGAAATTGACTGAATCCATGAAACTGATACTTTATTGTGGAGAAGATGAAACTTTATTGTGGATCTGTGATGCAAATGTTTCTTTATTGTGGATTGTGTGCGAATAGACTGAAGGAAGCTGGAAGAAACTATACTCCTCGAAACATGTGATGTTCTCAGTTCCACACCCATCACTAGACATAGGATTTGCCTTAGCCACAGATAGGATTTGGTTTATTATGGATGGAAAGGGAGGTTTATTATGAATGGCTAACCAATCTTGGGTAGATCAATAACAAGCCATGATGGGAATGTGTAAGTTTATTATGGGTGAATTGGTTGTGAGTGTGTGCAAAGTGAAGGGATGAAAGTGAATCCTGAAGGAGGGAGGAGCAATGTCTCTACGCATGGCGCTGGTGACCCAGTTTTCACCATGGTACTTGCCCAAGGCGCCATCGAAGTGGTTTTCACCGTTGGATGAAATTATTTCTCTTTACTTTTTTCGATTTTTCAATGTTTTTTGTGTCACAAGGCGCCTGTTTGCTAGGTTTTCACCAAGTAACGATTTTTTTTGTTTTATAATTTTTTTTGTATTTTTGAATTTTTTGATTTTTTTGTATTTTTTGAATTAGGATATTCCGAGGAGCTTTGTGTAGAACCTACGAAGGTGCATGCTGTTGATAGGATCCTCCAAAGGTTCACCTTTTGTAGTTGAGAGCTGATATGCCCCAGATCCATATGCTGCTATGATGATGTAAGGACCAAGCCAATTTGGTTCGAACTTGCCCTTCTTCTCTCTGTCTTGCTGATTCTTGGGGTTTTCTCTGAGAACCAAGTCACCTACCTCAAATGTGCGAGGCTTGACCTTGTGATTGTAGTTGCAATGTTCCTTGACTGAATGATATGTAGCTTGAGTGTCTGTCTTCCTTGATGAAGGAACTGAGATAGAATTACTAGTGTGTGGACTACACAGGTCCGTATGCGTGTCACCTGAAGAAGTTTGGGTATCCTTGATAACAAAGTCCCTTGAGGAAGCTCCATTAAAGGTCCATGATGTATCACCAGAAGGAAAAGGATGTGTGGAACAAGTGGATGAGTGATGGAGGCTTATGATTGTGAAAAGAAGTGAAAGTAGTATAGCATGATGGAGACTTAGGATCAACAAGTATGCTTTTTGACTTAAAATTTTAGAGCTTTTGCCCCCAGTTATTTTGATTTTAGGGGAGATCAACTCTTGCTCTTTTTGCTTCATAGGATTTTTATCCTTGACTTTGATTTTTGCAGAGTCCAATAGCTTTTGATTTTTATTTGGACTAAAGGACTTTTCTTTATTTTTGACTTTTAGGTTTTTCTTTTCAAAGCTTGATTTTTGATCCCCAATGAGTAAGGGCTTTTGTAATTCTTGTTGATCCAAGTCTGGAAGTGGAGTGGAAATGGAATGAGTGGATGATATGGTAGAGCTATGTGAGTTATCAAGAGGGCTGGCAATATGCTCAATAGATTCTTCGCAGGAACCACTCTTAGGACTATTGATATCAAGAGATGCTTGCACCACTAGAGGAGATTTGCATTTAGACTTAGTAGCCACAACACTAGGTGGTTCACACCCAATTCCTTGGTCTTGCATATTGCTTGTAGATTGTTCCTGTTGAAAAAATGTGTTAGGAGATAGTGGGAGTTGATCAACATGAAAGATATACTCACCACATCCTAGGTCTTTAATCTTGAACTTTTCTTTTAGCTCTGCTTGCTTTGATGTAGAAGCTTTTAAGGATTCTGGATCCACATATGCTGAAGATGGAATAGCTTCTTGATTAGCTGGAATTGTTATTTCTGATCTAGGTCGCAGATTGTTGCAATAAATGAATGGATTTGGATCTGCTTTGATGGTCACTTCAACTCCATTGTGTGGAAACTTGACGCATCGATGATATGTAGATGGGACTACGCTCATTTCATGAATCCAAGGACATCCTAGCAATATGTTGTATGTGAGATCAAGATCAAGGACTTGACAAACCACATCCTTTGTAACTGGCCCAACTCTGAGAGGTAAGGTGACTGTGCCCTTGGATGAATGCTCTTCATTGTCATATGCCTTGATGGTAATTTTGTTTGAAGAATTCATAGCCTTTTCAAAATATCCCAATTGTTTAATGGTGCTTAATGTACAAATGTTTAGACCAGCTCCTCCATCTATCAGGACTCGCTTTATTCGATGTTTGTGTATGAAGGCTTCAACATGTAGTGATGCATTCTGTGGCTGACTTATGGAGGCATCATCGGCTTCTGTGAATGTAAGGAAATGTGGAATGGAAAGGTATCCCACCATGGCTTGAAACTGGTCCACGTTTAGATCAGTAGGAACGATGGTGTCTTTCAAGATTTTGTCAAGAATAGCTTTATGAGCGGGGGATATGCGTAAGAGCTCAAGGATGGAGATGAGCGCGGGTGTCTTCCCTAACTGTTCTACAAGGTCATACTCAGGTTTGGTTGATGAAGAAGCGGTGTTTTTAGTTGGAGCACCTTGCAAGGTGATTTTACCTCGGCGAGTTGTAACATGACATTCAGAAGTAGGTTTGGAAGAAGATCCAACACCTCTTAGGACAATCTTGGGTCGCTGAGGAGGATTCTCAGGGTTTTTGTTCTTGATGGTAATAGTAGAGATATGATTGTCCATCGAGATATGATTAATAGTTGAATCATAGTTGTAAGGTGCTCTGGTATAGTTGGTTTGATCATCTGTGACTTTAGCTTTTCCCTTGTCGTGCTTTGGGAATGGTTCCTTAAACATCTCATGTTCTTGATTGGATGACTGTCCCTCAATCTCAATGTCACCTCTATCAATGAGATCTTGCACAATATTCTTCAGTCGATGACAATTACCTGTTTTATGACCCTTGCTCTTATGAAATTCACAATACTCATCATCATTCCACCAATTTGGTTTAACCTTTGGTTCATATGGAGGAAAATCTGGAACTGTGATCACCTTGTTTGCCACTAGCTTCTTGAAGACTGACTCAAGTGGTTCTCCCAATGGAGTGTACTTCCTTTGTGATCTAGAAGTTGTTTGAGTATTCACTTGATTGTTTATAGAACTTGATCCCGAAAAGATGAATTTGGGTCGCACTGTGTTGGCATCAACAACACCATCATTGACTGTGTTCTTGTTTTTATTCCAAAATCTTGGCTTGTCTTTTCCTTTAAAGTCATCTTTGTTTTCCTTGAATATCTTAATAATTCCTTGTTCAATGATGTCCTTGAAGGTAGACAAACAAGCTTTCCTTAAGTCATATCCAATGTCTTTGTTAACATTTTGTGTGAACATTTCTACCATTTGTTTTTGTGGAATTTCACAAGAGCATCTGCTGGCTAGATTTCTCCATCTTTGTAAAAATGATGCAAAAGATTCTCCCTCTTTTTGCTTGGTGTTGCACAAAGTAGTGACTGATATGTCTGTCTCTATGTTGTAGGAGAAATGTTGAATAAATGCCTCTGCTAAGTCACCCCATGACTTAATACCAGGTGGGAGTTGGGAGAACCATTCCATAGCTTGATCGCCTAAGCTTTGTGGGAATAATCTCATCAAGTATGTCTCTTCTGCTGCTACCTCAATACAAACTGTGAAAAATTGTCTTATGTGTGCCTTAGGATCCCCTTTTCCTCTATACTTATCAAATTTAGGCGTCACAAAGTGTGTAGGAAAAGGAGGCATTGGAATGCTCTTATCAAATGGATAAGGACATATGTCTCTCATTGTGTATGTTGGCTTCGGTGCATTTATGTCCTCCATTTTCTTTTGTAAGTCTCTGATTTGTTGCTCCAAATTGCTCTTAGGTGGAGATCGACTTCTTGAACCATACCCCATGTTTGAGACACCAATTTGAGGAGGAGCTTGTTGCATATATGGATGATATTGATCATACACATGTTCATATGGAGGAGGTCTATATTGATGCGGCATATATGGAGCACTTGGTATAGATTCATGTTGAGGAACCCCATATCTATTTTGCGCATGTATACCATATTCTACAGGTATGTCATGTTCCATTGTGTTGCCCCCAAATTTGACACGGGGTTTCCTTGTGTCCAAATTTTGAGCATGCCTTTGAACATCCCATTGTTTTGGTGGTTGATCCTTAGCATTAGTATGTGATTGAGCATATCTGTCTGCATAAGACTTCCATAATGGTCTACGAAGGTGAGTATCATATGTTTGACCATGTGTATGTGGGATTTCTGGTTTTTGAAGCAAAGCTGATGGTGATTCAGGTACCATATGTGGTCCTCTATTTCCTCCACTATTAGGTCTCCTTTGATCCATATTGGAGTGAGGTTGTTGCAAAGGTCTATGTTCCATTATTTGAGACATGTCAAAATCATGAGGTATTTTGGCTCCACTTTGTGCCATCATTTGTAAGAAGTATTGTCTATCCCTCCTCATTATTTCCTCAACCAATCGATTGAAATGGGGATTCATAATGGATTCTTCCACATCTGCTGAATGTACTGAAAAGTTGTCCAAATTGTCATTGTGTGTAACATTGTTGTTTGTAGTGTCCATGTTCTCCACATTTGGAATGTTTCTATAGACATCCATGTCCGGCAATGTAGTGTGATCAGTATTGAAAAATAAATCATTGTCATACTCATAAGAACTCATGTTTGCGGACTCTTGAGCCTCTTTAGTTTCTCTCCTAGATTTTTGAAGATGGGTTTCAACCATGAACTAGGTATTGACCAAGATATGCGAGACTAGATGAAAATGAAAAAAAAGTATGGAAGACCAAGAGTTGGATGGAATGTAAATGAATCTGAGGTGTACTTGCAAATGTCCAAAGTGTAAGACCAAGTATGTATGTAGTAGAGTAGGTGTGACTTCCAAAGAGAGGATAGTTTCTCTTGATGAGGTAAGCTGACCTTGACCCTAAGTAAGACCAAATGAGATCCAAAGGTAAGAAACCTTGATGAGGGACCACTTAGCAAAGTGTTGTTGTATGTAGTGTGTTGACAAAGTATGATGGGGACAAGCAAGTGACCTTTTGACCCAAGTTTAGACAAGTATGAATGTAAAATGAGATGTGAAGCAATGATGGACTATGTGAGACCCAAAGACAGGTTGAATGCTAGATGAAACCTGAAAAAACAACCTAGGAAGCTCAAGTATTCCGAAACTGATTTCTCTTGTTTGCTGGACTGTAAAATTTTTCCAATTTGTGAAGTTGTGACCAAATCTGAATGTTTGACTATTTTTCGTGACAAGAGGACACAATGTTGATGAGGACTCAATGTTTGCAAGTGTTTAGACTCAAAATGACTCCAAGAAAAGTGTGTTGTTTGATGTAAAGTTGTTTTGCATACACTTGAAGACATAAAAGACACAGTGTTTTGTTGTTTGGTCTTGAATGTTTTGAATGTTTAAAATAAGTCAAGCACAATTCTTATGGCTGGCCAAGACAATAGTTGTTGATCCCACATGGGGTTTTACCCCCGAGGCTACGCTATTCAGAGCGGATACTTAGATGCTTGACCTCACTGGCTCCACCCTCGGCACTCACTTCTCGGATCAGCCAAGCATCAGTCCCCATGAAAACTCCCCATGGCGAACTTTGTATCTCTACTAAGAACCGTATGTGTGTGGGCCACTACCAGAGGTCCGACCTCCTGCCCCAACAACTAGAAGGATTTGGGCTTCTAAAACAAAAAGGTGCTAGTAAGGGCATCCGCTCGTGTGGCCATACATGCGACACTTTCAGCTCTGTAAATACAGAAGGCTCCCAGTCGGTAGGGGTTACGCCCTACAAATGATCAAATAAATTTGATCAAACGAGTTTATGGGGAGACATAGTGTCGGTATGAACTAATCAGCACACGTTATCCATAGTTTTCACCATGAATACAGTTGTTTATAGTGGTTCGGAAGAGGTGGGTTTTCCTCGCTACCACTTGGGTCATTCTCTTCTCACTAGTAGTCCTAATGACCACATGGGAAGACATGCCCTCTAAAGATTGAACAAAAAGAGCCTATTGCTCAAGACACAAAAGACAATGATTCAATTTTAGTGCACCAATTGAAGTGTTTGCTAGTCTATGAAAACAAGGTACACAATAAAAATCCAAAAACCCTTGCCAAGGACCTGCAACAAAGATTTATTAGTAGTTTGGATTGTTTCAAATGATCACCCCTTCCTGCAAGCACACAAGTTAGGTAAATTTTAGATCCAAAAGACTTTGTGAAATAGGGGCCTTCAACAATGCGTTTTGTTGACCAATTCAAAGACCTGATTCATCATAAAAAAAGACCACTTGTAAAATTTTAAGAGATTTCCAGAAATGTAAGAAAATTAAAAAAATTTGCTAATTTGCTCCAAAAATTATTTTTTTATGAAAAATCATAAAAAATTCATATAAAATGAAAAATCGATCCAAAAAATTTGAAATTTTTACTGGAGAGTCTTTATGGTCTTCCAAACCTGCACAAAAAATTTTCAGCAACAAATCTAAGCAGTTTGTGAGATATGAGTAAAATAATGCAAAACCCTAATTTTCAAAGATCTAATTTTTGAAGAATAATTTTGCATCAAATTTAAAATAAAAAATAACAGATCCTGTGTATAATTCTGAGAGATTTCCAAAAATGTAAGAAAATTCGAAAAATTTGCTAATTTTCTCTCAAAATTAATTTTTTTATGAAAAATCATAAAAAAATTCATATAAAATGCAAAATCGATGCAAAAAATCTGAAATTTTTACTGAATCTTTCTGATACTTTTCCTGACCTGCACAAATTGATGTCAAAATTCAAAGCCGTTTGTGAGATCTGATCAAAATAAAGAAAAACCCTAATTTTTAAAGATCCGATTTTTAGGGAAATATTTTGCATCAAAATTAAATTCACAAAGAACAGATCCTGTGTATAATTATGAGAGATTTCCAAAAATGTAAGAAAATCCGAAAAATTCTCTCATTTGCTCTCAAAATTAATTTTTTATGAAAAATCATAAAAAATTCCTAGAAAATGAAAATGTGCTCCAAAAATTCTGAATTTTGGATTTAGAGCTCCTGATACTTTCTTCAACTTGCCAAAAAAATTGGTGCAAAATTTCCTAGCCGTTTGTGAGATATGATCGAATCTCTCCAAGATCTTGATTTTGTGTCCAAAACCCTAGCTGCACAAGGTTATTCTCCAAATTGTTTTACAAAATAGCAATATAGGGTTAGAAAAATCTGCAAAAAAACATAGATCTAAGAAAAATCCATGTCCCACGGGGCGTGCCAAAATGTATATGGTGAAAATGGATAACAATAATAACAAAATTGAAAGGCTAAATGAATTCAACCACAAAACCCTAGCCTAACAATCAACAAAGATCCACCATAACATATGAAGATTACCTAAGACAATGCAAATCAAATGAAATCACAAAGATTATACCATCACATGTCCAATAGGGTTTTGATCTCCATTCTTCCTATCTCCATTGATCTTGCTTGATATATTTGCTCTCAGATTTTATGTGCACAAGAGCTCAACAAAGAACGGAATGTGGTTGCAAGTAGGATCGTAATGTAGTCAAGTCCTCCAAATTGTCGATTAGGGTTTGATAATGAAGAAGGCATCTCCTTATATAGAAGACACAATAAGAAATGGAGGGATAAGATTGAGAGGTGTAAAAGGAGGTCAGCTAGGATTAGAGGGTAGGTAAAAGAAATACCAAAATAATGAAAGGGGTAGGTAGTGTAGGAATTAAGAGATGAATGACATGTGTCATGTGTAGAAAAAGCTAATGAATTAATTAAATAAACAAAGATTTATTTAATTAATAGAAGAAGTAGGATAATTAAATAAATTAAATATTTATTTAATTTAGGAAAGGGATAATTTAAATAAATAAATGTATTTATTTAAATGAGAAATAAGGCTAGAAGAGGATAAATGAATTAATTAAATAAATAAAGATTTATTTAATTAATAGAAGAATTAGGCTTAGATAATTAAATAAATAAAATATTTATTTAATTAGACTGGACAATTTTGGGTGTCTACACTTACTAGTCTCCATCCTAAACCGCTACAAGTTTGAGCCCTCACACATAGGTTTGGAAATCCCTTGGACCTTGTATATCACCTTAGACATTCTGATTACATTGTTTTGAGAACATGAGACAATGCCACAAAATCAACTTTGTAATCCCAAAGTTCTCACTTGCTCTTACTTGACACAAATCAATCCCTAGCGAACTATACTGCCCATTTGATGGACAAAAGACACCACAAAATATTTCCTAAAGCCCTAAAATCTTTAGGCTTTGTTAGGAGAAAATTTCACAAGGTTGACACACCCTTTATACTGGTCTCTGAATAATAAAAGACTTTTATGTGAACCCCATTTGCAACATACAGATGATTGACAACAATGACTATGACAACCAAGTCACTTAGGACAATTGGCAAGATATGATTTGTTTCCACTTATTAGGGCCTCCAATCCCCTTTAAAAGTTTCCAAGGATCACTACAACCCTATCTCATATGTCCACCACATAATAAGATTATTCATTTCATCATACTCCCAAAATCTCAGTCTTCATTTGTTCACTAGGACAACCACACACTATCTAGGGACAGTCATAAAGTTCATGATGATTTTCCCTACCCAAGGGCCACAATAGCATGTAAAGGGTCTTCACTAACCCTCTTCACCCCTCACTACCTTCCTCCAAACACCAAGGGGGTCTATCTTGCACATACAACTTCAAATCTGCCCTCGATGTTGCACTAGGTCTGATACATGACCAATATCATACCAACAGTCACCATTTGCACGTGCCAATGAATCTTGGAGACCTAAAAAGCATGAAAAAATGAAAGATAATACCAATATACATGTTCCCACCCATTGGGGTGACTTTTCACTAGTGGGGGTATGATTTATACATTTATTTTTATGACTCGATACCCTAACAAGGGTTTATGACAGTTTTTAGAAAAACTATGATAACTTGCTCAAATCAAAATGAAATTCAATAAAACCAAAGAAAAATGTTCATGGATTCATTGTTCTCTCATTCCCAATAGGTTTATAATACCAACAAAAATAATTTCACAACAAAAAAATAATGGAAAACAGACTGTAACATTTTGAAAAACAGTGAAAATTGCAGAAAAACACCAAATTTTATTGACTTTTCCTTCAATACCTCCAACAACCAATCCTATGGTCGATGAAACAAGTCTATTTATGTGTCTCATCAACCATCCAATGTACATAATCTAAATTTGAGTATTAACTAACATTGAAACAAAACTAACACACTTTTACAACTTTGCAACAAAAGTTGCATTGACAAATTTACGGTGATCTCTTGGTGACCACACCACAATTAGGACAATGATCTCAAACACACTTTTTACCATTCTCTTGGTGATTGTGCCCAATTGAGTATGTCTTTCTTATGTATGAAAATGGCATTTTGCATCTTTCCACCGATGATGTATTTGAGATGTCTTTCATTTAGATATGGCATGAGCTTAGTCCTAGAGTGAGACTAGGGAGTGGCTCCCACTCCTGTCCCTCGTCCATCAGCGTACCTGGTATGCTTGGCATTCATGTTTGGGGAGTTTTTTAATCAAGTGATAACATAACAATAGACTTGGGTTAAAACAAATAACAAGAAAATTGGTTCCTTGAGCACGCCTTGAGGGCTATCACAACACCAAGGGTGTTTTGGGAAGGCATGCTCGCACATGGAGCTTTGGGACTTGTGCAAAGAGGCATGCCCACTCACACAAGGATTATGCAATCATTGTTCTTGTTCACATGAGAGAATTCTTGGTTCCATATTGTCTGTCCCCATGTAGCACATACGATGAAAGGCATGCCTGCACATGGAGCGTTGGGACTTGTGCAAAGAGACATACCCGCTCATGTAGCATAGGGATTGTGTGATTGTCGTTCTTGTCCGTATGAGACAATTCTTGGTTCCATATGGTGCATCCCCATGAGAACATACAATGAAAGGAAAGCCCGCACATGGAGCGTTGGGACTTGTGTGAAGAGACATACGATGACACTTCCTCCATTGCACTCTAGAATCTAATGCCTTCTGTAGTTTTAAAGTAGTGACCCTATGTGGATTCATGACTTGGTATCATCCTTCTCTATTGATTTTGCACCGTATTGTTCCATTACTTGTGTCATGTATGCATCATGTATGGCATGTGTGAGCCTATCATCCCCCTTGTATACTTTGATTAACTATTTGGAACTATCTCCACAAGCATGATGGGGTGGACCTAAGGGTTCCACGTGGTCGGGTGGACTTAAACAAAAGAAAGGTTGGAACTATTTTATATCAAGTGTTTTGTGGGTGGTCATAATGCATTTATGTTTTCTTTTAAGATGCTAGTAACATTATTTTGAGTACTATCTTAACCTATTGTACTTTGCTATTGGACTCGATCAACCCAATAACCTTGTACATGTGATTTATTTTATTAAAGAGGATATTCATGTAGTCTGAAATGCATGATTATCATCTTTGAATATATGTTGAATATATAATAATGACTGACTACTTAGTTTGAGATATATATACACTTTCTTTACCTATTATTCTTTGCTATTGGACTCGATCAACCCAATAACCTTGTACATGTGATTTATTTTATTAAAGAGGATATTCATGTAGTCTGGAATGCATGATTATCATCTTTGAATATATGTTGAATATATAATAATGAGTGACTACTTAGTATGAGATATATACATGTCATGCAATAGGTATATGTCATGTATTGACATAGGATGACACTTTATATGAGATAATCAATTTGGGATATACTTATAAGAAATATGTGCATATATAGTAGATAAATTCATTTCATGCATATATATAGTAGATAAGTTTTGGTAGCTCCCAAGAACAACTAATTTAGATAAGGTAGATAAAGTCATTTCATCTCCCTGATTGGCTTTAAAGGCTCTTATATTTGGGTTAGCTAATTCCCTATCAACACCATTTTTAATAGTTTACCAGTACTCAGTGGTTCATACAATCCTCTTAGGAGTTGGACCATCTCAACCATGGTGCGCCTAATCATATTAGCTTGAAACCGGTGCACCTCATATTAGCTTCAAACCTATGCCCCCTATTGGTAGCTGATGGGGATAGAATATCATTCGCTGTACATATCAATGAGGCTTGCTTTACATCTAGATAATAAAATTTCTTTTTGAAAAAAATAAATGTTCGTAAGAATTACAACGGATACTAAGCTTTCCACTGATGATGGAATTGTCGGACCAACATCGTTCTCATCGGTGCAAAGTTTCTGGAGTCGTCACAATTCTGACTCAAACTACACAAACATCCGACGAGGATGTTGTATGTCCGACGGTACTTCCTATTCAGACGACCGTAGATGCATATTAATGGACCATAGACACAACTGTTGGACAAACAACATCACCGTCTATGCAAATTTTCAGACTTCTGTCGAGTTTACGATGGAGTCTAAACAAACATTTGATGAGGATGCTATATGTCCGATGACTTTTTTGACCGGAAGAGAAATCATGCCTGTCGTCGGCAGAGTCCATAGGATTGTCGTATTTCTGATGGTTAGAGACATTGTCGACAAGGCTGACAACGAGTTTTCAATGGCTACTTTTGTTGGCACTGTGATGAAAAGTAGTCACAATTTCGACAATCGGCCGTCGGAAATTAGCCTTGAATGTACTAGTGCCGGTATCAAATCTCTAACCAGTAACGATTTAAGGTTTGACGATGGATCTTATCACGATCATAACTTAGTGATGACATGTCAAAATCCATGTGTAATGATAAGATTGTATTTGAGTGCGTACAAGGATCAGATTTCTTGGGAAACAACTAAGTGCTTAGAAGAATGAAACAAGGGTTTGATTGGTTATCAAATCGATGTGTGGTGACCATTCGATGAGGAAAATCATCTAGAAATTTGTTGTAATGATATGTAATGTATTTTGGTGAAGTGTTTTTCCATGCTAAATGTAAATTCATTGTATCTTGTTGATGTAATTAGGGTTTGTAGCCGCCCTAACTGAAAAGTGTATTTAGGGCTAGTTGGAGAAGAGATTTTGTGTCGGTAGTTTGAGAAGAAGGTGTTGTCAAACCAGTTTGAAGTGTCTGCATGTGTGTAGCAGAGTTGTGCTGAAAAGGATTTGTACTAGCAAGCAAGGAAGTGTCGTAATCAGATCATTTGCCATGTTGTTACCTAACAGTTTCAGTAGTTTGAAATCCCTTAACCGGGTAGATCCTAACAGGTCTTATATTATAAATATCTTCATTGGGTGGCTCATTAACTTGAGTTTGAAATCCTCTTACAAGGTTACTTCTAACAGGGCTTAGGTAAAATCCCTTAATCGGGTGACCCCTAACAAGGTCTTCTCTTAACCGGGCATATTGTAAGCTCTTAACCAGATGCATTCCAAAAGAGTGCAAATATTTTATGGGTGCTAATTCCCACCGTGGTTTTTCCCAGTTGGGTTTCCACGTGAAAAATCATTGTGTTATGGTTTGCATGCTTTGTTAGATGTTTGCTTATGTGGTTATATTTCTTACATGCTTATTGATTATCAAGTTGGTAAAAGTTGTTATCAGATCTATTAAGTTTTTGCTTGCACTGGTTCACCCCCCCCCTCACAGTGCCTTATAAGTTTATCAAAGACAACTCTATATTTTTTGCAGCATGATGGATTTGTAGAAAGAATGAATAGGACGTTGATGAAAAGGCTAGGAGTATGTAAAGTGGTGGTGGTCTAGAATAAAATTTTTGGGCTGAAGTTATTGCCACTACTTACTACCTAGTTAACACATCTCAAACATCAGGTCTTGCTGATAAAACTCCTATGGAAGCATGGTCAAGTTATAAACCTTCCTTGAGACATTTAGAGATTTTGGTTGTGAACCACATGCACGTGTCGAAGGAGAAGAAAACAAAGTTGGATAACAAGGTTGTAAAATGTATCTTCATCAGATACAGTTATGGTGTGAAAGGTAACAAGATTTGGGACCCTGTTGCACAGAAGGTGATACATAGTAGAAGTGTTATCTTTAGAGAAACTAATCCTCTTTCTGTTACATTGCAATCAAAATGAGCTAAAAAGGAAGATGTGATTCAACTTCCTTATACACTTTAAAGAGTTGAATTGAGACCCCTAGATAGGCAAGAAGTTGAGGAGACCTTGTCTAGCTCTAGATCTTGAAAAGAGGAGGAAGAACCTCCAACACAACTCGTTCAAAGGTCTACAAGACATAGACAACAACCTGAAAGATATTCACCTAATGATTAGAACTAATTTTTTTTTAATACTAATGTGAACGAACTTAGATCTCTAAAAATGACATTAGATATGAATAACATTGAACCTTGAGAAATTGCTACAGATGAAGAATTGGCAGTTTTGAAAAAGAATGATGCATGGGATTTTGTATTGTTGCCTAAATAACGTAAACCTATTGGTTGGAAATAAATGTGTTATAATCAATGAACATTGAGAGGGGAGTGAATCAGTGTTCTAGAACTTTTAACTTTCTTAACCAATTTTTCAAACCATTTAATGCAAATGAATAAGAGAAATGAGCATGAGCAAAACACACACACAAAATACCACCATAGCACCAAGATTTTGTACGTGGAAAACCCGATCAAGGAAAAAAACACGGTGGGATTCAAACCCACAATATTAATATAATTTATTAGAAGTATAAAAATATTATATAAGGGGAATGCACATGCATTCAGACACACTACCTAGAGCTCACTATTCAAATTACAAGTAAGAGCTACAACCCAGAAGGCTCACTGCCTTACAAAATGATTATATGAAGTACAAGAAGGTTTTAACTATTTAACAACATCAACAAATTCTTGAGTATAGTTTTGATTAAGCACAAAACATATGATCACACTTTGCTCTGCTACTCTGCTCTGTTCTAATATTTTGCATTATAATGGAGCACCAATCTTCCAGTCGTGCACGTGAAAGTGTGCACAATCACTCATACACACTTCACACATAACCATCTGTAAAGCGGAAAATCACGATCGAACCCTAAGTGTTCCCCCCACCACTCCAAGGAGAGAGAAAGGAGGTCACTAGGGTTGACGGTTTTCACTTAGGGGAGACTTTATATTCAAAAGAGGGGTTGAAACCCACAAGATCCAATCCCACACAATGCAAGATTGGATTCTAAATGAGTTTCAAGGGTTAAGACAGCAAGGCTACCCTCTTTTGTAAAGAATGTAGATAGAAGGATTGAGCTAGGAATGCATGTAAAATGAGAAAGATTCGCTTATAAATAGAGATAGGAATATGGGATGAAGCTGTGGACCTGGAATTAGCAGTAAAATGTCGAGACGATGCTATCCTGCAAATTTGAGCGAAATTTGACGGGAAGATGGCGCCCGGCGTGCACATGGTCCTCCGAAAAATCCGCGAAACGAAGGGGGATCTGTTCGTCTCTGCACAAGGATTCCAAATCTTCAATTACAGCCGCGTACCTGCAACCTACACACAGAAAAGAGAGGATGATTGGGGGGTTAGGGATTAGGGGTTTTCCCTTAGGTCAAAGCCCGGTTTTGAAATTAACCAAGAAATGAGAATGCTGTAAATGTAAATGATTGTAATGTAAACAAGTACTGATACCTTGTAAGAATGTTTGTATTCTTACATGCGAAGGTGTAAATGTTGTTGTATGTTGTAAGTTGTATGTGATCTCCTCTTCAATGGTTGAATCCTTGTCTTGAATGCAACACTTAGCCTTGAATGGAGACTTAGAATGCTCAATTGCTTGAAGGAATGCTTGAATGCTTGAATGTTTGAGTATCGCTTCCCCGTCTTGTACACATATGTCCTCCCTCCTCAAAATGGGAGAGGAAATGTAGTTTATATACTTGTCAATTAGGGTTGATAGACTGATTTTTCCAACCTTAGGCCGACCAGGAAGCATTATTTCCCGAATTGCAAACATAAAGACCCAAGGTGCAAAAGAGACCGGGCCCAAAATAGGGCCAGGGAACAAGGCGCTGGGCGCCATGGTCCTGGGGGACCAGGGTGCTGGGTACCCTAGTCCTAAAGGACCAGGGCACTGGGCGCCATGTTCCCACCTCCAGGGACAGCAGGGTGCAAAGAGGATCAGGCCAGGGTGCTGAAAAATGCAGTTTTTGATGTCATGAACAAGTTTCGGGGTCTCCATTCAGGTTCAGTGTTGCGTCGCCATCGTGAACACCCAAATGCAGTCGAAATTGCAAGTGTCACAATTTTAGGACGTTACATTTAGCCCCCACTTTAGCGGGAGTATAAGCGTACGCCCATACTTCCAGTAAAGTACAAGGAAACAACATTGAAGACTTTCACCACATCAAGGAGGCAAGACACACCAAGCCCCCAGTGGACTAAGGATCTTACGACTTCGATTGACAAAGTAAAAGGGAAGATCACGAGGGAGAACCATGACTGTCAGTAGTAAGGTTCCCTCACTATGAGCCATGCAAGAGAAATACCAAAAATTTTCAAGGCAAAGCTAAGTTTGCCAAGAAATTTTCAAGTATCCTGAAGGGATAGACGGGGTGTATGCCCCCCTATGTTAAAGCGATCACACACGCCTCAACAGGGGTGATTGTTTTAAGGTAGTGATACACATAAGAAATGAGAAGGGAAAGGAGCACATTATCACAAGGATTTAGCCCCCAAGTGTGAGATAAGCCCAAGGATAATAGACACAAAACACCAATCACGAGGTGACTTCGCTTTCCTCGGGGTCAGTATGCTGTATGATAATTCATGTATATCATATGTATGTATGCATAATTGTTCTTCATTCCCCAATCAAGGAAGGTCACCTAGAAGAAGGGAACACATGTGTCTTTTGAGTCAACATGAGAGAGACCAAAAGAGATCTCAATGCTTTGCATCATCCTTAAGTAGACAACACTAAGGACAAAAAATGGAAGAATGAGAATAACACATAGAAGAAGTAACAAAAGAGAGGAGGAGAGAGTCTGCTATGCTAATGAAACTAGTCTAGCACGTCATGCACCCCCCGATCTTGCTGATCAATATTTCGGGAAGGCAGGAAACACGCTAGAGGAGGAACATTCAACACAGCAGATGGAGCTATCACAAGATCCAAACAAGGGCTATGTTCATGTTCCAAGCCACGTTGTTCTTGTCTAGGAGCTAGGATAAGTGCTTTAGAAAATTCGTTAGATAAATGGTTATCAATATCAACAAATTCATATTCACTATCAGAAGCAAGAGAAGTAACATTTTCATCATGAATAACATTTTCATCTATATCATCATCAAGATTTATAAAAATAGGATCTTTAACTCACACAGGATCAAAACCATCATGCATCTTATGTTTAGGAGATTTTGGCTCAATTTTCGGCTGAGGAGAAAATGGAAGAATACTAGTTGAAGGTGTTTTTGGAGATTGCAAAGTTTGAGAAGCAGCTGCCTAAGCTCTAAGACGATGCTTTCATCGGCGTTCACGCGCAGAACGATTTCGTCTAGTCTTAGTAGGAAGTGGAGAAGATTGAGGAGGAGGAATGTTCTCATCCTTATCACTTGGGTGTTTAGGTTGTGGTCTCTTAGGCTAGATAATAGGAGAAGAGGAAGGTCTCTTCTCTCTATAAGAGGAAGGAGGAGGAACTGCTCCATATAAAGGAGGAATATTTGGTTTAGGAAGAAGACCAAGTCCATCATGATGAGGAGGTATAGGTCTACTTTTAGAAAGTTTATTAGGCATAGACATAATCACATCCATAGGGATGGGTTGGGAATCTTCTTGAGGAAAGACATTAGTTTTATCTTTCAAAGGAAGAACTTCCTTCTCAAGAATGATAGGAATATCAAGTTTGGGTGTTCTAGGTTCACTTAGAGATAGGATCATATCTATTTTCCACTTTTGATAAGATTTGAAAAGATGATCACTTCGCAGAGGAAGAGATTGGAATTGTTTAGGCCAAAAATAATCAATAGGAACACTAGAAGTTCTTTCAACTGGTTTAAAGAGACTATGATTGACAATAACAACTTCACCATTATGGGGAAATTTCAAACATTTATGAATAGGAGAAGCAATAGCTTTCATGGAAGATAGCCAAGGATAGCCTAGCTTCACACGAAATTGTTCAGATGAAGGAATAATAGCAAAGTTCACATCAAGGGATTTGTTATGGACCTCAATAGGTAATGTAATAGAACCAATTGCAGGAGAAGAAAATGCATCAAATAATTTCACAACCACATTTGTTTTGTAATAGATCACTTGATTCAATTGCAAAGTAAAAAGAAATTCTTCAGTAATAACATTAACGATGCAAGAAGGATCAATAAGCACTCCACGGCAAGGTGTATTCTTGACTTTTGCAACTATATATAAAGGACCATCAGGTGCCTTGATAGTTTCACTAGAATCAAATGTGATGGAAGATTCTTTAGGGTTTTCTTGCTGCTCTACAAAGTTAATCACATTCGGAGTCATAGACACAAGACCATCCGATGAGAAAGAGGAATCATTAGTCTCAATCACATTAGAGGTATGAGAAGGTAATGGATCAGTAAAAATCTTAAGATTTTGGTTAGGAGGAGCTACAGATGTGTTGCCTTTATCATTCATACCAGAAATAGAGATAGTATTATTATCAATCAAATCTTGAATTTTACCCTTTAAAGCAAAACATTTTTCAGTATCATGCCCAGGTTGACGATGAAATTGACAAAAAGATTTGTTATCAAAATAGGGTGAATTAATCTTTGCAGGATCTATTTGCTTTACATGAGGGAGAGTAAGCACATTTTGTTCCAATAACTTATTCATAATACTATGCAATGATTCATTCAAAGGAGTAAACTTTCTCTCTTTCTTGAAAAACTTAGAAATAGGAGGCACACCTGATGCTGCATTCACATTGTTGTTGATGATGTTTTGATTGAACTTAACAGACTCTCTGTTCGGTTTAAACTTCCCAAATGGTTGTTGACTACTATCACCCTTATCACTCGGAGCCATAGGATTTGCTTGTTCCATTTGACTCACAGTCAGTTGATAATTGTGAAGAGTTGCACACAACTGTTGGAAAGAAGTAAACTCAGAAAATAGAAGTTTTTCTCTAATATCTTTTTGTAAATTAGAAATAAAGATTCTTTGAATATCATTGTCAGGCACTGGAAAAGAGATTTGAGCATACAAATGCTTATATCTACCAATGAAATCAGTCACTTTTTCTTTAACACCTTGTTTACAATGCATTAAATCAATCAAAGTAACTTTAGGACTTATATTGTTTTGAAATTGTTGAATAAAAGCATTTGCAAGTTGTTCGAAAGAAATAATAGAATAAGAAGGCAACGAGCAATACCATTGTAGGGCTTTATCTCTTAATGTCCTAGTAAACAGTTTTGCAAGCAACCTTTGGTCATAAGCAAAATCGGTACATATTGTTTGAAAAGTCTTAACATGTGTTAGAGGATCACCTTTACCATTATAAAGCTCCAAATGCGGGATTTCAACATGTTTAGGAGGGATAGCTCGAACAATGTCAAGAGAAAGTGGGCTCGCAACATCAAATGTGGGCACACTAAACTTAGATTGATTCATAGAGGCAATTTGTTGCTATAAAGAAGAGACAGTTTGTGCAAGATTGTTAATGGTCGCTTCAGTCAAGGAGTTCATATTAGATGTGTTAGATTGTGATGGAGGTATTATGTTATTGAAAGAAGGTATTGATTGAGAGTAAGGTGGCGGGACACTATGATAGTTAGTCATAGGAGATGATTGGAAAAGAGGAGCACTACAAGGAGGAATGGAATGGTTAAATGAATTGCCCCCTTGCGTCATGTTCATTTGTGGAGATATAATAGGAACACTTATTGAAGGAATGAATGAAGAAGTTGGATTGAATGGAGGAAGAGGGTTGATTGAAGGAAAAGGATTGCCCCCATGACTGGTGATCATAGGCGGAATGTCTTGTATTGAAGTAGTCATTATGTTTGATGTAAAGGTAGGTATACTAGCAATAGAGGTTGTCAACGGAATAGAATGATTGACTTGAGTGGGAGGTTGTGTATAACCTAAAGTTTCGGCACAAATCTTCATAGGCATCACATTCGAATCCACAATGTGTGCAATGCCACGCAAAATATCAATTCCATTCTTATCACTTTGAACCATGCGTTTTAGACCCTCAATTAATGAAAGAGCTTGACTATCGGGATACTCTTGAGACATCCATTGCTGAAAATCATCAAATTGGTTATCCAATTTCGAAAGTTGTTCTACAGAAACCTCATGGAGAGCTTCTTCATCATTAAGAGGATTAGAGGAATTACCCGTGTCCTCGTTAAAAAGGCCATTCAAATTAGGTTCCATCTCCTCGGTAATTAAACCTTGGAAAGACTTAATTCTAAGGCTTCGTCTAATGGGAATAGTGTAAGTAGGGCTTATTGTTGTAAAACTCATGTACTAGAGAGAGAGAGAGAAGATTTTGAATTTAGAGGTAGCAAATTTCAATAAAATCAGCCAATCTCCTAGATTTAGGCTGTTAAATGCAATCACGACAATCTCCCGAAATTTCGGAAAAAATGTCAGGGACCGTGGCGAACAGAGTGCACATGGTCCTCGCAACTTTTTTCGAAATTTTCAGGGATGAAAGTTATGATGATTTTAAAGCTAATCTGAAAAAATTGAGTGATTTTATGATCTGTAGATAGGCCAAATTAAAGTTGCAATCTCAAAATTGAACCCTACCAAGATTGTTGAAAAATGCGAAATTTGAATTTTGAAAAAGAGATGGAAACTGAAATTTTGAATTTTATGATTTTAGAGGGAATACTAAGAGCAATGCAAGCTTTGAAATTTAAAAGTTGACTCAATTTCATGCAAAATTCAATTTTGAAAGTGGAAATCAAAGTTGTTGCAATTAAACACTTAATTTCAAAAGTCACAAATTGCAAGAATTTGAATAAAGCACTGAAATTTCGAATGAATGCCGACACACTTTTCAGATTTAGGACAGTAAGAACACAATTTTGACACAAAATTTCAATTTCGACAATTTTTGAATGATTAGGAGCCTTAATCCAAGCAATCACTAGACCAACTTTGACTTTAATTTTGAAAGTGTTAGAATTGATGAAATCAACCAAGATTCTGGATTTTAGCAGAAAAATACAGTAAGATCTAACTCCCGAAATTTTGGAAAAAATGTCGGGGACAATGGCGCTCGGGGTGCACACGGTCCTCACAACTTTTTTCCAAATTTTTAGGGATGAAAGATATTATGATTTTGTTGCGGAATCCAAAGTTACAGCTGATTTGGAGATGTTTTGATCAGTTAAAATATCAGTCAAAGGTTGAATCAAGAGGGTTTTAAAAATTAGGGTTTTGACACTTAACCACTTAATTTTCAGAATTAAAGCACAAATATGAATTGATAGTTTGCAATAGAAGGGTAGATCTGAAACAAGCATTAACAATTAAACATTTCGCAAGCTCAAAAAAGAAAATTTAGGGTTTTCATGCAATTAACCTCTAAAATTTGCAAAAGATCAAACATGGAAATGTAATCAAGGCATCCAATTTTCAGATCTAACCATGAATAATCAGAAAGGATGTTCACGTCAGGTTCACCAAAATGTAAAGCGGAAAATCGCGATCGAACCCTAAGTGTTCCCCCCACCACTCCAAGGAGAGAGAAAGGAGGTCACTAGGGTTGACGGTTTTCACTTAGGGGAGACTTTACATTCAAAAGAGGGGTTGAAACCCATAAGATCCAATCCCACACAATGCAAGATTGGATTCTAAATGAGTTTCAAGGGTTAAGACAGCAAGGCTACCCTCTTTTGTAAAGAATGTAGATAGAAGGATTGAGCTAGGAATGCATGTAAAATGAGAAAGATTTGCTTATAAATAGAGATAGGAATATGGGATGAAGCTGCGGACTTGGAATTAGCAGTAAAATGTCGAGACGATGCTGTCCTGCAAATTTGAGCGAAAGTTGACGGGACGATGGTGCCCGACGTGCACACGGTCCTCCGAAAAATCTGCAAAACGAAGGGGGATCTGTTCGTCTCTACACAAGGATTCCAAATCTTCAATTACAGCCGCGTACCTGCAACCTACACATAGAAAAGAGAGGACAATTGGGGGGTTAGGGATTAGGGGTTTTCCCTTAGGTCAAACCCCGGTTTTGGAATTAACCAAGAAATGAGAATGTTGTAAATGTAAATGATTGTAATGTAAACAAGTACTGATACCTTGTTGTAAGAATGTTTGTATTCTTACATGCGAAGGTGTAAATGTTGTTGTATGTTGTAAGTTGTATGTGATCTCCTCTTCAATGGTTGAATCCTTGTCTTGAATGCAACACTTAGCCTTGAATGGAGACTTAGAATGCTCAATTGCTTGAAGGAATGCTTGAATGCTTGAATGTTTGAGTATTGCTTCTGCGTCTTGTACACATATGTCCTCCCTCCTCAAAATGGGAGAGGAAATGTAGTTTATATACTTGTCAATTAGGGTTGATAGACTAATTTTTCCGACCTTAGGCCGACCAGGAAGCATTATTTTCCGAATTGCAAACATAAAGACCCGAGGCCCAAAAGAGACCGGGCCCAAAATAGGGCCAGGGACCAGGGTGCTGGGCGCGATGGTCCTGGGGGACCAGGGCGCTGGGCGCCCTAGTCTTGAAGGACCAGGGCACTGGGCGCCATGGTCCCACCTCCAGGGACAGTAGGGTGCAAGGAGGATCAGGCCAGGGTGCTGAAAAATGCAGTTTTTGATGTCATGAACAAGTTTCGGGGTCTCCATTCAGGTTCAGTGTTGCGTCGCCATCGTGAAGACCCAAATGCAGTCAAAATCGCAAGTGTCACAATTTTAGGACGCTACACCATCAATCTTCCAAATGATCAAATCAATCGGTCTAATATATCCACAACATCTGATTAGATCGATTCCATGTTGGCCCAAAAAATGCATAACACACAAATGAAACATGTTACACAAGTCGGCTCAATTAGATCCAAAATAACCAAGCGGACCAAAAAAAAATGTCTACACTCTTCCCATAGATCGTCTCAATAACCTTGAACATGCAAACAACTGTCACAATCACTCTGCATGATCCTCACAAAGAATCTTCACACGCTACTACCACAGATCATTGTTCTGACAAAAAACATGTCTATCAGATCTTTCAACTCACCCAAAACTTATCACCGATGACCACAGACCTAGAATAATGCATATCTTACAACCACAATGATTCTCTGAGATCCACAACATAAAATACTCTCAACACAACTGATCTACTAACCAAAACACTGTACACTGTTGAATAGCCTATTCTTCTCACTGGACCTTAATCAATCTTCTGGAATGAATGAATCATGAACTACAGACTGGATATCTGACTCAAGTTTCCATCAATGACAACATTTGATCATCAATGCAGTGTCTCTTTCCAACAATCTCCCCCTTTGGCATTGATGGCAACACTTAGTAAAAAATGACTAAGTGTCAAATAAAAAATGCCAGACACTGCAAACTTGCAAAAAATAAAAACTTCTACAGACTCCCCCTAAGACTATACACCATTTTTCACTTTCCTATCTCACCCTTTGACATCAATGACAAAGGCAGGCATTTGCATATCAAAAATCTTCTCAGAAATTACAAAATTTGAAGATCTGTAAAAATATTCTTCAATGATTGCAAATGGTCATCCCATCCCTTCTGCAGATTATCCATAATAGATGTGAGGGTGCTAAATAGATATGCATGCATCTTTGTTGCCCTAAGATCTATAGGAGCACTTTTATTCAATGTAATTTGAGCATCCTGTAGACTGCTAAGTAAGGTGTCTAACCAGGGAGTGATTAGATTCCTTAGCTCTCCCACTCGTCCTACAATCCTATCCTTCTCCTGACTTAGAATATTGATTTTATCAATTAGCAATATCACCTTATTTTCTTTGCTTCTTGCAAAAATGGACCGAGGATCATAAGATTGAGATAGGTTGGCTAGTTGTCTTTCACATTCCCTTATCTTCTTGTCACCCTCAATAGTGAACTTAGGCAATAAGACACATAACTTGTAGATTATTCCTCTTTCATCAATGCATCTTGAATGCCTTTAACATAGGTAACCAAACTTTTTCTATCACCTTTAATCATTCTTAGAACTATCATCATCCTCATAGTATTAAAATTGCTTAGAACCTTTGTCTTAACAACTTTCTCTAAGGATTCAAAATGAGAATCAACTGACTCGAGAAAACTCTTTAGCTTACTGGAGGGCGTGTTGGATGAGTCTTTCTTGAAAGATGGAAATTTTTTCTCAAGAACACTCATTGCCAATGATATCACCTCACTGTCCTTAGTGTGAGATTTTAGTAAGTCTTCACTTGCTTTGGCTTGAGCAAGTGTAGCCAATTTGAGTGTCTGGATAGGAGATGATGAATCAATATTAATGGAGCCTTGGGTGAAATTTGTGTCACTCACGATCTACTTCCCCTTCTCAGATTCCACAGTGTCTCTTGCCACCAGAATCTGCTCAACCTTGCTTTCTATTTCCTCTTCTCCCTTCTCTACTTCCATTGTCTTCTCCGCTTTCTTTTGACTTACATCTGCTTTTACAGGTGTAGTATCCTCAACTCCTACATCTCTTGGAGCATCTATATCAATCTATTACGCTATATGTTCTCCCGATTCAACAACTTTTGGCTCATCTCCTAGGGATGGCATTCTTAGGACTTCCGAAATAGATTTTTTAACATCTTCCTAAGATTTCTCAGGAATCACCTCATACCGATACTTCGAAAGAATTTCCCCTCAAAATTTGTTCAGTTTCCTTGTGGACTTCTTTATTTTTCCCAATCATTAATTTGTTCACCCTTGATTTTCTTTTGAAATTTTCCTTGTTTTCTTTAAGAATTCTATCTAGTTCCACTTTAGCAATTACCAGACAAAGTTTCACTTCTAAGAGGTCATATAATCTCTTAAGAACTTCTAATACAATTTCAATGAGAGCTCTATTATACTTATTCAAATATACAACTGTGGCCTCTTCAAATGATCTTTTCCCTTTTTCATCCAATAGATCATAAAATTGAGAAAGTAGTTTGAGATTACCTTGTTCAGTTACTGCTTCCTTTAATTGTTTGAGTGTTATTCCTGATTGTTTAGCTTCAGCTTTTGGCTTCTTGCTAGACTGCTTCTCACCAAATGGTTTCTTTTTGACAACTCGAGCAGTTGTAGCATTTTTTTTAACTTATTTTACAGCTTCATCATATTCATTTTCCTCTTCTTTTGTAGGGACTACCACATAAACTCTATGTAATTATTCTTTCTTCCACCTCACTTCTCCATCAAATTGATGGGCTTTAGGCTTAAGTGAATTGGATGGTTTCTAAGCATCGAAGGAGTGTGGAGAACTCCTTGTCTACCTAGGATTGGGTGGAGGGGTTTTCGGTTTGGCTTCCTTGGGCTTGACCATATCTTCATCCTTCAAGATGTTCTTCTCTCTGGCTCTCTAAACCAACTCTTTGGCGATCCCCATTCTTTCTAACAACTGCTCCACCTCCCTTACCTTCTTCTATATCTCAGGTTTCTTGAACCAATAATGCAGACTCAAGCTCTTTTCTTTATATGTGTTGAATCTCTCCTCGTACTTGTCCATTGGTTTTCTCAATAGGTGCTAAGTATATGCCTCAAGTACGTTTCCTTCGACCTCATACCCCATAGGCAAGATCCATGAATTCCTTGGCTCAACGGCTTCTGTAAGACATTGATCAGTGTCTACCATGAAGCAGATAGTATCTTGATATTTGTCAACTATCTCTCTAGGAATCCTTTCTCTTCTTTACATCATTCTTTGAAAGGTCTTGAATTATCCTCAAAGTATTCCTTTTTGTTCTTGTAAATCTCCTAGACCCTAAAGTGTCTCTTTGATCTACACAGCCACCGACCTGCCATAGGCCCATTGAACCTTTCCTACTCTTGGAATCTCGTTCATAAAGTAGAAATATAGACAGATAATCAAAGTGCAAAATTTGAACACATTCTTCTTATCTTGTTTGATTTTCTTCAGATTGATCAAAATCTCATTCCTGAATACCTCACATAGGTCGTAATTCTTATCCTCCTTCAAGATTTGGTAGGCAGTAGAAATGGTTTTACCGAATACCGAATTGTCTCGGCTGGATTGATAGACTTTATATCTTGTCACCATTGATGCAAATCTAACATCATATTCAACAATATTACCGATTGTCATTGCCCTCTTGTCAAACTGTGAACTGATTGCTTCTGTTACAGTCTGGTTTTTCACATTTCTTAGACCAGGTACCTCACCAGTCGAATTCAGACATGTCATTGCCTTGATTGATATCTTGGCAATCTTGTGTAGTTCGTCAAGACACATAAACTTATCATGCATTATTCTCAAGATATATCGGACCCACTCAGGTTCATCAAAAACTAGAAATTTCACAAACTGTGTGAAACCCTTTTCCTCAAGCGCTTTGAATTCTAGTTTTAAATTTCCCATCTCGTCAATTATATGATCTTTGTAAAGTTTCAACATTTGAGAACTCCCAAGCTCCTCAATATCATAGTGACAGTAAACTCTAATGTCCTCCACATGTAAAACTCCATATGTGACTGATGAAAATGCCTCGTTCGGATCGTCTTCCATCGACTTGTAGGGATGTTTCTTGAAGGTTGGTCTAGCTTGTTCAATTACATCAACTAATAGAGGGGTCACAACACCAGTCGATGCCATATTGGAAAATTTAGGTTTCAAACTAAAAAAAGTTCTAACAGAGAAATACCTTTTCAATCTTCAACCAGATGCAAGATCTCTTCGACAAATCTCTCTTTCTCTTTGAAATCACCTTCTCCATGCTCTGCTGATATCTTGCTTCAAATGTAAAGTGAGAAATGAGAGGCTAGGTCACTTTTTATCCACCGCATACCTAATTTTTAGGTATAATAAATGCTCTTAGTCCTAACTCTTCCAGATACCCTACATTCACATTATTCTCTTCTGTAGACCTTCAATTCGGCTCAAATATTTCAGAAATGCATCATGAACATCTATATTATCAAAATATGGAGCTTCTAACATATTGTTGATCATCTGGCACCAACATCTAGGCAATGAGAGAAGAGCTGGATCAAATTGAGAAAAATCAGATATGGGAACTAGTTCATAGACAGACAAACAATGATATAATTGGAACAAAATGGGTATTCCAGAACAAGCTGGACGAGGATAGAAAAGTTGTGAGAAATAAAGAAAGGTTGGTTTGCAAAGGTTACACACAAGTCAAAGGAATTGAATTTGAGGAAACATATGCTCCTATTTCTCGGATGGAAGCTATCATGATGTTTTTGGCTTTTGCAACATTTAAGGATTTCAAGGTTTATCAGATGGATGTAAAGTCAACATTTTTGAATGGAGAGCTGGAAAAAGAAGTTTACATTGAACAACTGGAAGGATTTAAATTGAGAGATGATTCAAACATTGTTTATAGATTGAAGAAGGCTATGTATGGATTAAAACAAGCTCCTAGAGATTGGTATGGAAAGATAGACAAGTATTTGATTGATCAAGGTTTTCAAAAGGGATCTGTTGATATTAAATTGATTATTGTAGTTGTAGCATCCTAAAATTGTGACACTTGCAATTTCGACTGCATTTGGGTCTTCACAATGGCGGCGCAACACTGAACCTGAATGGAGACCCCGAAACTTGTTCATGACATCAAAAACTGCATTTTTCAGCACCCTGGCCTGATCCTCCTTGCACCCTGTTGTCCCTGGAGGTGGGACCATGGCGCCCAGCACCCTGGTCCTTCAGGACTAGGGCGCCTAGCGCCCTGGTCCCCCAGAACCATGGCGCCCAGCGCCCTGGTCCCTGGCCCTATTTTGGGCCCGGTCTCCTATGGGGCTTCGGGTCTTTAAGTTTGCAAATTGGAAAATAATCTTTCCTGGTTGGCCCAAGGTCGGAAAAACCAGTCTTTCAACCCTAATTGACAAGTATATAAACTACATTTTCCTCTCCCATTTTGGTAAGATGAAAGGAGGAAGGACATATGTGTACAAGACGTGGAAACGATATTCAAGCATTCCTTCAAGCAATTGATCATTCTAAGTCTCCATTCAAGGCTAAGTGTTGCATTCAAGACAAGGATTCAACCATTGAAGAGGAGATCACATATCACATACAACATACAACATACAACAACATTTACACCTTCGCATGTAAGAATACAAACATTCTTACAACAAGGTTGCAGGTACGCAGTTGTAATTGAAGATCTGGAATCCTTGTGCAGAGACGAACAGATCCCCCTTCGTTTCGCGGATTTTTTGGAGGACCGTGTGCATGCCGGGCGCCATCGTCCCGTCAAATTTTGCTCAAATTTGCAGGACAACGCCGTCTCAACATTTTACTGCTAATTCCAGGTCTACAGCTTCATCCTATATTCCTATCTCCGTTTATAAGTGAATCTTTCTTGCTTCTACATACATTCCTAGTTCAATCTTCTATCTACATTCTTTACAAAAGAGGGTAGCCTTGCTGTCACAACCCTTGAAACTCATTTAGAATCCAATCTTGCATTGTGTGGGATTGGATCTTGTGGGCTTCAACCCCTCTTTTGAATGTAAAGTCCCTCCTAAGTGAAAACCGTCAATCCTAGTGACCCCCCTTCTCCTTGGAGTGGGGGAGAACACCTAGGGTTCGATTTTCCGCTTTACAGTAGTGTATGTTGATGACATAATATTTGGAGAAAATGAAGGTATGTGCAAAAATTTTGTTAATGAGATGTAGAAGGAATTTGAGATGTCCATGGTCGGTCAGTTAAATTTTTTACTTGGTTTGCAAGTAAATCAGAGTAGCAATTTTTTTTTCATTTCTTAGTCTAAATACAGTAAAGAATTGTTGAAGAAGTTTGGGTTGGAGAATTCCAAACCCGTGTGTACACCTATGACCACTGGATACAAGTTAAAAAAATATGATAAATCTCTTAAAGATGGTGCAAGTCAATCCAAATCAATGAATAAAGGACTGTTATATTTGACTGCTACTAGACCAGATATCATGTATGCAGTTTGTTTGGCGGCTCGATTTCAACAATAACCAAAAGAATCACATGTTGTGGCAGTAAAAATAATTTTTAGATATTTAAAAAGAACAAAAGAGTTTGGTTTGTGGTATCTCAGAAATTCATATTTCACCTTGATAGCTTATATAGATGCAGATTGAGCCAAAAGTGTTGATGATAGGAAAAGTAAAAGCGGTGGAGCATTCTTTCTTTTCTCCCGATTGGTTGCTTGGTCAAGAAGTAGGATTTTGTGTCTCTATCTACAGCTGAAGCAGAAAATATTACAATATCTTCATGTTGCACTCATATACTATGGATGAAGCATACTTTGAAGGATATTGGTATATTGTTTAATGGACCCATCTCAATCATGTGTGATAACACCAGTACAATAAACATCTCTACGAATCCAATACAACATTCCTAAGCAAAACATATATCTATTTGCTATCACTTCTTGAGAGAAAAGGTGGTGGACAACGAAGTAAAGCTTGAGTATGCACCTACAAAAGAGCAGATTGCAGATATTTTCATGAAGGTGTTGTGTAAGGATACTTTTGATTATCTCCGACATAAGTTATGGGTTTACCCCTTCCTAATTTAAACTGATGTATATTTGGATCTGCATTGGTCTGGTGAACTTCTTGAATATTCTTATCTGGAATATTGCTTCGGTTATTCCTCTTAGGGGGAGAAAGTAAGTTTAATAGGGGGAGTTTTTCCTACCTTTTCCCTTGATGTTAAAGGGGGATAGATGCAGAGATGTGCATAAATGTTGATTTGATGATCCAGAGAGAGTTGTGTGTTTGTAGTTGATGTGTCAGTGATGGATGTTGCCATCAATGACAAAGGGGGGGATTGTTGCAAATGTATGTTGATGGTTGTCATTAATGATTATCATTGACATCAACATATTGTTTTGGTTTTGGTTCCTTAAGATTGGTAATTCAGAAGATGTGTTACCGAATTGTTTGGAGCTTTGGAAGAAGAGTTACAATTAATATCTAGTGTTGATTATTTGCGCTTCTCTATTTACCAAATATGGTATTAATTGATTGTATTCGTGAGTACCTTGGTTTCATTTTTATTTTTTCTAAGTTGGGTAGTGCTATTTTGGGTCCGCTTTGATCTAGAATTGGAGAATAAGTAATGATATTTGTGTAGCGTATGAGTCATGATTTGGGTCTGGTATTTGTGATGGATGTAACGTGTTGATTTGATTGATAAAGTGCGTTGTGGTATAGTCTACTTCTCATTCCTTTCGACCATAGGAATTTTTAGTGTTGACCTATTTCAAATATTTGTTTGGATGACTTAGAAGATTATATGGTCCAGAGACAATATATATAAGAAGATGGTCTGATTATGTGGATGCATGGAAGATGTGCAAGACTGAAAGGAAAAATCCAATTGATGTTAATATGTGAAGTGTGTTGTTGGTAAGAGGCATCAGAAGCAATTCTAGTATTGCAGATTATGTCTCTGTAGTGGATTCTCTTTTCTTTCTTTTTCCTTCAGCAGTGAGCCTTTCTAGGTAGTGAGCCATCTTGTAGTGAGCATTCTAGCAGTGAGCCACACCTTTATAAAAATCACCTTAATCGGTGTCACCTTAACCAATGCGATATATATTAAGAACTAACACTCTTTGTGGTTTTTCCCTTCTTGGGTTTTCCACCTCGTATCTGGTGTTCATTGTGTGATTTGTTTTGCATATGAGTTTTCATGTTAAATCTACTTTAATTAATTCTATTGGTTATTTCAGATCTGTGAAATAATTAAAGAAAAAGTTTAGTTGTCAACTGATTCACCCCCTCTTAGTTGCCCAAATATTTAAAAAGGTCATAGAACTATTAGCAGCAACCAAGAAGGAAGAATGAGAGGGGGGGGGGGGGGTGAATTGATCTTCACTGGATCAATAAATTTAACTACAAAAATCTGATAAACTGCAGTAATAAGATAGATAAGAAGATTGAAGGCACAACACACGACACCAAGATTTTGACGTGGAAAACCCAGTTAAGGGAAAAACTACAGTGGGAACCTACCCACAATAAGATGATACTTTGCAGTAGTATGTGAAAATATTACAATGGGAAATGCACATGTATTTAGGCACATTGCCTAGAGATGCTCAAATATAATGGCTCAGAAGGCTACAACCCTCAGGGAAGTCTCATTGACTTACAACAAGATTCAAACTACAATCCAAAAGAAATGAATTGAAAGAATAGCATCTCCAAATGCCTGATTACAATTCTGGTTAAGCACAATTGTCTGCTTTGCAACACTCCTCAATCTCAACACCGAAGGATAAATCTCTTGTTTGCACATACACCACTCTCTGATAATGCAGACACAACATTGACACCTAAATTACATGAATATATCACCTATATATACAATTCATCAACCTCGATAACAAGGTCAGCTAAACCCTCATCTCACAATTACAAAATTACATCACACAATACAAAGATTGAACACCGAACCAATACAATGATATACATGACATAACATGGACCAAATTCAAATTCCCAAACGCACAACTCCATCGGAAATCACACTAAGATCAACCACAACACTTTACACCATGAGGAAAACCGCATAACATGAAATTCATCACCGGTTGATAGAAACCATCAAAAAATTGCACAACGATCAATGCAGATTGACAAAACAAATAGGACATGACTAGGAAACACCAGCAAGCAATTTAGAATCATAAAAAATAACTGCACCAACACCACTTATCAAATCTTCATTTGTCAATGTCTGAAAGCTCAAGAACATAACCAATCAGCAATTTCCATGAAGAAAGATAACTTGCGGAGAACCAAATCATGATCCATCTGAAATGAAGATACACAAGACCATCCTAAACAATATCCCAAAATATCAGCACGAGATTTGATCACACCAGAATATACCAGAGGAAATACCAAACTCTAATTAACAAAACAACACTACAAATTGGATCATAAGATCTTCCCAATCTACCCACTCCAGAGCAATACACAAGAATATGTTGACATCAATGACAAAAACATATCCTAGCAGTAGCAATAACCAACAATATCCAACAAGAACAACTTCCTACTCTAATTTTGAGAGGAAGGTAATGCAAAAACTTTTCAAATCTTGACAACAACTAAACACAAATTAAACAAAAATAACACAATAGTATTAATACCATAACATAGTGATTTACTTGGGGAAAACCCTTTCATGAGAAAAACCCCACACTTCACCTTATATATTATTCATAAATTAATAAAAAATTACAAATATACTCGTAGGGTAAGCTTCTCAGAGGAGTATCACCAACTAGATATTTGGAGGTAATTCAATAGCTAAAAGACTCTTAAACACAACATCCATCTGACACACCTTATATATAGAAGATACAATACATGAAATCATCAATCTGTATTACAAAACCATGGGCTAAAACCACCTAATAAAGTGGCACCCATCTTATCTCTAATTCAAGATGTTCTATGATGTGTCAAAACACACACCAACACGTGTACCTCCCTTTTATAACTCATTCTTGTGTCCATATTTTTACATTTCCAATTTTGGGAGACCCAACTTTCAAAGGCCATAACTTTTGAACTGGGTGTCTGATTGAGAAACTATTTGTAGCACAATAAAGCTCGCAATGTGTTCTATCAAGATTTATCCTACTACACTAGTTATAAATAAATTTGTACCATTTTAGAGCCTCTAAGGCCTTCAAAATTGGCTTCAAAACTTTCATTTGCAACATCCAGCAATGAAAACTTTAATATCTTCAAATCTAGAGATGTGTTGGAATCAATGAACACTGAAAGGGGGAGGGGTGCAAATTAGTTTTTTGTAGTTCACAAATTTATTAAGATATTTCTTCAACCACTAGATGCAAATAACTGCAAGCAAAATGTAGAAATATAAACCAAATGAACATGCAACTATAACACCAAGATTTTTACGTAGAAACCCAAAAGGGAAAAACCATAGTGGGATTTGAACCCACAATATTATTATACTATGACCAGTAGTAAAACAATATTACAAAAGTGGAATGCACTTGCATTCAGGCGCACTGCCTAGAGCTCACTGCTCAATTATAAAACATGACTGCAACCTTGGAGGACTCACTATCCTACAAATGAGATATAGAGACTAATACAATGTGTGAACTAGAGTATAGCATCTACAAATACTAGAAATCAGTTCCGGTTAAGCTAAGGAATGATCTGTTGTCACTGCTCTTGAAAATTGTTTTTTCTGCTCTGTTACCAAATAATGGATCATTAACACTCAAGATGTGCATGTGAAACTATTCTTAATTGCACCAAAATAAATTTTGCACACATCCATACACACCAAAAAGATCACCCAAGTCCATCTCATATACCCACACCACCAAAATAGATTTCTAACCAGTCGGCTACTTAAAACAACAAAATGTGAAACATGTAGACTCATGTCAACTCAATCCTTCTACAAATCCTTATTCTGAACCTAAAACATATGATCAAAAGCTTCCAATAAGTCATCCAAAACACCTTGAACTCATCAACGACCACCAAAATCACCTCAAAGAATTCAGATCACACGCTACACCATCAAACAAGAAGATAACCTCATTCTTTTGATAATATCGGATACCAGACCAAGAAATTTGCACTAGAATCAACACCAGATTGATAGGATCACAAAGTAATGTATCTCAAACCTCGAACTACCTGCGTTGATCACTGCAACCAACAATACTTCACCAAAATCAAGATGTGCACCATGGACTCATGCTTTACCGGTTACTATGTTCCACCTACCAGACTTATGCCTTATGAACAAAATGACTTCTGGTAAACCCAAACTCCATATATTGGAGAGGATTACTAGGTTGAGTTGCCATCAATGACAACCCCTAAGTAATATTCAGGCATCTAACATCATCAATCTTCACCAGAACAATGTATTTTGCCAACATAGATGATCATGCAACATAAATTTATTGACATGCTTATTTAGCCAATTCAATCTTTTTGGAATTTTTTTGACCAATTTGTGTTGAAATGAAAAATTACCATAAATGGTAACCTTATGTAAATGCAAGGTTGAAACACCATTTCCCCAATCTTATCCCATTTTTTGAACACCTTGCAAGAGAAAACATAGTATATGCACCATAATTTAATTAGTAGAGACTGTAAGATCCATAGACCCCAAAAACCATCTAAACTTCTTTGTGCTCACAACTTTAGTTAAATAATTTACAACATTTATCAAAGTTTGTATTTGAAGAAGTTTCACCTTTCCATCCTTGACCATATCTCTGACAAAATGATACTAAACATCAATGTGCTTGGTCCTAACATGAAAAGTCAAGCTCTTAGCTAAGGAGATCACACTTTGACCATCACAATAAACTATCACCGCACCTTGTTTTATTCCAGTATCCAAACACAACCTCTTAAGCCAATTAGTTTCTTTACAAGCACGAGCAACTACCACATACTCAACTTTGGTAGTGGACAACACAACCACAACCTGTTGCTTACTCATACAATTAATTACACCACCAAATAAAGTTTAGATTATTGATAATGCATGAAATCGAAGTTGAAGTGATAATTTACTCATCCAACTGACTACAAGACAATAATGAAATTTACCTACTCAATATTTGTCATTGAAATGATTAATTTTGATGAATATATGTGTGAATAGTAATTGGATATGATTACAGATAATGCTTGAAATTGAAGTTGAAGTGATGATGAAATGTATGTTGTACATATTTTGTCTATGGTTTTATGGACTAACCTATTGATGAGAATTTGAGTGCCAATGAGTGCAAGAACATGTTGAAGATGAGAACATGGTTGGGGTAGAAGTGTCCTAGCCACTCGACAATGATTAGCATGATGGAAACCCAATGCATACACACACTCACGTAGTTGCATACATATTGCATTATAAGTGATTTCTAAATACATATTGTATTATGTCTCATCATTGATTTAGTTGTGCATTATGATTGGCTTATTGATGATTATGCGTTATGACTGATTGATTTGAAAAATAAAATAGCTTAACAGATATGGATTTTACTCATGCTATATTAAATTGTAAAAACTTGACTTGGAAAAATCAAGGACTTATTTCTTTTGTTTGATAAATGTGCATGCTTATTTTGTCGGGAATGGTTGCAAAATGAAAGTTAGATTGCATTTATTGGAGGATAATACTAAGAATTTTTGGTATGAACTTTGTGGGCTTTATTCTTGGTATGATCACAAAATTTGACTAATGCATCACGACGATGAATTCTTTGAGGGGGTATGAATGTCACAACCCTTAATTACCCTTATTTTATTATATTGAAATAATTTGATTTTCTTTGTGTGAAGACAATATGATTTGTTAGGAAAAAATAAATTATCTCTTTTATTTTTATGTCATTATCTTTATATGTTACATAATTGTCTTATTTAAAATAATAAAATGCCGATGTTGTTTTTCAAATGCAATTGTTTTCCTTTTTAAATTAAATTACACACACACACACGTGTATAAATATATAAATATTAGGATTAAGGTGCTATCTACCTTGTAAATTCTATGACATGGTTCCAACATCTTTGGAAAGTGTTTTAAGGCACTTAGATTGTATTGAGAAAATAATTTGTAACTTATAATTCTCACTATTGTTTGTAATACATTCACAAGGGGTGATGAGTTACATTAGCAACGGTAAAAGTGGGTTGTGAACATAAATATTTAATATTTTTTTTCCCACTTATGGATGTCTATAATAAGATATTTACTGACTTAAGAAAGTGAAAAAAGAGTGACCTATGAGCTTCTCCAAGTGGGAGTATGGAAGAGGCAACAAGTGTCTCTTTGTTTCCAATCATTTATTAGATTAAATGTAATGTTTGTCTTGCAAGTATAAGTGTCCATGTTAGAAGGAAGGTATTGGAGGATAAAACAATGTCTTTTTGAGTTTTGTGGAGGCATTCCAAGGGTTGTGGTCATGAGTAATGAAGAGTCTTCTTTGGGAACCTTTATTGGTGGTTTTGGAGCTCTTGTCATTCTATAAATTCAGCCTTTGGTTGTAGAATTTATGTGTAACAAATTGTAGAACAATTAAATGTAGATTTGTCTATAGGAAGTAAGGATGGATGAGAGGCATAAGTAGGTTGTTCACATGTACATAGGTTCTGCTATGGTGGATGCAAAGAGGAGAATGAAAGTGAATGTATTTTAAGTACTTTTATTGTTGTGAATACATGCTTGTCCTCTCTTCTTGGTGGATTTTTTTTTTCTCGCAAGGGTTTCTCTACCTAAATCAATTGTTATGTGTAGATGTTAAGTTGTAGATTAATTCCTTATTCCTATTATCTTATATGATGTTAATCATTATTTATTGTTGTTACGAGTTCACATAAGATAGGTTTATTAAGCATGGTTAATACGCTGATTTTTGGCATCATAAAGAAGAAAGATCTAATCATGGGTTTTCCACAATTAAAGAAGCCTTTATTAAGCATATTTCACTTTGCACACATTTTGTTGTTGATTATTTGTGCATTTAAGTTCTAAAGCCTTTTCAAAAAATCCACTTAGTACATATCCTGCAATATCATATGACAACATTCTCTAAGACATTATGCCAAGAAAATTTCACATCTGTAAATTGAAAAAAAAAAGACAAAAAAAAAGACAAAAAAAAAAGACAAAAAAACAAACAAAAACAAACAAACAAACAAACAAACAAAACAAAACAAAAACAAACAAACAAACAAACAAACAAACAAACAAACAAAACAAAAAACAAAAACAAAAAAAAAACAATAAAAAACAAAAAACAAAAAACAAAAAAACAACAAAAAAAAACAAAAACAAACAAACAAACAAACAAACAAACAAACAAACAAACAAACAACACCCTTACAAACATTTGTTAGTGTATATATTATTTGATGCCAACTCCCATTTTGGAAACTCCCTTACAAACATTTGTTAATGTATATATTATTTGATGCCAACTCCCATTTTGGTACCACTTGGGAGGAAGCAATAAGTCTTTGGTTTTTCTTTATCCTTGTTAGTCACTAATCCTCCTCATGTAGCCCCCAAGATTATGCATATCAAATCATTGCTATTGTTCTTTGCGTTTAATCTCCCTTGCTTATCTTGTCCATGCATATTTTTCATGCCTTGGTCATTTATCTCATGCCATCTCCATCAAGGTATAGGTTTGGAGGATATTGGCAAATGTGATAGATTTTGGTTTCCACCTAAGATTTCTGCTTCTCCACTTTAATTCTAAACCTTTACCTTAATACCTTCGGCATAGGACAAACTCTATGACAACACCTTCTGTGGAAAATTCTATTAAAGTTTTAAATGGTTATAATCTTCTTCATTACAGAATGTGTGACCATATATATATATATTTATTATATTAAAGGAACTCATGTTAAAAGTAAGTTAGATATATAGATGAGAAAACTATTTGATTTCATAGTAGACTTCTAATCAAGCTTTTTCTTTCTTCTACAAAAAACGATGATCAATCCATGATATGGTTATTTTTTATACCTTTAATTCATTCTCCTTCTTTGCATATTCTATTATATTCTATTATAATGCTAGAATGATGCACAAAACTGCTACAATAAATATCCATATACTTTAAAAATGTTCTTCTTAGGCAACATCTTTTTCATTTGTAAATCTTGCATTTTCTTTGCAGTAATATTTTCTTGCCCAACATTATTAAAGAAAATAGTTTGATTTTAATTAATGGATGGCTAAAACAACTTATTACTTCAATTTATAGGAATAAGAATAATAAGTATAAGACTCTAGTGAAATTTATTATTTGATTTGAGAGAGAGTATATCATTTCTTAGCATATTACAAGTCAAAAAATACTCAAAGAAATAAAGCTTAAATATGAATTTTGCATGGTCTCATAGTAGGAAAGCAAATGTATTTAAATAGTATCATAATGCTTATCAGGTTGCATGCAAAGGAAAATAGAATTGCCTGTGTTTGTATGTATGGGAAAGCTTACCTTTTGGGTTAGGGTGCCAAATATGGACTAACAGAGAAAGGAACCTCTTTTTAGGATCCAAGTTATAATTTCAAAGTTCTTTGGCCAAATTGAGGAGTTCATTGAAATAGATGAACAATCGCCTAGAAAAAATTATTGGCATATTCCTTTGGAATATCTTGATTGTAGACATTTCATATTCATGTTAGAAATTGCATGTTAGTATATTAGGTTTGCACTAAGATTCCCTCCTACCTTTTATTTCCAAATTCCTAGGCATTTCATGTAGGTTTGGTTTCCTTTGTGTCTGGAAGAACTGCAAGTATGGTGAACACACCACATGATTGTGAGGGCGGAGGGGCGGGGGGGGGGGGGGGGGGGGTGGGGGGTGAATCAGTCTGAACCTTCAAACACATAAATATTGATATTCAAAATTTAAACCACAACATATATAATTTTAGCAAAAACAAATCATGAAAACATGAAGCGCAACAAACACATGAACACCAGATTGACATAGAAAACCCAATTAGGGAAAAACCATGGTGAGAATGAAAATCACAATATAAATATAACTTGTTACAATGTTGCCTTTGAAACACTCTGGTCTTGAGATGACTTGTAGAACTAATGAACGAAACCTTAGGGAAAGATACAAATGGCTTGCAAGATTGAAACTCATTATTTCAGGACAAGATAAAGAAAGCTGCCAAGTGACTCACTATCTTTTGATAGAGAAACAAATAGGTGAATTGGAATGAACAAGATCAATTGATCATGAAATTGACCTTGAACCACTATGTCAAGTGATCAATATCATAACAAAATCTTTTGATTCTGAAACACAATCTTTGAACTCTGTCACATTGAAAATACCATCATTAAAGCTCTTTACAAAAATCTTTCACACATCTCCAATACCAAATTTGCTTGTAGGTCTTCTTTGACAAATAAATTCACACCCATTCCACACACTCACTGATACATCCACACTCCTTTATATACAATATTAATCATCAAAATCCTTAAATAGGTCGACCACATATAGAATATACATTATTACATAAATTTGGTCACTCACACCTAGAATATCAAACATGATCCACTCAAGGAGATATAGAGGACCCAAAAATATTACAATACAATATTTCCAAATGAATCCAAATGAACCACACATACTAGCACATCCTCCAAGGTTGGTATCGAATGAAATGTGTAAATAAACAATGAAGTATGCCAACCAATTGGCCTAAAAAATATTCGCCAATGCATGAAACTCAATGTGGATCTACACATGCAACATGTAAGGAAGTTAAGTAGCGAAACAACTTCCTACACTAACCTTGAGAGAAGGGTAATGCAAAAAATTTTACGGATCGTTACAATAGTTACAAAAACTTAACAAAAATAGAAACAATAACATGCATACCATAACACAATGATTTACACGAGGAAAATTCTTTCGAGAGAAAAACCCCAAGCTCCAAAAGTAGCTCAATATATTATTCAACAATCAATAATAGATTGCAATATACTTGCAGAGAAAACTCTTCATAGGAGTACCACTAATCAGAGACTTAGAGGTAACTCAATAGCCAAAAGACTCTCACACACAACTTCTATCTCACACACCTCATATAGAGGAGATACAATACAAGAAACCATCAAACAATATTATAAAACCATGAGATAAAACCACCCAATAAAGTATAGCCGACCTTATCTCCACTCTAGATTCCTTGTGACGTGTTAAAACACACATCAACACGTGTCCTTCCCTTTTACATCATCTTATTTATGTGTCCGATGTATTTTATATTTCCTCTCAGGAGTACAAACTTTCAGGGGCCATAACTTTAGAACCGTGTGTCCTATTGACAAACTGTTTGAAGTGTCAGAAGGCTTGTGAAGTGCTCTATTGCCTCGTAAACAACTATGCCATTTATGACCACTTCCAAGGTTTTTAGGGGCCACTAAAGTCCTCAAAATCAAATTTAAACCTTTCATTTCACCCCTCAAAACATAAACTTGTATATCTTCAAAACTAGTTGTGATATTGCAACGAAACTTTACCTAGAATGCTTATTTAGCCAATCAGAAGCTTCAAGGATAATTTCGCACCATCTCGTGCCCAAATGAAAACTTACTATAAATAGTAACCTCATGTAAATGCAAGGTCGAGACACCATTTTCCCAACACAACAGTGATACCCATATCAACATCCAAAATCAACCACCAAGGAATATCTGGACTAAAATAATATGATCAAAGTAGGATGCAACATTGTGCAGTTAGTTGGAGACCACAATAACTGACACATAGAACTGAGAACATCATAACTTCACTTGCCGATCAAGTTGCTACTTGAAAACTAAATTGGAACACTACATAATTCACATGAAAAAATCCTCCAAGCCACAACACCTAAATCCATGTATTCGAAAGCCACTAGGCATACTCCAGGCCTATTTTGACATAAAACCTTACTGTTAGAAGCAACAAAAACCAACCCTATCAACTGAGCGGTAGAGGACCTACAAAATAGACAGTGTAATGTACATAGAGCATAGACATTATATGTAGAACCATAGCATATAATATTCACATGCTGGAGGAATGCAATGCATTCTTCCACAGAGATATTAAATATTGTTTCTTGCATATTGAGACTATCATCCTTCTACAAATAAATCACAACATTTGCACCGAATAATTCAATAGTACCAAAAAATATATATAATCTTTCCTGCATATTGGAACTTTCACTACATCATCCTCTTTTCATCATCATACTGGAACCCATAAGTACATCGTCCTTACTTCATCATCATACTAGAACCCACAAGTACTCTTTCTCGCATATTGGAACTTCCACTATATATCATTCTTACTTCAACATCCATGACAAATTAAGACAATTTGACATCAATGACAACATAGGACAAGTTGACATCAATGACAACACAATACGACAACTCAAGTTTCCAACAAGGTATGTGTAAGGTTTCGTGGTTGGGTGGAAATGTGCCTCAGTCATGTTCTCATCTCTTGGCTTAGTAGGATGAACAAGTCCAGTTAATGGAGGCCAATGCCATTGCTTTTTTTATGTATTTCATGATTTGTATATATTCATGTACTTGTGCATTATATGTCTTTGTATAATTTGAGTTATGGCAATGAGAGTCATAGATATTTTATTTTTATATCTTACTTCGTGCTAATCCCTGGATTAAGCACACATGTATATTTGAGATGTAATTATGAAATTTTTACCTATGTCAATAATGTAACATTTGGTTAATTTAATTTAAGCTAGTAATGTACAATTATTTATTTGTGAGATATAGTTAAGGGTTGCATACCTTACAGAAGGGTTTGTGGAGAGAGTGAGATAGAGTGAAAGGACATTAATGCACAACCAATTAAGAATGTAAAATCTGAATATAAATGTAATTTCTAAGGCAAGCTAAAACTAAATCAATATTTAATTTATTTTTATTATTTTATGGAGTTGGAATTGTTTGTGTTGTGTGGCTTGGTAGTCTTGTAAGATCCACTAGCCACAAATGAATTAGCTACTAGGCCATGTCAGATACCCATGTAAAAATACAAATGCTCGCAAATGAAGAAAAGAAGAACCTAGTGGAACAAAACTCCTTACAAAACGAGATTTAACAAAAATATTCTCTAGAAGATGAGGAAAAAATCCCTTGTGATAAAAATGTCTCCCCATAAGAGAGAAGAAGAAGAGAGAATATATCCTGCCACCATCCCCGCCCTCCCCACTCCTACCCCCACCCCCACCACAATGTAGACTCTATGTTAATGCTAGATGCTTGACATTGAATATAGAGGATGGTCCACAACTGTTGAACAATGTTCCTCCCCTTAGGAAGAAACAAACCTAAAGGTATATTCATGATATCTTCACATTCCTAAAAGGAATTTGAAGGAATAAAACTCAAAATATATGAAGTCTCTTAAAATTGCTTATGTGTGTCCATGTTGATGTTTAAAGCTACTGCCATGATGTTGTTGGCAATTGACACTCTATTGGTTGGTTTCACTATGTTGTCATTGATGGCAGCATGATTTTGTGTTTCGACTTCATGGTGTACCGACAGACACTTCACAAATTCTAAACCGACACGGACACTGACATATCAGAAAGATTTATTCGGTCACCAACAATGTAGGCTAACATGGTATAGTAAAGGTTATCGATATTGGAGGTTGAGATATCTTGGATCCGAAATCAACAATTTGTTTTAATGTTCATACATTTATGTTATCTGGCTAACATGTAATTTGATATTGTATATATCTTTGTAAGCCAACATAAGGCAAAAAAAATGTACAGGGTATATAGGTCAGTTAAGATTAGATCATTTTGATAGAGATATAGACATGGTAATGGATATGTGAATGTAATATGATGTGAAATTATTCAAAGAGATTATGTATGTGAGGAAATTATTGTAAGGGTTATTCTGGTAAGGGGTTTAGGGTTTCAATTGGAACAGATAAAGCTTAAACCGGAATTGTATTTTGGCATAGAAGATGCTATCTTAGTAGTTCACACTTCTCTGGATAGTAGTTTGGAATTTTATGTAGTCAGTGAGGCTCCTATTGTGATTGAGCAGTGTGCTCTAGGCTGTAAGCCTTTCTGCAAGTGTAGGCCCCTCATATTTTGTAATATCTCTTCATATGGACAGTGGATTGATATTGTGGGTCACAAATTCCACCGTGGTTTTTCCTCTTTGAGGCTTTCCACATATAAATCCGTGTGTTATGATTCTCATTTATGTGTTTGGCTTATTGGTTGCTTTACTTCTTTCAATTCTGTATGTATCGGTATACCGATTGGTGTATGAATGTTTTAATAAGGCTAAAATTTACTATTTCGGTATAACACTGATTCACCCCCCCTCTCACTGTTATTGGTTTCCAATAGATATTAGATGTTCCATGTCACAAGATGAATATTTAGAATCTATTAGAGATTAAAGTAGAATATGATCCAAATATGAAAGTTGCTCCTATAAATGCCCCTTAAGTGTCTCCAACCCAATGTCAAACTATGAGAAATGATCATTTAGAGATAGAACATGAGGGTATAAAGGTTCACACACAATATCTAAAGAAGATGATGAAACTCCATAAGAGCTAACATTGAAGAGAATATGAATATCCTCAAAAGTGTTCTCCATGTTTGCAAGATAGAAATCACAAAACAAACTTACAATGTATGCCAAGTATTCAACCCAAGTACCTATATTTGAAAGATAATGAGTGTTCTACTAAACTAAATCACTAGGACCCATGAATGTATCAACCTAGTTTCATCAAAATAAATAATTGATGAAGATGTGATCTCAATAGGAGGAGGAGAATCAAGAAGAGAAATCTCTTTGTCATTTGATTGTTCAAGATATTAAATATATTTAAGCTCCTCTAAAGAGAAATATCATTTGGGAATGGATAGATATGAGGGTTTCCAAATATCTCCCAAATATTCGTAAAAAGTGTGTGAGGACAATTGATCCCTAAGATCGCCCAAAAATGTCAAAATCAATAATTACACCAATAAATCTTATGATATTATCATAATTATTACCCCACAATGATTTTATTAAAGATGGTTCTAGTTCAAGTAGGTATCCATAAAGATAAGGCAAAATTTTAAGCCATCTAAGATATGTTAGGATGTCTTTTTTCCATGATTTATAATTATCCTTATCCAAGATTACCATAGAAGGATGAATAGAAAAACTAATGAGACCTCCTCAAATAGTAAAAAATAAGATCAATACATATGCATTAACCATTAGATTAACCACCCACCCACCAAAATTTACTCAATTGAAGAGCCCCCCAAGCAATTATGATTTGGCTATTTATAGGTAGTACAATTATAGGTGCCACTTGCCAAAACAATAAATTGGTTTTGGTCTTAGTATGTCACAGATGCCAACTTTGGCCATAAAAATGAATTTCCATTTTTTCATAAAATGAGATCATTCTAACCACACCAATATAGAAAATATAGAAAAATATGAGCTTTTAAAAAAAATGTACTAAAAATGTTTTGGATTTTAGGCAAAAATAGGTTTTGAAGGGGCCCTAAAACCCTTTACAAAGTAGATTCTAAATGCTTTAGAATTGAAGCATTAAGCCAAGAACATAACAACAAGACAAAACATGCTGCTAAAAATAGAACAATACAACCTGTAGCCAAAAAACCAACAAAAACCTAGAAAGGCACCAAAAACTAGCAACAATGAAGCAAGAACCAACACCGACAAAGAGTCAAAACCAAAAAAAGAACTACATGAGGCTCTTTTAGGTCTCTGCAACCTCAACTTCCAATTGACTCATTTTGTTAGCAACAAACCTTAAATCCCAATAATCCACAGTCTGGGAGACATCTTTCCTCTTCATGTTCCCCCTGGTCCTCTTACAAAGGCTAGAATCCACCTAGCTCTTGTCTTTATCCTCCTCCAAATTAACCAGCATCTTGTCCTGTTGAGCAATATTAAGATTATTTACCATAATGTTCATCGTCTCAACAGTTTGTTTAACAATACAGTGACAGTTAGACATTATGGTTATAAGGGTGGCCTAAATCTTATTGTTATTTCCTCCATTTGGGTGAATCTGTCCCCAACCCCTTTTTTCATGTGATCAATAACTTCAACAACTTTTTTTATGCAAGCCACAACAAACTTCTCCTCCTCCTCAGTCTAGTGAGCACCACATTCTGACTGTCCTGATTAGTGGGAGTAGGCATAGCCTCCAGCTTGCAGCTCATCACCCTTTGGTTAAGTTTAACCTCCTTAAGCTCACAAAATAGCCATTTAAAAAGGCTGAAGGTATTGATGGTATGATCCTGTGCCATACCCAGAATATCCACATAGTCATCCCTCTTGGAATTAAGCTCCGGACAGTTAGCTTAATTCTAGAATATCCACATAGTCATCCCTCTTGGAATTAAGCTCCGGGCAGTTTTTTCATGTGTTCAATAACTTCAACAACTTTTTTTATGCAAACCACAACAAACTTCTCCTCCTCCTCAATCCACTGAGCACCACCAGCCCGACTGTCCTGATTAGTAGGAGTAGGCATAGCCTCCAACTTGCAGCTCATCGCCCTCTGGTTAAGTTTAACCTCCTTAAGTTCACAAAATAGCCATTTAAAAAGGTTGATCTTGTGCCATACCCAGAATATCCACATAGTCATCCCTCTTGGAATTAAGCTTCGGGTAGTTTTTTCATGTGATCAATTACTTCAACAACTTTTTTTATGCAAGCCACAACAAACTTCTCCTCCTCCTCCTCAGTCCATTGAGCACCACCATTCTGACTGTCCCAATTAGTGGGAGTAGGCATAGCCTCCAGCTTGTAGCTCATCACCCTCTGGTTAAGTTTAACCTCCTTAAGTTCACGAAATAGCCATTTAAAAAGGCTGAAGGTATCAATGGTATGATCTTGTGCCATACCCAGAATATCCACATAGTCATCCCTCTTGGAATTAAGCTCCAGGCAGTTAGCATTAAGGTCCTCTTGAGCAGTAGACCCACACCCTTTGAAGATATCATGATGTGGATGCAAAGGAGGGACCTCGTTGGCCTGAATACCATGGTCCAGATAGGTAGGCTTACTAGATTCCTCAATCTTAAAAGTCCCCTTTTGGCCACTAGAGGTAGGGGAATCGTTAGCCACATAGGTAGAACAAGAAGAAATAACAACTTGCTTCAAAACTATCTTACCCCTGCCCATAATAGGTTTAGCCTTTGGGGTCTTTTCAATTTTAGCTTTCTTGGGAGGAGAAAAATCCTCATCCTCTGATTCAAAATAAGAATCCTCATAATCCGACTCCCCCACACTGGTATGATCACCAAAGGAGGCAGGTATGTAAGTAGAAGGGGTAGGGAGGGCATGAAAATGGGCATCAATTAAAACAAGTAACCCTTCATGAAGGATAGGGTACTTAGCCAGATCTTTCTTATGGTGTTTGAAGCTAGCTTAGAGGGTAGGCAAAAAGTAAAAAGGAAAAGAGACCCTAATATGATATCTAAAATAATTTAACAAAACAAAATGATGACCATAAACCCTGGTAAAACGCCCATGAAGGGTAATATATTCCATTAGTACCTTAAGGAGCTGAGCCCATATGTCTTTGAGAACACCAATGTCATAATAATTGGAAGTCTTCTTCACCATCTTCTCCCCATCCTTCTCAGTTTTCAGAAATTTCTACACCCCAGTATTAGTGTAGTTCTTGTCCCTGTAGTACTTCATTCCATTAGCAAAAAGGCTTGTAGCATTCGCTATCAACTTTCATCCACATTTACCTTGCGCCCATGCACGATGATGGTTCCATCCCTCCAATGCTTTTCAAAATACCCTACGACATCTTTGTTAACTCCCTTAAATATTTCAATGTAAGGAACCATACCCCCTCTCTCAAGTAGCTTCCAAATGTCTTGATTTTTCTTCATATGCTCATAATTCAAAGACAACCCATGTTCTAGCGTCCGCCGTTCTGAAATTAACCTCGGAGCTCAGACAGTTAGTGGCAAACAAATTGAAGAGAAAGGCCCAAGCAGATAAAATGGCAACCCACAAAGCATACCAAACTTTGGCACAATGATTAATCCACTCGCTACCAATGCGTGCCAAGTAGAAAAGGATGGCAATCTTTCTAGAATCAGTTCTTGTAATAAATGCCTCCTTACTCATTGTCCTTAAAGGAAATAATCTCACCTCAAATTCTATCATGGAGCAATAACATGTTGAATTCAGTTTCCACCCTATCTTCCTTGGTCCAAGTCACTTATCTTGCACTATCAACCCCTTTTTTAGAAAGGTAATCGGCCACAACATTAGATTCCCTATAAATATGGGAAATAGCACATTTTTCAAAAGAATTAATAATATCCCTAGCCTTATTTATCCACCCTTCCACGTTCCATGACGACTTAGAAATACCTTTGATATGATGTATAATATTCGTGGAATCTCCCTCTATCCAAACATATTTGAAATTACGTTGCTTAGCAAGATTTAGGCCTTGGAAAGCCCCAATGGCTTCAGCAAGGTGGTTGGACTGGGTTCCCAAGGGGAGTGCTACCACTGAATGAGTGTACTGAAAATGTTATTGTAGAACCCTAGATAGAGCACCTAAAGTTTCCAAAATGAGAACTATTTAGCAAACCCTATGAGAATCTACAATTTCTATAAAATCAAACACCAAAATCAAGAGTGTTTTTACCACTACATAGAGCATTAAAAATTAGTCCAAATAAGAAAATATTGCTTGAAAAATGAATATTAGATGACTAAGTTATGACCTTCTAAAACTCAACTATAAAATACAAATTACAATTAAAGAGGGGGTTGGATGGAGGTTTGACTTGTTGTTATCGTGATGTGCCACGCTATCAAAAAATTATTATTTTTTAATATATTCCGTGAGATGGATGAATTGTTCTCAAATCATTGTTTATTTTATTTAAAACCACCCAAGATAGAAAACTACATTTTTTTTAATCTTAAAATTGTCTTGCTAGTTTCTTGTTGTTTGATGTTCCCATTAAGTGATTTTTTAGGAGAATAATATATATGATATTATTTGGTGGTCTATAAACTAGCATCTAATGGTTTCAGTGGTTTGATAGTAATTTAAATTATTGTCAGGGGCCACACATGTTGTTGCTGATGGGTCATCAATTGAGTGGTTGTTGGGACCATTAGCTACACCTACTATGCTATTGCATGGAAATCTTGATAATTTCACAATACCCCATATAGGAATGGTGTGATATGTGACTATATGTGTGTATGCGTGTGTATTCTAAAATTTTGATAAAAAATAGTTTCTAAAAAATTAACCATATTACCTATGCAAGATGTAATGGCGCAAAAGTGACTCTGCAAAGGGAATAACTGTGTTCACTTGAGATCCAATTTCACAACATACATTTAGATATCTCTAACTAGTGAAATTGGTGAAGATATATCTAATTAGAGAAATTGAAAGAGTAGATACAAAGAGTATTTGGTCTAAGTATGAGCGTCTCAGTCAAGGATGCCAACACGATGCACAAATGTTTGAGCGACACGTTTTAGTCTCATATGGACTACAAACAAAAAAAGACTCAAAAACATGAAAACCTGACTCTATATTTTAGATGACTTATGAAACCTAGGAGTTAGAAATGTAATAGATAATATAGAGATAAAAAGAATAAAATAAATAACAAGATTTAAGGGATTGAATGAGAGGAACAAAATCAATAATATAACAAACCTTCATGCAGTTGAATGCCTTCAAGAAAATTGTACACATACAAAAGATGAAAAACGTTTGGGGCTGTTTGGAGACTTGCCTCAGTCAAGTCCCTGTTTTGGCATTTACACCTCCACATCAGCCAAATAGATAGATAGATAGATAAAAATGTAAATAGAAAAGATAAATGATTTGACAGATAAGGGATGTGATGAATCCTGAGATGCTTAGAGATAAGATAAGTAGATATATATACTAGCAAGGCTTGAGAAAGCTAAGAGAGATACAAAGAGATTATTGTGAGAGCTTGGGAGTGTTGTAGAAAACTAGAGACTGTTGTAGCAAGTGAGAGAGCAAGAGAAAGTTGTGAGAGCTAAGAGAATAAGAGAGATTGTGTGCAGGAACTTGAGACCTTACTTGAAGAACCAAGAGAGATTATATGAAGGAACTAGAGAGCTTGACTGGAGAGAAAAGAAAGTTGTCAAGCCATTTTGGAAGATTATGAGCCATTTCCACCAACCAAGATAAGTGACAAGTGTTGAAATGCGTAGAACCAACATTTGAGCATAAAGATGTCACAGGATGAAGGCATGATGCACAAATGTCCGTGCAATGAGGTAATGCCCAGATGAATCACGCTAAAAAATGATGAGCAACAAAAAAAACTAGTGGTGAATGCAAAACAAAAGCTAAAAGGTAGTTGCTGAAAAGGGTGTCCTGAGCATCCTGAGAGGGAAAAAGGTTGATTGAAGGGCTGAAATGAGCCTACTCAAATGATAGGGGAGTGGACACTAAAGTGGATACAAAATTATAGATCGAATTGCATAGGGGTATTCATTTTTTACTCTACACAAGCATGCGTGATGGTGATGCCAGTAAAATATTTTATAAAATATTCCATGTAGATATCTAACAATCAGGAAGATAAATTTTTCATAATGGCTTTGAGCAATTAAATTTTTTTATTTTTATGAATTAATAGTCAATATTTAGGTTCTTGGACTTTTTAGACATGATAGAAGGGTTAGGTTTGACCCAAAATACTCTAAAATTGTAGCTACCTTATGGATCTAGAAACCAACTCCCAACTTCAAACCCTTGTACATATGGACTCACATGTCCAATTTAGATAAATAAAAAGGCTAAACTTCCTTGTACACCCTAAACTCAATGGTGAGATTAGATCTGCACTAGTATTCTCTAATATGATCTTACAACACAAAGACACAAAGAGGAACCCCCAAAAATTTATTATTTCTATAAAGTTTTTTTGAATCTCTAGGTTATCATTTGATGCAAGAAAAGATATACTCAAAATTTTAGGATTTACACTCAATATCTCCTAAAAAATACTAACCAAAGGCACCTAACATGCTTTGATAATAATCATGTAAGATTTAGCAATGAATATATCCACCCAAGATCTAGAGGCCTAATAGAAAGCACAATGAAATGAGAAGATCAATATGAAAATAATAGATTGTATTCCAATCAAGAATGCAAATAGAATGTACATATGGATTCAAGATTATAAAGAGAACCCCTTGGTTACATAAGAAAAGGTAAGACACAAGATATCCTAAGATTATGACAAGTATCCTATTTGTATCGTAAGTAAAATTAACTAAACTAGTGTGAATAGGACTAAGGAGGCAAACCAACTAGGTAATGTCCATATTCACAAGAATATTTTTTCTCCCACACTTTAGGTAAACCCTAGTTGTTAAGTTGAGATTAAAGAAGATATATTTTAGCCTAAGAACCTTTTAAAAACTTGCTTTCAAGTTTTGTTGTAGGATATTAAAATAAATATTTGTCTATTTCAATCATTGTTCATGCCTACCTTCTTGTATGGTTGTGATATTAGGTTCATACCTCAATAAATGGATCAAAGTTAGATAAAGTGTTGGTTACAATGTTATCTAAAGATATCCATGCTAATAGATTGGTTCCTCAAACCATCATCATTATAGAATTTGACAAATATCCTCTTTTTACTTTAATTTTATTCATTGCGATGACTATGATATACATGCTAAGATTAATGCCCACCTCCTAGATTGGCCATATCAAGTATCCTTGTCTTTCTCTTAGATCATTTATGGCTTGAGGGTAAAAGCACAAACTTGTGTCACACTTTATGTCAACTAAATCATCTCTATTGAAATATTTTAGTCAAAAAAGTTTTGGTTCAAAGAGATTCATAGAAAACCATGTGGCCTGTATATGGACCACAAGGTTTCAAGCCAAAGGGTTTTGATTGAAACCCAAATTCATTTTTTTCCTTTATAAAGTTTTGGCCAATGCAAAATTTACTTGTATAGTTTCAAGCGAAATTGTTTTGCCCAAAACCCTTCTGGCCAAAACTATCTATGTGGTTGCCTAGTTGGCAACCACCTCATCATTTTTTAGAATTTTTAAAAACTTTTCACTTTAGTTTGATACTTATTTAGTCAAAATGGATTTTTTATTTTATTTTAAATACCCATTTGTAGAGCTCAGAGTCTACAATCCAAATATTTTGATTAATTTTAATATATAATTTTTAAATATTGCAAGTAGGTTGTTATATTAAAATTTGAGGTTGGTTATAAAATAAATAAATATTATCAAAACATATTCTAAGTTTTCGACCAATACATGTTTCATTAGAGTAGAGAATTCTCTCCAAAAAGGTATAATTTATTTTTTTGAAAATAATTTTAAAAATAGGCAAAAATTGACGCTAAATGAAAACTATCAAATTCTTGCAAGTTTGACTTTAAAATGTTATTGCAAGAAAAATATTCATCATTTTTTTTTCTTTTTTTATGCATTCGATATTGAAGTTATCTATTTGGTGAAAAAAAAAAATCATGAAAAAACAACATTGTTTGGTATTTCTTTTGTGATGTTAACTAAACCTTAGTTTTTTGAAATTTTCAGCAATTCAATTTTTCTCGTAAATTTATAAATAACACATCAAATGATTTTTTTATTTTTATTTTAAATTACAAGCATAAATTTCATCAAGAGTTCTACACTTCATTAGTTTACAACCACTTTTATGCGGTTGAAGTTGATGTTTTTTTCGTTGTGTTGGTCAATTCGTTTATAAAAAATGTTGTACAGGTTCATATTTTTGCCCTTGAATCTTCTTGGCATACTATAACATCCTCCTTCCTATGGCCTATGAACATTAATATTTCAGGACCACCATCATAGAATTTTTTAGTGAATGTTCATGATCTCTCCAATAGGGAGATAAGCGAGGGTGCTCATACTAAGATTTGTAGAGCATACCTTTAATCAAAATAAAACACCTATAAAGTTGCCATCTTCAGAACTTCATCTCTACTTAAATCAATATCTCTAGTTTAGTGATGAAGTCATGTCCCCTTAGGGTATGCTATGTTGTTGCTACCTTGTAGCCTAAAGTTTCCTCTCTGCACAACTCAAAGTTTACTCCCACCCACATTGCATTGAGATAGACCATCATATTCCTTAGGAGTATCATACTTGCTCAATATAACTAGAGATTGAGAAATATTTGTATTTAATTGCTCTCCCTATTATGAGATCACAAACATTTTTTTTATCTCTTGAACATTCACTTGGTTCTTTCCGAGCTTTGATAGTTTATGATAATTAGAGATGTCTTTCTCTCTTCTTGCATAAGATGTTTAACTTTTGTTGGTGACTTCCCAAAGACACATCTACTAGAGGGGCTTATATGATTTTTAATTACTTCATATTTCTATCCCTCTCATTTTAGTATGAAGAACCCCCTAACCAACATCAAACTTCATATTGTAGATTTGTGAGGTATCTCAAATGTGGTGAACTCCATGATTCACTTTTTTATGACATTAAATGACATAAATACTACCAAAACCCTTCGTGATACATCTATGTTCATGCTTCCCTTTGTTGCATTAATTGCATTTTATCTACGCCCTTTGTTGTGTTTATATTGAAGATTTATGAAGCATCACAAACTAGGTGATCCTCATAGCCCCTACACCCCTTGTCTTGTCAATCAATGAGCTAAAGGGGCTCTACAATGAATGGTTCATAAGACACAATGCATGTTGAAGGTTTTGCAAAATGAGTAGCAAGCTAAGTGGACTTGATCTAAAGGAAAACTCCATAATCAAATATGCTTGAATTAGAGAATGTTGAGATCAATGACCTAAAAAATCTTAACGTTTCACCCTTATAAACGTCACCTAAATACAATAAGTACTAAGTAAACCATTCATACTCATAAAAATATATTAATATAAATTATAATTAAAATGAATCAATAAATTTAACTCGAACATGATAATTTAAATTGAATTAATGAATAAAAAATCACAAACAATATTAACATTAAAAACCTTTTAATTACTCAAAAGAAAAACTTGACCTTAAAATGATTGTAACAATAAATAAATGAGCTTGGAACATACTAGTAGGGAACCAATAGAAATGAATACTCCATTGTGACACTAAAAAATGTTTTAATAAAAGTGCACAGATAAGATGGTGAGATTAAACAAATTCTAAAGATTTATTAAACAAATGCTAAAGATGTATTAAAATAAAATAGCACCGCCCATATCAATACTCATCTTATCAAGATAGGATGAAGGGATAAAATACTATTCTAGCTTAAGAAAGCTACTCATATTTCAAGATACATACAAAATAACCTTAAATTTAAAATTATTCAAAGAGAGTGAGGGATTGGTATGACCAAAAATATATTATCTTAAATAAAATATTATTACAGTACTTGCCTTCATGTTAAGGGACAAAGTGATATTGAAGAACTTTAATTGATCATGCCAAAATGGTATCTTAAATAAACTATTGATTTAATTACAATACAAACAACATTTGCATGACAAGTGTTTTTCCTTGTATTGTTGTCAATTGATTTGTATAAAAATCTAATATAATATATAATTTTTTTTTCTAATAATGATGTCATATATTTTGAATAGAATGTTTCTCATTAAAAAAAAATATTTTTTTATATTAATATATTAAAATCACTCTAATGTATCTTAAATTACTATAAAGTCCATGAATGATGAGGTCAAGCACCCTTAAAGGTAATGGTATAAGATTGAGTATATTAATTCATATGGGTCACATTTATGAGTCACAGATGGTGTGTCCTCATAGGATCCATTGTGCCTCAATCATATATGTGGGCATGGAATAAAAAATGGTCCATACATAGTTGTATTGAGAATTAATTTGGAGGAATAACATCATTGGATAAGCTCAATATGTCAAATAAAGATAGACCACTAGGGAACAATCTTAAAGGCAAAGCAAGTAGGTGGAACCCAAACAAAACAAATGAACAAAGTGAAAATACAAAGGAAAAAATGGATCATATTAAAAAAGAACAAAAATGATTGCACTAGAGTTCACTAGAGACATAAAAAGTTTGAGCCTTAATGGTCACTTTATAAATATTTTTTCTTTCCTAAGGTTATCATTAAAGTGGGAAAAGACAAATGTTAATATTTATTTTAATGTGTGGGACCAAGGGAATATGACCAACCACAAAGTTACACCCTGGCCGGTGGAAATAATCTTGTTTATGTGGGATCCATGGGTTATATTTTACAAGGATTTATAGCTAGGAGGTGGTTCTGTGTTTTGTAATGCTAACATTGGATGTTCTTTGGCCAATGGTTGAAATGAAAGACAATGGAACATATGTAGGAGTCCACCACATGGAAACCATGATGGGTGGTTGAAATTTTCCTATCTTGTCCCAGTTGGATGTTATCTTGACATTTTCTAGGTTTTTATTAAAAATAAATGTGTCAATTGGTTGATTAGTGAGAATATATAGTTTATAGAGTCTATTTTTAAATTAATTTTTCTTGTGTAATTCAACATTATAGTAGATAAGAGTCTTAGGTGATTCTAGAGGAATGGATATATTTTGGTATATTCTAGTATGTTGTCTAGTTGAGTTTTTTTGCACATTGTATTATGGTTGAAATTGGATAACTGATTTCGTTACAAATTTGTATGATTTGAAAATCTTTTGTTTATGATGTAATGGCTTTGGATTCTTTTTTCTCAATCACCCCTATGGTTGATCATTTGTTCTATCATTAGTTTGTTCAATACAATAAATATACTCATTAGTCTTTTACACTAAATTGAATTAGATCTATAATTTACGCATTCATTATCAACAAAATAATATAATTTAAATATTAAGGTATGCAAGTATATGAGGAGTTGTATCTATTTTCTCTTGTATCATTATAAATGAAACACTAGTTTAATATATGAAACCATTCTCTAAAGATTTATTACCTTACATATGTATTTAAATTAAATATATTGATAAGATTATTATGTCTAGATTCTTTGTTAATTGAGTAAAAACTTTGTATATAAATGGAATGTATTGGATAGTTAAAGGGGTTGTGCTCAAATAGTTAAGCTATTGGGTTCTCACTATTGAAACTCAAGTTTGAATCGCCAAACTAACTTATTAGCATTGAAGCATGTTTTTGATATTCAACAAAACAAGTGTGTTGACCCTTTACACTAACAACCCATCGCCAACATTAACACTTACAACACATTAACCATCAACAAAATTAACAAAAAATATCAAAAATAGAAAAGAGTCTTAACCAAATGGTAATATGATATAAAAGTCTTAACATCATAAACTAAAAGGCCTAAAAATCTAAAACCAACCAACCAGTGGCTATTTGAGCACATGGGTCTAGTCATTAGTAAGGAACTTTTAAGTTCCTTGTAATTCCATTCATTGTTAGCATCGTTACCCAGGATTTTTTTTTGCATTAGACACAAGGAATTGGTAGACTTGTGCATCACCCTCATACTGAACTTGGAGACATTGATCATCTTCTTCTTTATCTTCATCACCTTCTTCCTCAGGGCCTCTAATTCCTCTATTGTGATCCTGCAGTTGCCACAATTATGCACACTCTCCCCTTTTCAATTGTCATCCTCTTCTGACATTGCATATTGGGTTAGGTCTAGGGGTTTTTTTTACCACTATGTTCAAAGTTGTCATTGGTTGGTTTGTCCAAAATTTTTGCCTTCCATGTGCCATCCTCTGATCCATCTTCATCCTCAACAACATCCTCATTGCCAACTACTTCCTCCTCTAATTCTTCTTCGTAATCAATCAATTTTTTGCCATCAGTTTTTTTCACCATACGATCGAGCGACCTATTTGATCATCTGCGATTAGTGCTTTCGCTCTTACTATCATCTTCGACACCCTCCTCCTCATTACTAACCACTTCTTGAATTGCAATTTTATGCTTTTTAGCCAAGGGGAAGATCTGTGGTATTTCCTTTTCTTCTCTGTGTCAGAGGTAGAAGCCAAGAGTTTATCTTTAGCCCCCAAGCCAAGGGTGGGGGTAGTCGAGGAGCCAAAGTGAGATAGAGATTAAGTAGCAGAAGGAATTTGTAAGCATCTCTTTTTTCTAGTCACCAGGGAATAAAGAATTGTAGCCATGAGGAGCAAGTCAAAGCACAAGGCTTTAGGAATTTCAGTGATCGTTAGTTGTCTAGGTGGACAAAGGGCCAAGTGTAAGTGGTACAGGCTGAAAAAAGGCCTTGGTGGAGGGTATAGGTTTCTTGTCCTGTTTTTTGGCCAAATCCAGAGCATCATAAACTAAACTTTCAAGAGAAGTTAGCAAAAAAAATGAAAGAGAGAGCATGTCAAGGTTCCAAAAATGATTAAGAAAAGGAAGATGGTAATAGTAACACGCTTTGAATCTTTCTTTTAAGGTAAAAAATTCATTGACTTTAGACAAACCTTGCTCCAAGGTTCCAACAATTTAGCACGAGAAAATCCACGATGAAGCTTGATTGATTCCTTGTCCTCCCTAAAGAATTGGGCTAAGCTTTCATTTTTCGTAACCTTGCTCTGTTTCTTCCATTTTCTCCCCCTCGTGGAAAGACTCGTCACTTTTCCAATGACCTTCTCATTTATCTCAAACTAAACTCTTCCCATAGTAACCCTCCTATCTACCCAAGACTTAACAAATTAAATATATAGATTTTTATCATAACCATTTATGCATTCGATAAACGGTGCCACCCCTCCCTCTATACAGATATACTAAACAATGTTGTTCCCTTTGAACTTAATGTGAGTGTTAGGCTCAAATCTAACCCTATCCCCTCCCATAATGAAAGTTGTCACAAAACCAAAGACTTATCTCGTTCTTTTTCTCACAATCTACGGTTGTTCGATAAGATAGACTTCTCAGCCTTGACATTAAAACCCTTGGTTAAAATCCTACCAATCGTGATGTAATGATTAAATGACGCCCGCCATAAACCCTAAATGTGCCAACTCTTTCCTTCTGCATCAAAAGGTACGATGGGATATTCTATCATGGGGAATACCTATATTGAAGACAACCATTAAAAAAACATTATATTTTTTCTTAATAGTCATCTCAACTGCTTGGCTACATGAAAAAATGATGACTTCTCCAATTCATTCAGCTATCCTCCGGGATGGCCACGTGAACAACTTATGCACAAACATGCTACTTCATCATAATAACCCCTTCGCTATAAAGGTGATCCCACCCTTTTATCCTATTTGGCATTTTGAAGTAGTAGTCTAACAATCGTTCCACGGCCAACATTCTATGAAGTTGCATTTCCAATGGTGGACACATTGGCCATAGTGGACTAAATATATGGGATGTGGCTCTCAAAACCAAAGCTACATTAGTTAATATAGATAAAATTGGAACATATTTAGTATTGTCTATGATTGTTTTAGAGAAAATTGCATATAGCCTCCAAGCACAATCTGATCTTAGAAAATTCTACAAAGGTTATTTGAGATGTGAAAGGTATGTTGGTTATGGATATAGTAAAGTACATTTCATTAAGAACAAATAAAAAATAGTAATATTTAGTTCTTATTAGGATTGCAAGATTTTGAGTATAAAGGCTTTTATAAGTTGAATTCATGGCTCCCTAATAAATAGTAATATGACGATGAAAGCAAGTCAAACACATCTTAAGATAAGTTGAAAAAGCTTAAAATCTTTTGATTCCATTAACTTAATATATGTTTTCCATGAGGAAAACTAAGTAATAGATTTTCTATCCAATAAATGTGTCTTACCACCGCCTCATAATGATCCAATTTCCTCACACAAGAATAAACAAGTATTGTCACATTACTTTGATCAATTTAATATTATTAAAAAAAATATAGAGAGATCAATTTATTTATCAAAGTAATGAACAAATTAATCACTCCTTAGTATGGATGGTAAGTCAATCATGAAAATTAACTCCCACCTCTAATTTAATGAGGCTCTATTGAAGAGTAAAAGACTATCAAGCCTTCTCACATGCTTTATCATGTATGAAGGTCAAACAATTTTATCAACACTGAGGCTTTTTATAAGAACCTTTCAATCAAAAGTAAGAAATATGTACCAATATATTATTTTTTAGTAGTCCTATATCATTTTCCAGAATGAGATGACAATAAAATTCCTACTAACTCATCAAATTAAGTGAAGCTATTAGACCTTAGTCTATGTTATTTACGTACAACTTATAATTGGTAACAAAGAATTAACTATAAAGTTTTTCATAATTAAAATAAAATGTTGAGTCATATATTAATTGATGTGAAATGTGCATATCTTAATAGATGGTGTGTTGATAAATGAGCCATTCAACACAAGACAATGTTATATGTAGGTTGTCATATTCAACTAACAACATTATAATTGTAACTATGATTAATTAGGGGACATCGTCATTTACTATTTATAACTACCTACAATATATAGTACACTGGATTTCATCATTAGCATAAAATGCTCATGACACTATTTCATTCTGAGAGAGAGTACAACTAATTTACAACATATCAAAAATTATATAACAACAAAAATAATAAGACTCAAAAATCACATCAATGATCATAATTTAATTTTGTTATACATTACATTTGTTAGAATTATTGATAATTACAAGAATTCATTCTCATCAATATCATTCCCTCTCTAAAAAATACATAATGAATACATGAAATGCATCCAAAGTTTTTAAGGTAAAGGAATCTCAATTGCTAGGAAGCTAACAAACTAAAACATCATGTTGAAAGGAAGGAGAATTCACCATAAAGGAACTTTATCGCCCAATTGAGAAACCTTAGTAAACTCTGCTACACACTTATCCTACTCAAGGGTGGCCCTACCTTTTTATGAGTGAATTTGATAAAGAGATCCAATTAGATAAGAGAAAACAACATGTTAGTCTCATAAGAATCAAAATACAAAAGACATCTATCATATAGAGCACAAAAATATACTTTATATACCTAACCAACTATTTAAAATCATTCCAATAGTTACACATATCTATTTTTAACCTAGATATATACAAGTAAAAGAACAACTTACACACCTTAAAGATCTTATTCCCATCAAGTTCATTGTGTACAACCATCTCTATAATAGCATGATTAGTATTTTTTAATCTAATTAAGGTAATTTATTATAACCAACTAAAAGAAAAGAGGGTCTAGGGTGTATACTAAAGGTCCTCCTAATCCAAGTAGGTAAAAATATGGGTGATGAGGGTCTTCTAAACAATATGACTTGAGATTATTTTCCTATTTCAGTCAAATAAATTCAACCCAAATTACTGAAAGAGTTTACCTTGGACACCTAATTTAACATTTTGATGAAAAAGTTTCCAAACAGCCTAGACAAAATCATGATCAATTCAAGAATTTAAAATTAAATGGTTAAGATTTAAGTTTCACAACATTGAAGGGTGAAGTAAACCATCTATATAGTACCCTATCTATAGATTAGACCAACTACCATACAAATATGTAAAGCTCAAGTTTCTATAAATAATGATCATAAGGAAACTATACATATTCAACTAGCATAATAATTACTAGAGGAATACTTTTAATAGGAAGACAAACATTTTTGTTAGACAATATCAATGTTATCAAGGTTAGGAAAATAACAATGTCAACACCATGGGCGATGCTAAAACAACTTAGATTGTATGGTTACTACAATTTGTAGACACCTAAAATTGTCATGTCTAATTAAATAAATATTTTATTTATTTAATTATCTAAGCCTAATTCTTCTATTAATTAAATAAATTTTTATTTATTTAATTAATTCATTTATCCTCTTCTAGCCTTATTTCTCATTTAAATAAATACATTTATTTATTTAAATTATCCCTTTCCTAAATTAAATAAATATCTTATTTATTTAATTGTCCTACTTCTTCTATTAATTAAATAAATCTTTATTTATTTAATTAATTCATTATCCTTTTCTACACATGACACATGTCATTCATCTCTTAATTCCTACACTACCTACCTCTTTCATTATTTTGGTATTTCTTTTACCTACCCTCTAATCCTAGCCGACCTCTCTTTTTACACCTCTCAATCTTAACCCTCCATTTCATATAGTGTCTTCTATTTAAGGAGATGCTTTCTTCATTGTCAAACCCTAATGAAGCATCCTAATGACTAATGACTGATTTTGGAGTACTTGGCTATACTACGATCCTACTTGCAACCACATTCCGTTCTTTGTTGAGCTCTTGTGCATATAAAATCTGAGAGCAAATATATTAAGCAAGATCAATGGAGATAGGAAGAATGGAGATCAAAACCCTATTGGACATGTGATGGTATAATCTTTGTGATTTTGAGTTATTTGCATTGTCTTAGGTAATCTTCATATGTTATGGTGGATCTTTGTTCATTGTTAGGCTAGGGTTTGGTGGTTGAATTCATTATAGCCTTTCAATATTGTTATTATTGTTATCCATTTTCACCATATACATTTTGGCACGCCCGGTGGGACTGTTGTTCCTTTGCATTTAACATTTTTGTTGCAGATTTTGCATTTTGAAGTTGCAGATCGGACAGTTTTCGACAACATTTTAGGTTTTTTTCCGCGTCTGCGAGTGTTCGGATCGCGTTTTTGTGTTTCAGAATCGTCTGCGATATCGAGAATCACGTCTGTGTTTCTGCCAATCTTTATTTTTGCAGGTTTCTAGAATCGCGTCTAAGAATTTTAACCACGTTTGTGCTGGATCTTATCGCGTCTGCACTCGGAAGTCGCGTCTGTAACCTCTGATCGCATCTGTGAATAACAGAACCGCGTCTGTGTCATACAGACGCGTCTGTGTCTGGTATAACTGCGTCTGTGTTTTCTGTTTTGCAAGTTTTTCAATTTTCTTTGATTCGGATTTTCGGATTTTGTACTTAGGGTTTCAGATCTGGTTTATTCTCGGCTAACCCTTGCAGATCTAGCTAAACTGGTTTGTGTAGCTTGCTTTGGAGGCAAATACGTTTTTGTTGAAGGCCCCTTTTCACAAAGTCTTTTTGGGTTTTCTAAAATTTACCTAACTTGTGTGCTTGCAGGAAGGGGTTATCATTTGAAACAACCCAAACTACTAACAATTTTGTTGCAGGGCCTTAGCTAGGGTTTTGTAATTTTATTGTGTGCTTTGTTTTCATAGATTAGCAAACACTTCCATTGGTGCACTAAAATTGAATCATTGTCTTTTGTGTCTTGAGCAATAGGCTCTTTTTGTTTAATCTTTAGAGGGCCTGTCTTCCCGTGTGGTCATTAGGACTACTAGTGAGAAGAGAACGACCCAAGTGGTAGCGAGGAAAACCCACCTCATCCAAACCACTATAATCAAATGTATTCATGGTGAAAACTATGAATAACGTGTGCTGATTAGTTCATACCGACACTATGTCTCCCCATAAACCCGTTTGATCAAATTTATTTGATCATTTGTAGGGCGTAACCCCTACCGGCTGAGAGCCTTCTGTATTTACAGAGCTGAAAGTGCCGCATGTATGGCCACACGAGCGGATGCCCTTACTAGTACCTCTTTGTTTTAGATGCCCAAATCCTTCTAGTTGTTGAGGCAGGAGGTCGGACCTCTGGTAGCGGCCCACAAACATACGGTTCTTAGTAGAGATACAAAGTTCGCCATGGGGAGTTTTCATGGGGACTGATGCTTGGCTGACCCGAGAAGTGAGTGCCGAGGGTGGAGCCAGTGAGGTCAAGCATCTAAGTATCCGCTCTGAATAGCGTAGCCTCGGGGGTAAAACCCTATGTGGGATCAACAACTATTGTCTTGGCCAGCCCTAAGATTTGTGCTTGTCTTATGCTAAACACTCAAACATTCAAGACAAAACAGCAAAACATTGTGTCTTTTGTGTCTTCAAGTGTATGCAACAACTTTTTACATCAAACAACACACTTTTGGAGTCTAAACAATCTGCAAACATTGAGTAATCAACATTGTGTTGCCATTGTGTCCTCTTGTCACGAAAAACAGTCGAAAAATCAGATTTGGTCACAACAAAACAACTTCATAGATAGGAAAAATTGCACTAAGGTTACAGAAACGCGTCTGTGTCTATTAAAACCGCGTCTGCGTCGGATAAGCGCGTCTATGAAGTACAGAATAGCGTCTATGTTTTTATCAGCGTCTGTGTCAAACAGAGAGGCGTCTGTGTCTGGGAAACGCATCTGTGAAGTATACAGAGGCGTCTGTGTCAGGATTTGAAAACTTTAACAGTCAAGCAAACAAAGAAAATCAGTTTCGGCATACTTGAGCTTCTTAGGTTGTCTCTTCAGGTTTCATCTAGCATTCAGCCTGTTCTAAGGTTTCACACAGTCCATCATTACTTCACATCTCATTTTACATTCATACTTGTCTAAACTTGAGTCAAAAAGGTCACTTGCTTGTCCTCATCATACTTTGTCAACACACTACATACTACTACACTTTGCTAAGTGGTCCCTCATCAAGGTTTCTTACCTTTGGGCCTCATTTGGTCTTACTTAGAGTCAAGGTCAGCTTACCTCATCAAGAGAAACTATCCTCTCTTTGGAAGTCACACCTACTCTACTACTTACATACTTGGTCTTACACTTTGGACATTGCAAGTACACCTCAAGATTCATTTACACTCCATACAACTCTTGGTCTTCCATACTCTTGTCATTTTCGTCTAGTTTCTCATCTTGGTCAAACACCTAGTTCATGGTTGAAACCCGCCTTCAAAAATCTAGGAGAATAGCTAAAGAAGCTCAAGAATCCGTAAACATGAGTTCTTATGAGTATGACAATGATCTATTCTACAATCCGGAGCACACTACATTACCAGACATGAATGTTTATAGACACAATCCAAATGTGGAAAACACAAACACTATAAACAACAATGCTACACACAATGACACAGTGGACAATTCTTCAATATTATCAGCAGACATACAAGAATCCATAATGGATCCTCAATTCAATAGATTGGTTGAAGAGATAATGAGGAGAGATCGTCAATACTTTTTAAACATGATGGCACAAAGTGGAGCTAAAATACCACATGATTTTGACTTATCTCAACTTATGGAAAGTCGACCCTCACAACAAACTCAACCTAACATGGATCAAAGGAGACCAAATAGTGGAGGAAATAGAGGACCGAATAATATGATGCCGGAGTCACCATCAGTTTTGCTTCAAAAGCCAGCAATCCCACATACACAAGCTCAAACATATGATACTTACACTCAAGGACCATCATGGAGGCCTTATGCTCAATCACATGCTCAAGGTATGAATCAATCAAAACAAGTGGATACTCAAGGACATCCTCAAAATTTTGACACAAGGAGACCTCATGTCAAAATTGGGGGCAACACAATGGAAAATGAAAGGCTTATTGAATATGGTTTATACACACAAAACAGATATGGGGTCCCTCAACAAGAAGTTATGCCAAGTGCTCCATATATGTCACAACAATATAGACCTCCATATGGACATGTCTACGATCAGTATCATCCATACATGCAACAAGCTCCTCCTCAAATGGGTGTTTCAAACATGGGGTATGCTACAAGAAATCCATCTCCTCCCAAGAGTAATTTGGAGCAACAAATTAGAGATCTACAAAAGAAAATGGAGGACATGAGTACACCAAAACCTACATACACTATGAGAGATATATGTCCTTATCCCTTTGATAAGAGCATTCCAATGCCTCCATTTCCTCCACACTTTGTGACACCAAAATTTGACAAATATAGAGGGAGAGGAGACCCCAAGGCACACATAAGACAATTCTTCACAGCTTGCATTGAGGTAGCGGCAGAAGAAACATACTTAATGAGGTTGTTCCCACAGAGCTTAGGAGATCAAGCTATGGAATGGTTTTCTCAATTACCTCCCGGTATTAAGTCATGGGGCGACTTGGCAGAGGCATTCATTCAGCATTTCTCTTACAACATTGAAACAGATGTCTCAGTTACTACCTTGTGCAATACGAAACAAAGGAAGGAGAATCTTTCGCAACATTTTTACAGAGATGGAGAAACCTAGCTAGCAGATGCTCTTGTGAAATCCCGCAAAAACAGATGGTGGAGATGTTTACACAAAACGTTAATAAGGCTATTGGCTATGATCTCAGAAAAGCTTGTTTGTCTACATTCAAGGATGTCATTGAAAAGGGCCTAGCAACAGAAAAGGTCTTAATTGAACAAGGAGTTATCAAACTATTCAAAGAAAACAAAGAGGACTTTAAGGGAAAGGACAAACCAAAATTTTGGAACAAGAACAAGAACACAATTAATGATGGCGTTATTGATGCCAATACAGTGAGACCAAAGTTCGTCTTTTCTGGATCAAGTTCTACCAACAATCAGGTGAACAACCAAACAACTTCTAAACCTCGAAGGAAGTACACTCCATTGGGGGAACCACTTGAATCAGTATTCAAAAAACTTGTGGCAAACAAAGTAATTACAGTTCCAGATTTTCCTCCTTATGAACCAAAGGTAAACCAAATTGGTGGAATGATGATGAGTATTGTGAGTTTCATAAGAGCAAGGGTCACAAGACAAGTAATTGCCATCAATTGAAAAACATTGTACAAGATCTCATTGACAGAGGAGATATTGAGATTGAGGGACATTCATCTAATCAAGAGCATGAGGTATTTAAGGAACCATTCCCAAAACATGACAAAGGAAAAGGCAAAGTCACAGATGATCAAGCCAATTACACTAGAGCACCTTACAATTATGATTCTACTATCAATCACATCTCAATGGACAATCATATCTCTACCATTACTATCAAAAACAAAAATCCTGAGAATCCTTCTCAGAGACCCAAAATTGTCCTAAAAGGTGTGGGATCTTCGTCCGAATCTACCTCTGAATGTCATGTTACAACCCGTCGAGGTAAGATCACGTTGCCAGGTGCCTCCACTAAGAATACCAATCTTTCATTAACCAAGCTTGAGTACGACCTTGTAGAACAACTAGGGAAGACACCTGCACTCATCTCCATTCTGGAGCTTCTACGTATATCCCCTGCACATAAAGCTATCCTTGACAAAATCTTGAGAGATACTGCCGTCCCTACTGATTTGAACGTGGACCAGTTTCAAGCCATGGTGGGATACCTATCCGTTCCACACTCCCTCACATTCACAGAAGCCGATGACGCCTCCATAAGTCAGCCACATAATGCACCTTTACACGTTGAAGCCTTCATACATAAACACCGAATAAAGCGAGTCCTGATAGATGGAGGAGCAGGTCTTAATATTTGTACATTGAGCACCATCAGACAATTGGGATATTCTGACAAGGCTGTGAATTCTACAAACCAAATCACCATTAAGGCTTATGATGATGAAGAGCGCTCGTCCAAGGGTACAGTCAGCTTACCACTAAGAATAGGGCCAGTCACAAAGGATGTGGTTTGTCAAGTCCTAGATCTAGATCTCACGTATAACATATTGCTAGGACGTCCATGGATTCATGAAATGAGGGTAGTCCCATCAACATACCATCAATGCATAAAGTTCCCTCACAATGGAGTCGAGGTAACGGTCAATGGTGATCCAAATCCATTCATATATTGTAATAACTTGAGATCACATACTGAGACTATCATCCCCAGTAATCGTGAAGCTACTCCTTCTTCAGCATATATTGATCCTGAGTCATTAAAGCCCTCGACATCCAAACAAGGTGAACTTAGAGGCAAGTTTCAAGACAAAGGCATGGGAGAATACACTCTGAATCAGACAATGTTTTTACGACAAGTCATGAGCTCTCCCAAGGAATATGGGAGGCCACATCCTAACAAGCAAATCTCCATCATGATGCTCAAATGGAATCCTACCATCTTTCAAAAATGGGGTGAACTAGAAGAAGAAAATTTATATAAAATGCTCTATAAGGACGTTGAAGAGGACACACATGATCAGATTATTATACCCTGTGAGAACTATGGCAAAGGATTCAAAATTTTGCAAAGATTCGGGTATGATGGAAAAAGCCCTCTCGGACTACGCAAAGAAGGTGTCATGGAGCCCTTACAACCTGAGCTAACTACAAGAAGGGAACGCTCCAAGGGGCTTGGTTTTCTGAATCCCAGACTACATAATAAAAGAACAAAAGAGGTATGGCGAATCAAAGTTGCTGAAGTTCAACAAGAGGATTACTATTCCACAGACTCCAATGAGTGGGAATGGGGTTCAGACAAGTCCTCCAGTGACTATGAGCTCACTGAAACATTCAGAGAGCCAGATGAACCCACAGAGGAGGAAGAATTTTACAAAAAGTTCAGAATTGGTCAAGAACCAACCCATAAGGATCCCGCACAAGCCTCGTTTCAAGGTCCTAGGTCAAAATCACATAGGATGAGGACACCTGTCCCAGAAGGCTCTACTAGTGATGACAATTTGGATTCGCTCACGATCGAAACGGATGAGGAGAGTGCCATCGATGACCTCGACGATTGCCTTGACATACCTGAATATAACCACATCTTCACTCTTAGCCCTGCAAACTCTGAAAACACTAATGACCTTCCCCTTGTTCACCCCCAACTCATTGACTGGGATCATGAAGGACCAACACAATTTGATACATTTCAAAATGACGAAGCTATTATCGATTACCTTGGCATTCGAGATGATCTTCCCCCTGGAGACCACAAAGCAGGATACGCCATAGAGCTCAACAACATAGCATACTTGGTGAAGGTGTCGGGCCTTCTAGTCGCAAAAATGTGAAAATAAAAACAAAACAAGGGTCTTATGGCGAAAACCACACTGTGGCGCTATCTGACCCCAAAAAAGTAAAAAGAAAGGACGTATCTGAGGGTGAAAACCTCTCTGAGGCGCCCGAAGATGGAAGGCTCGACATTCTCCCAGCATCATACGAGGAAAAATCATCCATGTTGGTAGAGGAGACTATAAAGACAAACATTGGTACAGCAGAGGTTCCACACAACATATTTTTGGCTCAATCATTGACAGAGGCCGAGAGAGCAAAATTCATAAGCTTCTTCAAGGGACGACAAATCAACTTTGCATGGTCATACGCTGATATGCCTGGGCTAGACCCAGATTTGGTGATGCATCATTTAACAGTCAAACCGGGGGCAAAACCAGTAAAACAGAAATTGAGGAAAATGCACCCGCAAGTGGCATTACTAGTTAAGGCAGAACTAGAAAAGTTACTCGATGTCGGATTCATACGCCCAATTGATTACCCCGAATGGATCTCCAATTTGGTACCTGTCAGCAAACCGGATCGCAGCATTCGAATATGTACAGACTTCAGAGATATCAACAAGGCTTGTCCAAAGGACGATTTCCCATTACCAAACATTGACTTGATTGTTGATCTCACAGCTGGCCATGAAATGTTATCTTTAATGGACGGATTTTTTGGATATAATCAGATCAGGATTGCACCTGAAGATCAACATAAAACATCATTCACTTGTCCATGGGGAACCTTCTGTTGGAATGTCATGCCCTTTGGGCTGAAAAATGCAGGTGCCACGTATCAACGAGCCATGACTACTATCTTCCATGATCTCATGCATGTAACGGTGGAAGATTATGTTGACGACCTTTTGGGAAAATCAATAGACAGAGACACCCACTTGAATGTACTTTCAGTTGTCTTTGATAGGCTGGAAAAATACAAGGTAAGATTAAATCCAAAGAAATGTGTCTTTGGAGTAACCTCTGGGAAGCTCCTAGGATTCATTGTGTCTAAAAGAGGAATAGAAGCTGATCCAGCAAAAGTCAAGGCTATCTTGGACATGCCGCCACCCAAGAATATCAGTCAACTTCGATCTTTACAAGGGAGACTCCAGTCCATACGAAGATTCATAGCACAACTGGCAGATAAGTGTAACCCTTTCCAGCACCTGCTACACAAAAACATCAAGTTCAAATGGGATGAAAACTGTCAATAGGCTTTTCAGGCGCTCAAAGACTATCTTTTGAACCCGCCAGTTTTGATGCCACCAATTCCAGATCAACCATTGCTACTTTACATATCAGCTACTCCGACAACACTGGGGGCACTCCTAGCATAGCAAATACCTGACAGCAAGGAAAAAATAGTCTACTATATCAGTCGCACATTGGTGGGATATGAGCTAAACTACACACCAATCGAGCGTGCATGTCTCGTTGTGGTCTTTGCTTCACAGAAGTTACGACATTATATGCTCACTCACAAGACTAAGTTGATTGCCAGAATTGATCCACTAAAATATCTTCTCAACAAGGCTACACTTACTGGGCGGCTGGCCAAGTGGGTAATGATTTTGAGTGAATTCGACATTGAATACGTGGACAGAAAAGCTGTAAAAGGACAAGCCATCGCAGATCAACTAGCAGATGCTCCCATGATAGATGATGTTCCTCTACAGTCAGAATTTCCAGATGAGTCCATTCTAACAATATCACCTGCAAAGTCATGGCAATTATATTTTGACGGCTCATACACACAGCACGGGGCAGGAGCGGGTATACTCTTTATAACTCCCCAAGGCGATTCTATATCAAAGTCATATCGCTTATCATTTCCTTGCACTAACAATATAGCAGAATACGAGGCATTAACAACTGGGCTAAGAATTGCAGTTCAATGGAAGATCCAAGAACTTCGTGTTTTTGGGGATTCTCAACTTGTCATCCGTCAAGTAACTGATGATTATCAAACAAAAGATGAAAAGCTAATGCCTTACAAACAACTGGTAGATGATCTGAAATAGCACTTTGCAAAGATAGAGTTTGAGCAGATACCAAGAGAACAGAATCGTGCTGCAGATGCCATGGCTACAATTGCTTCGCTCATTGATCTACCGCAAAATGAGACCTGCTATGAATTCCTGGTAGACAACCTGCTGATTCCGTCATATGAGATCACTCCTACAGAAATGATATGTGTTGTTGGTCCTGAATCCTAGTTATATGGTTCCATATTCACATACCTTCGCGATAATATCTTACCTCCCGATCTATCGAACAACCAACGCCGCACTTTCATTCGCCAATCCTCCCGATACGTTATCCTAGCTAATATCCTATACCGACGAGGTCTAGATGGCACCCTTCTTAGATGTTTAGAGAATGACGAAGCTCAGATTGCGTTACGAGAAGTGCATGAAGGGATATGTGGTCCGCATACTAGTGGTCCTACCTTGGCCAAGAAACTCATCAGGACTGGATACTACTGGCCTACTATGGAAAAAGATGCATATCAGTTTGTCAAAAAGTGTAAGCAGTGTCAAATTCATGGAGACCTCATACATGCACCAGCACAAGAACTACAACCACTTGCGTCTCCTTGGCCCTTTTGTCAGTGGGGACTCGATCTCATAGGCAAGATTCACCCTCCTTCTTCCAATGGACATAAATTCATTATCACAGCCACAGAGTATTTTACAAAGTGGATTGAAGCCGTGCCTCTCACACAAGTTACTGGGAAACAAATCGCTACCTTCATCCTGAACTACATCATTTGCCGATACGGGATTCCTACTTCCATTATTACTGATAACGGGCGTCCCTTCAAAAATCAGGATGTTCGTGAACTCTGTGAGCGCTTCCATATCTCCCATCATTTCTCCACACCATATTACCCTCAAGGTAATGGCCAAGCTGAGGCGTCTAATAAAACAATTCTCAAAATCCTTAAAAAGACAGTCGACGACGCTGGCCGTAACTGGCATGTCCAACTCAATCCTGCACTCTGGGCCTATCGCACAAGTGTCCGCACACCTACAGGAGCTACATCATACTCACTTGTCTACGGCTCTGAAGCCATCTTGCCTATTGAGGTCGAGCTACCTTCTTTACGGGTCTCCTTGGGAAACATAATCAACGATGAAGACTACAGGGTTTCTGGCTTACAAGAACTAGAACTGCTGGAGGAGCGAAGGCACACTGCTTTTAATCATCTCAAGGCTTACCAACAACGAATGAGTCGCAGCTACAATCACAAAGTTAAGCCTCGCACATTTGAGATAGGTGACTTAGTCCTCAGAGAGAACCCCAAAAATCAGCAAGACAGAGATAAGAAGGGCAAGTTCGAACCAAACTGGCTTGGTCCTTACATCATTACAGCGGTATATGGATCTGAGGCGTATCAGCTCTCAACTACAGAAGGTGAACCCTTGGAGGATCCTATCAACAGCATGCACCTTCGCAGGTTCTACACATAAGCTCTTTGGAATATCCTAATTCAAAAATACAAAAAAATTATAAAACAAAAAAATCGTTACTTGGTGAAAACCTGGCAAACAGGCGCCTTGTGACACAAAAACATTGAAAAATCGAAAAAAGTAAAGAGAAATAATTTCGTCCAACGGTGAAAACCACTTCGGTGGCGCCCTGGGCAAGTACCATGGTGAAAACTTGGTCACCAGCGCCATGCGTAGAGACTTTGCTTCTCTCTCCTTCAGGATTCTCTTTCATCCTTTCACTTCACACACACTCACAACCTATTCGTTCACAATAAACTTACCCATTCTCATCATGGCTTGTTATTGATCTACCTAAGATTGGTTAGCCATCCATAAACCTCCCTTTTCACTCCCTTTCCATCCATAATAAATCAGATCCTATCTGTGGCTAAGGCAAAATCCTACGTCTAGTAATGGGTGTGGAACTGAGAACATCACATGTTTCGAGGAGTACAGTTTCTTCCAGCTTCCTTCAAGTCTAGCCGCGGACAATCCGCAATAAAGCAACATCTGCATCGCCAGTCCACAATAAAGTTCCATCTTCTCCACAATAAAGTATCAGTTTCATGGATTCAGTCAGTTTCAAATGAGACACAGCGGCAGCAATGGGCCTCAACAAAATCAAATATTTCAACAGACTTAGACAACATATGGTTCAGTGCTATCTATCCTTTTTGTGAAAGTGAACATTGTGACCACAATCAAATAAGACTTATACAAGTGACAAGAGACACTAAAATTGAGGACTACAGTGGATGTTGGTGTCGAGTCTTGGTTTTCTTTTGATTTTATCTTTTTGGTGACATGTCTTTTAGCTTTTCCAGGATGTCTTTGACTAGAGATTCTATCTCCAGGGTGTCTTTGACTAGAAAGGCGAGGATGGGGTATCGTCACCTATTTGCATTTGCTGTCCATGGATTGTCTTTTAGTAATGCTATGACTGGTCCAAGGATATGAGGACACTGTGAGTCTAGTATGAACTGGGGCATTCCTTGTTTGTGACTGTCTTATCTCCATGCAAACAGGTACAATGACTTTCTGGGTCAAACATATGCCTCGATTGTCATAACCTACTTGCCATAATAAAGCTCAATGATGATAACGCACAAGAAGCTCTTTCACTTTCATATCTTCTGTCTTCCATCCCCCTTTCTTGATTGACTTCCATCGTCCTTCTCGAGTCCGCGTAGCCCGCTATCACATGACTGAGTATAATGACACACCAAAAACATTTGCATTTCATATAGTTACACCTGCATCACCACATATAAGCATTTCATACATACATATAGATATCACAATTGCATCACGTCCTGCATACAACACATGTTAGCACATCTTACATTTTCATTATGTAAATAATCATCTGCATTACATACATTCACATTTGCATCATGCATCACATATACAACATAAAAGAACAAAAATATATTGCATTGCATCATATAAGCATCTATCACATAAGAACATTTCATCACATAAGGTACACATGCATATAGCTGCCGCAAAAATGGATCATCTCTCATATATAATCAAATGTGTCATGATACAATGATGTCAAAAGAATCATATGGCTACAAGATCACCCACAGGTGTCTACAATACAAAATGGTACATATACTGATACAAGGGGAGCCCTCTATGGCTATGATGAACTCCCTCCCTCGGAGCCGCCTGGCCTCGACGGAGTCTGAGCTCTAGATGGTCCCGCTCCAGGATCCCCCTGCCTGTCTGGTGGTGGTGGAGGACCCATGACCCCACCGCTGGATGCCTGCCTCCTACGACTCCCTCCCGTAGCCGTCGCTGTGCGCGACGATCTATGGAAGCTCCTCGCCCGCTGATCCGCTGGCATAGCACCATAGTACAGATCCCTCCAATAGGCGATCTCCTCTCCGGCTCGCAGCACATATGCGTAGCCTGCCCCTGCATCCTCTGCTGCCCGCCTCCCTGCCCTCAGAGCTGTCTCGGCCTCAGTATATCTCTGGATTGCCTGGTCCCTCTCCCGCTCTGTGTCCCTGAGCCTGATCCTGAGGTGATCCCTCTCCCGCACCAAATCCTCAATCTCATCTGCCTGGCCCTGGCAGATCTCTCGGAGCTCCAATAGCTCATCCTCCTTAGGATCTCCGCCCTCAGCCTCTGCCTGTGGCTCCTCCTCTACAGGTGCCTGTCCCTGTGCCTCTGCCTGCACCTGTCTAGGTGCCTGAATAGGTACCTGTGCATGTATCTGTCCCTGTCCCTGCACCTGTCTAGGTCCCTGTCTAGGACCCTGTGCTGCTGGTACCTGCAAGGGCACTCCACCGCGACCCCTCACCACCTGAGCTGCTCTCTCTTGTCCTCCCTCCCTCTGAGGTGCTACTCGCCTCTCTCCCACCACCCCCCTCCGCCTCCATCGACCCCTGCCTCCATCTCCTCCACCATCATCATCATCATCCCCTCCCACCTCTCCCTCCAGCAGCTCTCCCGGATCTGTCAATCTCGGAAAGGGATGCTCTGCCCAATACGCAGAGTACTCTGCGTCCATCCCTGCATCCTCTACCTCCGGCCACATGTCCCATGGTAAGGGTATCATCTCCGCCAGCTGTGTCACGGCCTGATCATATGATAGAAGCGGCCCGAACTGTACCTGATCTCTGACTGTACGGGCATACATGCCCAAGCCTCGTGGCATCCGCTGAATACGGCCAAACTGCCTGCATACCCTGTCCACAAGCTGCCTCTCCAGAATATAGGGCGTCCGCCCAATCAGATACCTGCTCCTGAATGCATAGGGTAGCTCCAATGCGTCGTCATCCCACTCCTCGCACCCCAGGTACAGCCTCCAGATAACCATGTCAATGTCATCTATGACGCACCTCCAATGCTCCAGTCGACCAATCCGAGGCTGTGATGTAATCATATCATACAAATGCACGAAACTCCGTCCATGCCCTCTGCCCCTGAAGTGAATAGGCTGTGTGATGGGAAGGTGCTCATATGCCCACACCTGAAGGAGAGTCACTCCACAGCCCAAGCCCACTGATCCGTGGTACACAAACTGATGCAGCTCATAGTATAAATGTGCCAAGACACATGGCCCCCATGCATATCTGGTGTGCTCTATCATCAGCGTCTCCAATGCCCCTCCCCAGCCAACTGCCAATCCCCGTGTGGCTCTGTCCGGACACAAGTAACCACTGATGGCTCCTCCAATAACCGCTGGCAAAGCTAAACCTGTGGCGGTCATGGTATCCCAGGCTACGTGACCTGCTCGCATCTCCAACCCGGGATCCTGGAATACCCGTCTCAGTGCCCCCCTGTCACCATCTCGATTGTATGGAATCAACTCTCCATCGATCGGAATATGCAAAATCCTGTAAACATCCTCCAGTGTCACTGTCATCTCACCCATCGGTAGATGAAACGTGCACGTCTCAGAGTGCCATCTCTCAGCCAACGCAGTCAGCAAACCCATGTTTGCCCGAAACTCAAGCACAAATAGCACATGTGTAAGACCCATCTCCTCAATGGAAATCCTATCCTGGATCGACAACTCTGGTCGCAACCTCTGAGTCGATGGGAATCTCTCCCGTGACTCCAACATCGGCAAGTACTCCTACAATCAACCAATCAATCATGTCAGTTATCGTGGCATTCACTGTTTATCACAAAATGCTACTTGCTACCTAAATGCATACGCTCACCTATCCTAGTAACACTCACTGTTCATCACAAAGTGTTGCTATCTATCCTAGTAGTGCTCCCTGTTCATCACAAAGTACTACGTGTGTGACATTCCCTGTTCATCACAAAGTGTCACTCACATTCACACTCCCTGTTCATCACAAAGTGCTGCCTATCTTGGTGCTCCCTGTTCATCACAAAGTGCCTTGATCTATCCTAATCTTCCTAGAGGACCTGCTTGAGTGTATCCTCTGAGCAGCTTATCCAATCGACAGCGTATGTTCATCACAGAACTGCCGATTTGACCTAGAAGACTAAAACTATGCATTTTGACACACAAACGCACTTTTAACTCCTAAACACGCTTATAGACTGCGTAAACGCGCTTCTGCAACACAGACGCGTTTCCTGAACACAAACGTGCCTATGCCATGCACAAACGCGACCAGGGAACGCAGACGTCCCTACATGACACAAACGCCCCTACAGGGCACAGACGCTTCTACATTTCACAAACGCGTCCGTATTCAGCACAAACGTGGTTCCAGGCATAGACACGCCTGGACCCGACACAGACGCGCCTGCCCGACACAGATGCGCCTGACACTAACACAGACGCGGTTGCGCGTTTTTGCATTTTTTAAACTACCCTATTCCTAGTGCATTTATTGCTACCTACTGAGCATTTATGACAAAACTTGAAATGCGTGAAAGTACGAGGAGGTTTTTGGGTACTTACCGGCTCTCCTGCATCTACTGGTCGCTGGAATCGGCGAACACGGTCGAATCTATGAATGAAAGCCATCGTTGCTGACTGCTGCTGCTCTTTTTTTCGCTCTACACTGTGATCTTCTAAGGGTGTGGATGACAATGAGGATGTCTTTTGCCCGTGGTCTATCTTATAGCCTACCCTAGCCCTCGTCTTCATTTCCCGAGTCAGTATTCTTCATCCCGTGACTTTGTCACTTTATCCGATCAGTCCATTCTATCCCGTTTTTCTTATCGAGAGATTGTCTGCAATCTTTTCAGACATTTTCATCCAATCTCTCAAGGGGGCATATCATTCCCATTCTGGGGCAACTCTGTATTAGTTCATCTTATCTTCTTTAAAACAACGCGACAAGCCGCATTGTCTCAAAGAGGGGCAAAATGTAGACACCTAAAATTGTCATGTCTAATTAAATAAATATTTTATTTATTTAATTATCTAAGCCTAATTATTCTATTAATTAAATAAATTTTTATTTATTTAATTAATTCATTTATCCTCTTCTAGCCTTATTTCTCATTTAAATAAATACATTTATTTATTTAAATTATCCCTTTCCTAAATTAAATAAATATCTTATTTATTTAATTGTCCTACTTCTTCTATTAATTAAATAAATCTTTATTTATTTAATTAATTCATTATCCTTTTCTACACATGACACATGTCATTCATCTCTTAATTCCTACACTACCTACCTCTTTCATTATTTTGGTATTTCTTTTACCTACCCTCTAATCCTAGCCGACCTCTCTTTTTACACCTCTCAATCTTAACCCTCCATTTCATATAGTGTCTTCTATTTAAGGAGATGCTTTCTTCATTGTCAAACCCTAATGAAGCATCCTAATGACTAATGACTGATTTTGGAGTACTTGGCTATACTACGATCCTACTTGCAACCACATTCCGTTCTTTGTTGAGCTCTTGTGCATATAAAATCTGAGAGCAAATATATCAAGCAAGATCAATGGAGATAGGAAGAATGGAGATCAAAACCCTATTGGACATGTGATGGTATAATCTTTGTGATTTTGAGTTATTTGCATTGTCTTAGGTAATCTTCATATGTTATGGTGGATCTTTGTTCATTGTTAGGCTAGGGTTTGGTGGTTGAATTCATTATAGCCTTTCAATATTGTTATTATTGTTATCCGTTTTCACCATATACACAATTATTTTGTTATTCTTTGTTGGTTAGTTTGGAGATGATTGATTTGATTGACACTTGATTTGTTCTCGTTGGGAAGAAATGTCTTTGTCATTGTTTGACATTAATTGTAATTAGGAATCCCTTTTTCTCTATTTCAATTTTTTTTAAAGTATATAGAACTTTTGGTTTAGAAAAGTCATCCTTTTGCAAACTGGTTTTTAGCATTTTGGTAAGTTTGTGAACTATGGAACTCATCGAGAGTGATTTCCTTCATCTCAAATAAAATTATCTTCTTCTCCTCATTTTTGGTGAATTGAAACTCTAACTAATTTGTTCATTGACAAACCAAGTGGTTTGCAAACTTGAGACTTCACCAAAAAATGGTGGACTAAGATCTTCTTTCAATGGAAATGATTTTCAACAAACTCCATCTTCAAGAAACTAAGGAGTTTACACACTTAAGAATTGGTCGAATATGAATGTATTTCAATGATTTATCCTTTTGATGAACCAAGCAATTTGTGAACTACTAATTTGGCCGAGAACACCAAACTTGCAATCTCTTCCTTCTTTTTGATAGATCGACATTTTAGCAAACTTGGCTTTTGGTGAACTAAGACATCAGTGACAACTTGTCAAGCCAAAGGCTTGAACAACAAGGGGTGAAGACCAAATTGATGGTTGGGGTTGGCAATGCATCCTTCAATCTTACAACAAACTTCAAACCAAGCAAGTAGGTCTAATGATCATTTGACTAGGACTTAAACCCAATGTTGAATAACTACATTGGTAGTCGAGGGTTGAATATATGAAAATATGAATGAATATAAATGAAATTATATAAGAATTAAAGAATGAACCAAGCTTAAGACAAAAAATTGTGATATATCGATATGTAATTGTATTGAGTCATTCCATCAAAATAAACTCAAAACTAAATGAAAATGAATATACATTTACACTATTTCAGAATATATAAGAAAATCTCTCATATAACCTACTTTCTTCACTTAATGATAAATAAATACATTAAAATTTTACTAAATTCTCATTAAAATAAATATTTCTATTCATATTCCTAAACATTTTTAATGACCAAATAAAGTGACCGTTCCTCTAAACCTTTATAAAATCCTCCAAAAATAAAAATTGAACTATTAAATTAGAACACTTATTATAACAATTTATATATCATACATTCTACTTATTATAATAATCTGTATACCATATATTCTACTTATTATAATTATCTGCATACCATCTATACCACATATTCTACTCTCAGTACAATAATATATATATAAAAATAAATAAAAAATTGAACCACTAAGCCAATGAGATGAATGGAACAAAACTATACACTCATTGGTTTAAAATGACACCAACCCTAGTCGGGTTCATCTAGAATTGGATTGGAGGAACAACTTAAATAAAATTTTATATGTCAATTCTAAAAAAATTAAAATTGCGTATGTCAAGTCTAATCTATAGATAGATGAAGGCCATTAAATTAAACAAAATGGACTAATAATTTATTGTATATACAATCCAATTCAAACAACCTTATTGCTAGGTAGGCAGTACTTCAAACATAAAGGGTTCATTAATTATATTTTAATGGAACACTATGATTTGACAAGGCAACAATTGATTGTAAGGTTCCTCTTGAGAATATACCCTCTCTTTCACATTTTGTGAAAGTGGAATCCTAGGTAAAATACAAACAACATTTGTATTCATTGGGCTCTTCTTTAATCCTAAATAATAAATAATCCCCAAAATAAAAAGGTATACATATATATGTGTAGAAGTAATAAATAGTCCCCAACATAAAAAAGTATTCATATATATGTGTAGAAGTACAATGTAAGGCTTAAAATACTAAAAAATTCCCTTACAATACTTTAAAAAAGTCCCTGAAAATATTTTAAAAAAGTTCTCAAGTGAGAGTGTGGGCAGTGGCATTAAGTAACGTGTGAGAATATGAGCCACACAAATCTTATCCTTAGGGCGGTCACTTATCACCAATTATATTTCTCCCCACGTGGGTCCAAGACAACTGGCATTCAAAATCCTTTTTTTTTAAGCAATCAATGTATGAGTGGTCCAGATCATTTCTTTAAAGCACAAAGAATAAAAAAAAATCACTGATTTCTTTGTTCAAAAAAGTTTCGTACCATAGATTTTTTTTAAAGAAATAATAAGTTGGAATGAGGCTGGTGCTGATGATTTCTAAATGTTGTAAAATTGGTTGATTTAAATTGTAAAAGTATAGTGAAAATGTTTATAAATATAAAAATAAATAAAAATTATATTATTAGGGGAAGTGTATCAGTGATTGTTATAGCTAATCTGTATATTAATAGATTTTAAATGGTATATTGGATTTCGACGATTTTTTTGTTGTTGCTTTTGTATGTGGCTTAACTGTTTATAGGTATTGTTCTAGTTTCCGGGTAGTAATGACACACGTTGTGGGATTTGTTATTCACACAAAAGTAAGAAAATTACATGTTTCAACGTGTCCCCTGATACCTACTTATAGATGCCCCAATAACCATGCACTTAAAATTGCCAATACTTCTGCACAAATGCTCAAGTAGTTGTGTGTTATGGGTTCCAACAAAGGTGCACAAAGGGACCAATTGTAGTCCAGAATGCTAACTGTTGGGGCTAAAGTGGGAGGCTATTGGTGCATGTGCAATTCATTGCTGGACTTTTAGTTATCATATTTTTGGTTTTTTCAAAGTTAGTAATTGGGGGGTTGGGTAAGTAAGGAGTGAACCGTAATGGTAAGTGCTCTTCCCTTACTTGGTTTAATGACAAATTTCATGTTGTAGGCATCTAGATGATGTTGGGTTCAAATCTTCTTAGCACTGAAAAAAAGTATAGTAAAATTTTTATATTATTAATAAGATTATTTTGCTATTTTAATATGGAATTAGACTTTTAAATTGTTTTTTTTGGATTGAGAGTCAAGATTTGAGGGTATCCATTTGTGAAAGTTGCAACACAATCCCGATTTCATCTCTTATGGAGTCAAGACCTTGCATTCACCAAGATTTCATCCATAATGATATTATTTAAAAACCATTCAACTTCCGTAAGAGACCAAAGACTCATTCACCTGAATTACAGTTAAATATATATATGAAAAAAGAAATATAATAAAAACAAACTCTATCTAAATAATACATAATGGTTCACATATTTATTTTATTTATAAATTATCAAGATGTTACTTTTTACTTCTTAAAAAAAACAAATTAAATGAAAAAAATTGACAATAAAATATTTCTTTAAAAATTTTGACAAATAGTTATAATCCTCTTTAAGTCATAACAATCTAAAAATGGTCAAGAAGTATCTCTCAAGCTTCTCATTAATAGAAATTTACAGAATGTGCAAGAACTTAAAAATATTATGGGCAAAAAAAATAAAATTTCTCACATTTTAAAACAGTTCAAGTCGGACCCGTGACGTGGATGCAAGGAAAATGGGATACAGCCCATCACCATCGTGCAACCTGGTCGGTCGAACGAATCACGTTCATGTGGGGCCCTCGAAGTTTATTTTTTCAACTCCTCCTTTTGCTTTTATGTTGAGCACGCATTTAATGGGAGACGAATAGAAAGCACTTGAGCCTCGATGTCCGAGTCCACAACGTGGGGATTTAGCCGCTAAATCAAGGCCGTGCTGACACGTCATCACAGAGTTGAACGCTGGATGCTCCTCGTGACTATTAGGTCGTAGGGCTTGGGTGGTGCAAATTGTGTTACGTGGCTTACTGTCAACCTTTCATTTGTTTGTATGGGATAGATGGATATAACATGCGAGGGTGGCCGATGATAGACTTTTTTTTTAATTTTTAATTAGCAATAGTAAATTGATATGTTTATTTAATTGAAAGCAATTTGAAAAATAGAGAATTACATTAATAGCAATAATGTATGATGTAATAAAATTAATTAGAATAACAAGTTAATTGTAAGGGTTGTATAAAGAATTTATAAATATGTATTGGTTGATTAATAAGAAGGAATAATTTTAATAAGAAAAGAAACATTTTGTTAGACAATAACAATGTCATTAAGGATAGGAACAATAGTAACGTCAACATCATGGGTATATTAAAACAATTAAGATTGTATGGTTGCTATAATTATTTTGTTATTCTTTGTTGGTTGGTGTGGAGATGATTGATTTGATTGACAGTTGATTTGTTCTTGTTGGTAAGCAATGTATTTGTTATTCTTTGACATTACTTGTAATTGATAAGAACATGAAGCATTATGAAAGAAAATGTCATTATTGAGCATTGCAATTCTAGAGTTAATTGAGTTGTTGGAAAAATTATTAGATGTGATTTTATTTTTTAAAATACTTTTGGGCAAATGTGTCATGCTACTTATTTCTATCTCCTTCAATTTGATATTTTATTTGGTTTTGTTAGTGTTATTTAAAAAAAATAAAATTAATGCCTAGTAAACTTTTTAACACGACCGATGACGCTGGCATGACATGCGCTCCAGCTCCTTGTGAAACGCTTTTGACCTGGAGCTATGAACCGGTGAGGCCACAAACAAGGGACCTCATCCCCACACTTCACTTGTTCAAACTCGCAAGCACAATGGCCCAACGAAGACACAAGGCCTACAAGCATAGTGGCCCAACAGGGCTTTGAACCTTGGTGGCCACTTCACCAACGAAGTATTTTTATTCGGGACACTACACATTCGAAGACAAGTTTTGTTAGTGTTATTAAAAGCATGAGTGAATTTGGATTTTTCTAATAAAAATCATGACTAAATTTGGCTTCTTTTAGCATTGGATAATGTGGGTCTTTAGTTGAAATTTGAGTCCCAAATATTTAGTGCTTATCAAGGACAACCCAATTGGATTTTTTCTCCTAAAAGACTAAGGCAAGGAGATTCAATACTACATTTTGTTTTCATAATCATTGTAGAGGCTATGGGGAGAACAATGCACACAATAATTAAACTCGGGTTGTAGAGAGCCATCAAGGTGACCAATGGACTCGATGCAATTCCACATCAATAGTTTATATCTGATATGATTCTTTTTGGAGATTCTAATATGAACAAGGCGATACAAATCAAAAAAATATTGGGAAAATATACAAAACTATTATGAAAAATCATAAAACTTCAATAAATGTGTGCATATTAGGGTAATAAGTAGTCAGATTGTGGCTACCTTAACTCTTAATTAAGATATATTCCCAAGCTAGGTGCCTTGGCTTGGTCTACATTACACAAAAAACTTTAACACCAAATAAATCTAAAAAGCTAGGATAGTTTAGTCCGTCAAATTGTGTGTTATGTGGTTTAGTTGAAGAATTGGTGAAACACATGTTGGTTTTCCACCCCTTATTGAAATGAAAAACTAGTTTGGTTCAATGCTCATTTAGGTTGGTCAAGAGCACTACTCAATGATATTTTATGATCTATATCATCTAGCCCAGTACTTAAAGAAATATGTTATTCTCATTGCTTTGGAAAATTTGCTTCTCAATCTTTGTGCAAACATGATTATATATTTTATTTTAAAAAATTAGAAAGTAAATAAAAAATATATATTTTTCTTTTAAAATATTTGTATTAAAGAAATTAGTATTAAAATATTTTAAGAATAAAATATATTAGTCATTTAAATAGATTATAAGCTTTCATCTCATTTTTTTCTTTGATAGTGGATTATGAAGTGTGATGCAAAATTTTGATGTTAGAAAAACATCACACAATTAAATTAGAAAGTACTTTATCACAATTATAAAATATAGAAATATTATATCCTTTATTAGAATGACTTATTTGACTTATTACCTTTATGTGTTGATTTTTTATACTTATAAATATAAACAAATATTGACTTTAAAATCTCACATAATAAAAAATAATAATATTATTAAAAAATGAAATAATTAGATTATATAGATACCAATATCTCCATTTTTAAATAGCAAATTTCATTATTATGAGTATACATCTAAATTAGAAGTCATCCTATAGCTAAGCTACCACAATAGAGTATTCAATCCATCAAAGTCACCCAAAGATTCAAACCTAACCCAAATGTACCTCTGAAAATCTTGAGCCTTAATAGATAGGCAAAAGAATAAATTACAATCATTTAACAATTATTAGTATCATCAAACCTAAACTTTTTCATAATGCAAATGTAAAGAGCTCTTCACTTCGTGGGCTAATCAATATCGTAGTGGTTGCCTCAAGAGTTATCGTAGGTGTAAACAGACAATCTTTATGGAAATGTTTTGGTTTTCATGATTCACTCAAATTTGTTCCTTTAGATGTTATTGTTGTTATGCTAGTTATTCGAAGTCGTTCGAATGTTAAATTTGCATATTTTTTATGTTTGATTATTGTATATATTGATGTGGATTTTTAATAATTTTTTCATCATATCTCATGAACTCTTTTTAAAAAAAAATTGAACAGAGCAAATTTACCAAGAATAGAATCTACCAATAGATTAAACATAGCAGATTTCCGCAATCCATGAAAATGTTGCTCAGTGTTTCTAGATTTGATTGTGTATAGATTTTTTAGCATCAATGTTTAGAATCACACTCCTTGAATTCTTTCATCCTGATGATGGATCATGAAGTGTGATCCGAAACGTTGATGCTAAAAAATCTATATATAATCAAATCTAGAAACAATGGACAACAACTACCAATAGATTATTGAACATCATATAGACTCTTTCATTCTTTATTTGACTGAAACAATTCAAGTTATGAATAACTCTTATTTTTTTATCAATACCTCCTTATGACTATTTTGATTGTTGTATATATATTATAATCAAATTTTAACATCTTCAAAACTTTTGAAGTGAGTTGAAATTCTTTTATATATCCACAATATTCAATTAAAAAAGAGAGACTTTTTTCACAATATTATTTTTAAAGAATGATATTGTATTCTTATGCCACCCAATTGATGGAATGATAGACATTGTAGAGTGGTAGTTGGTGGAAGGATACCTATCTAGGTAAAAAGCATTGCTAAATCTTTATAAAATACAAGATGAAATATTACATCTAAAGTTTTATTGAAAGAAATACGTCAATGGTGAAAATATGTTTTTTTTGAACAAAGAGAAATATGATACAAGAAAGTGATGGTTTCCAATTTTTTAATGCATGCCTTGAGATGGTGGATTAAATTGAAAAAGTACACACATTAGGGAAAGGACTATAGAATAAAATTTTATGGACCACTCACAAATGGGAAATGAAAGTTAAAGGTGCCTAGTTATGATTGAGTGCTTGTAAATTATTACACAAATAGGTTAATTCAAAACTCCTATAATGACAACGGTCAAAAATCCAAATTACAAGTCATTCCAACCATTTGAAGCAACCTTCTCAAGTGTTGGGTCCATATGCCCCACATGGTTGTTGAGTTCCACTCTTCTTAGTTGGACTCATCTTTCTATCTTTTTCTAGATGCAATCTTTCCATATAGATTCATCTGGGTTGAGGACCTCTTTAAAGGAATATGATGGCTTAATTTGATTTGCATTTTTTTTCTTATGATGAATTTTTTTAATTAAAAATATATTATAATAATTAATTGGATAAAGCTTTTTAAAAAAAATGAATTTTTTTTAGAGAAGATAGATGAAATTTTAATAATTTTTAAGAACTAGTGGTCTTCCATGGTGAGAATAAATAGTAGTCTAAGAGAACACAAAAACTATATAAGTAGAAATATGGGGTAGTAAATAAAAAATTATTCACACTTATTTTAGATAAACGAAGTTGAAATCATTTTCTATGTTAATAAAAAGATTCTTTTATGAAATATTAGGAGTGAGAATATCTCTAATAAAAGATGATTAGTAAAAGATCAATTTGAAATGGTAAACATCATGTTGATTCATAACATTTTGTCTATGCAGCCATTTGATTGCACATTTGATCATATTTATTTATTAACTGAAAATAAAATAATTGTTGTTTTTTAATTAATTAATATATTCAAATATGCAATTTGATGGGTACATAGACATTGTCGTTAATGTTGATGGAGTTTCTAAAGGCCTTGGCATTCTTTCATCTAATCTTTTTTTTAAGATATTGAGGTACTTCAATATGGCACAAAGTAGCAATTGTGTAAGGTGGGATGATTTTCTTTAAAATGTTATTTTGTTTTCATCAATATTTATGATCCATTAGGATTTTTTTTTCTTTGGCTCAGATCTATTAGGCATATTATAAAGAAAGAGACTATGGCACCAACTTTGTTTGGATTACAATAAAGTTTTTTTGTTGGGAATTCATTTCAACATTATTATTTTTGCTTGAGACAAAAGGTGTGGTGTATAAGGATGACCAAATCAATTACAAATTCTGAGTTGGGATTGATAAAAGCATTGAAATAAATGTTTAGAAATTAAATAAACAAACAACAATACTCAACTTGAAAACTTGATATAGATTTGTTATGTCAAATGTTTCAAATTGATTCATAAATGTATTAAAAATTAGGAATTATCATATGACTATTTTAGGGGAAAATAATTTTTTTGTGTAGTACCTATGAATTTGAACCTTGCATACAAATTTGAATCTAGATCACAAATATAAACATAGTTGATAATTATGTTAAAAACATGTTGATGTTGAACTCATAAGAGCTTGTTAAACAATGAATATTCCTTTGGTCAAATACATGTTACTAGTTAAACAATTGTGTGAAAAGATTGAAAATAATAAGTAGATGATGTATTGATGATGCTCTAGTGAATACCCTTCATTTGATAATTTTTTGATGATGTGAAAAAAATTAAGGTTTTTCCTTAAAACAACACCCTACCACTCAAGTTAATGAATTTGTGCTTGAGTTGACAAAAACTGGTTGGTAAACAGTGTTAGTGAGGGTTCAATTTTTATTTTTATTTAAAAAGATATATGGTATTTTTTGCAGATGTAGAACTAATTCGAGTTAGTTCTATATTCTATGAATTTAACCCAAGTAAAGGAATGGATAAGGATCAAGATGAACCCCTAAGAATGTGTGTATATTCGTTTGAGTTGGTTTAGTGTTAGGGCTAAAGTGTAATAGTACATCTCACTTTTGGGTCAAATCCTAATTTTATACGTACAAAAGTCTATACCAATTTTGAGACATTAAGACAAATAAATTGTTTATTATAGAGTACATTCTTGACATGTATATACATGTCCTTTAAACATTCTATGAGGTGCCATTCCCCTCCAAACCACATGCATTAATTTTATTAGACAAAAAATGTAGCTATGGCCCAACAATTTTAGGTCAAATAATATCACATAAAAAATTAAAAATATATACGTAAATCCCCTATGTTATAGATTTTTTAAAAATTAATTTTTTATTATATTTTGTTTGAATATTCTACATTTTTTTTATTTAATAAATATATTTTGGTCTCCTACCTTACAAATTATGGGTAACGTGGATAAGATTATGGAGTTGTGAATCAAAGTTAGGGTTCTTCATGCTAAAGTGTTCGTTGGATTGTATGTGCATCATCATCATGGATAAGTTGAAGTTTATGATGAGTTATGTTAAGTAATTATAACAAGCTTTGGAGGGGAGCCAACATAGAGAACTATACTTATGATTGGTCAGAAGAATCATGTTTATAACTTGAATAAAACCAACCATGGAAAAGAATATGTTTGATATTCTATAATAGAAGTTTGGTTTTCAACTTGGATAATTACCATTTTCAAATAATATCTAATAAAGATACTACAATTCCAAAGGGACATCAAAATTTCTTAAGGCCTTCATATTCAAGATGTTTCTATTACTAAGTATTTGAGGATATGGTAAACTTGAGTAAGTAATTATAAAAGTGGTTTTATGTATAGATATTGTGAGCCAAAGGCAACACAATATAGGTCTATAACTTCAAGCATCATTGTAGTTCATAAGTTTCATTTTGGATAAAGAGCTTACTATCATCATCAAAGTTTCGACTGATAATAATGGATTCATTAGGAAGGGAAATGCAAATATTAAGTTGCAGAGTGAGTATGTTGAAGTGCGTAGCTAGACACATCAATGGTTGCACATAGAGAACGGGTGCAAGAGAACAACCTTTTTTGATGCACAATTGTAATGAAAAAGAGTAGAGAGGTAACCATTGTCTATTATATATGCATTAGCCTCATCCAATAAGAGTTGCACGCAGAAAATGAACCTATGACCAAACCCTAATTATCTAAGCAACTTATGAACAAATTCCACCTGATCATTTCATAAACATTATTGAAGTTAACTTTGATTACCAAATCATCCTATACTAATTGTCGGGATTGCTTAATGATCTCCTAAGAAACAAGTCATTTAGGATGCATTATAATTGCTCATATCGTTTGCTTGATCCTCCTAATTAATGCTTTGTTATAATCTTGTTTAAAAGGTGTATAATATGGTTGTGGGTCTTCCACCTACACAAGAGCTCTCATTCTTGCTTCTAAAAAGAAGGATGATAAAAAAATCATTAATGACAGAAGTAAAAAAAAAAAATCTCAATAACTTCCTCATACACAAGATCACCTCGCTGCAATTAATTTCAAAGAACATTTGATTTAATGACAAAGTCTATATGATAGACATTTAGATAATGTTAAGTTGAAATCTTCTATAAAACTAAAAAAAGCTACAATTAAAAACATTTTAAAAAAGACATCAATAAAAAAATACACAAACAATCCCCAATCTACACTTATACTAAAATGTCAAGTTATTCTAAAAACACCATACCAAATCTAGAGATTTCAAACTGCTTTTTCTATTTCAATAATGTCCAAAAAGAATGCTTAATATATAAGAAAAAAATATTTCATTTAAAAAAAAATTGCAAAGCTTTATTCTACAAAAATCTAGAGGTTTCATTAAATCTTTAAAGATTTTCCTTAGCGAAAGTTACGGTGACATATTTTCCACACTAGTTATATCATCTCTACATTATAACATGCCCGAAACAGTGATGTGGCGTGCGCTATAAATTAAAATGGACAAATGGCAATTCTCTAAAGTTTTCTGTTTTATTCTTCCGACCTTTCCGGAGGGATGAATACCTTGACAAGAAAAGCTTCACATATCAACACATGGGTTTAGCTTAAAATACAAGCTACATGTGTCCCAATTCCTTAATGCACTATACTCTACATAATAATGACATATTGTTAATGAAAGTTTAAAATTGGTTTAGGGACTATTAAAGTATAATAGGAAAATATATAAAGAGTGTAATTGAAATTTAAAATAAAATAAAAATAAAATGTATAATAGAAAAAGTGTATGGCATCAGTAAAGTGGGCCAACTTGGGTTCTGTAACAATAGATCAAATCATCTGAAAACGATATTCGGTTGGGTAGCACTCAATTTCTCCACCCCATGAGGGCTCTGCCTCCGCTTGGCATTCGGATTGTGCAGGGCCGACTTTTGGAGGCAACGATGGTTGGTCTGCGGGTAGTGGCAGTGGTGGTTGGCCTGATTCTTCTAAGTTGCTCTCTTAGCTGGATCTGACCATTTCTCCTAAAAGAGCAAAAGATAAAGAGGAAGGAGAGACCTGACGAGGGGTGGTCCTAACCTGATGTCACCTCGGACCCCACTAATGTAATGAAATTAATTACACAATAAAAGTAAATATTAAGAAATATGTTGCAAACACTTGATAATAATGAGAATAATAATTCACTTCAAGGGATAAACCTCCAAATATAACTAACAACAACATAGTTCTCCATATGATGATGATAAACTAAAGCATTAGCTCCTATATAAGTGCTATGTATGCCTTATATTCTACCTATGCTTACATATCTACCTATATAAAGACTATATTAATAATCATATAACTTAATTAAGAGTTAAGGTAGCCACAACCTGACTACTCATAACCTTAATATGCACACACTCTGATCAATGGTCCTTCTAATTCTCATCAGCTCGGACTATTCTTCATACAAAATGTCACACCTGCAAAAACACAAATTTGTATAATATTATGATTTTTGATTGGATTTGTTGGGTTTTGTAGATTTTTTTTTTTTCTAAAAACTACATTTTTGTGTGAAGCTTAGTCGCATCCATTCAAATCAAATCAATTTAATGTCAAACAGTCTATATATATATATAGAATATCAGTAATTAATAAGAGGTAATTATATTTTGATTTGTTTGGTACAAGTAATGGTCAGATCCCATGCACTATCTTCGGATGTTGAACGCAAGTTTTAAAATATACGTGATTTAACATGTGTCTTTAATACATTGAAGGCTTTTCTCTGTTAAATGGTTACAGTATCAGTCGTATGCCATGAAACTCTGTAAAATTTTCCTAATTAGCTTTTGTCCTAGACAATAATTAAGCCATTCTAATAAAAGAGAATAAAACGTTACGGAAAATCTGACAAGGACCACCAGCTCACGTTTCCCCTTTAATCTAAACGTTATAAATTATAAAAAACCAAAATTTACTGTTATGAGAAATCGAAATTCAGAGAGAGATTCACTGATATGGAGTCTCTGATATAATGACACCTAGCATGCAATTGGGGCCCGATAGACGGCCATAAATTTCTCTTATAAGTACGGGAGATAGTCATAAATACTGTGAGCTCTATACTGTACTGTACTGATTCTTTTTACATAGATTAAGAACAACCCATATTTCAGATATGCAGACAAACATGGCAGAAAGTAGCTAGCTAAGTATAGGATTTACAGTAGGGTGAAGGGAGAAAGGAATACCTTTGGAGTCCTCCATGACGTGTATGGTGGTGGGGCCGGGCATGACATGTAGAGGCGGTTATGGGCGGCAGCATGGAGCCATTGTCGTCACTCCTGTTAAGCTCTCATAGCCCCATAAATAACAGAGCAGGGGGCCTTTTTTCATAAGCTCTGATCTTAAGCTCAGGTATTCTTTTTCTGTGCAGGAGAATTTTAGGAATTGTTTGTCAAGGGTTGATTGATTTTGAGCCATGGCTAAGGAAGAAGGTAAGGAGGTGCATGGGCTTGGAGCCAAGGATTACACAGACCCACCCCCTGCACCTCTGGTGGATTTTGAAGAATTCAAGCTCTGGTCTTTTTACAGAGCTCTGATTGCTGAGTTCATTGCTACATTGTTGTTTCTTTACGTCACAGTTGCTACTGTGATTGGTCACAAGAGAACTGCTGCAAACTGTGGAAGTGTTGGGCTTCTGGGTATTGCCTGGGCCTTTGGGGGCATGATCTTTGTGCTGGTTTACTGCACTGCTGGTATTTCAGGTCTGTAGTCTTGTGTTGCATCTGTTGTTGTTCCACCCATCTGAGTTTTAGTAAGGACTGGAGACACAACCAAATGGAGTGTCAGAATGGTCTTGTGGGCTTCGTTTCTGATGCACATCTTTTTGTGTTTGCAGGTGGGCATATCAATCCTGCTGTCACTTTTGGCCTGTTTCTGGCTAGAAAGGTGTCCTTACCAAGGGCTGTTCTGTACATCGTGGCTCAGTGTCTGGGTGCCATCTGTGGGGTTGGACTTGTAAAGGCATTCCAGAAGAGTTTCTATGACATGTATGGAGGTGGGGCTAACTCAGTAGCCCCTGGTTACTCCAAGGGTACTGGTTTGGGTGCTGAAATAATTGGAACTTTTGTGTTGGTGTACACTGTTTTCTCTGCAACTGATCCTAAACGCAGTGCCCGTGACTCTCATGTTCCTGTATGTTGCCTTTTACCTTGTATTTTTGTTGATTTTGAACTTGATTTTAATCTTAGATCAATCTGGATAGGACTGTATGATAAAGCGTTCAGTCAACACCTGTTGTCTTAGAGAGCAGAACACTGGAGGAATTGAACTTGTGGGTCATTTTATTTGTTTTGCCATATGGGTTATAATCAAACAATGTTTATTTTTGTGCAGGTCTTGGCTCCACTGCCTATTGGGTTTGCTGTTTTCATGGTACACTTGGCCACCATCCCTATCACAGGAACTGGCATCAACCCTGCAAGGAGCTTTGGAGCTGCTGTAATTTATGGCCATGATAAAATCTGGGACGACCAAGTAAGTAGCAAGCTCTTGATGGTTACAAACTATGTGTCTAGTTTCAAGCCCCTGCCTAGGTTTCATTGCATCTTCTTTTATTGCTCATTTATGTTTTTTGGAAAAAGTCGCGGTCTTGTATAGAGTATGGTGATGGTCAACATAACTCATAAGCCCTGGTCAGTCTGAAATAGTCTTTCCAAGGGGCAAGTCAGGAGAATTATGCTCAGTGTCCATCATCAGGATATAGGAAAATCCTGTGTGGTGCTTGGAAAAACTAGGGTTGGGTAGATGAATCTATCTGAACATGTTGGGTCGATGAATCATTCAGAAGAGGACCTAATAAATTTACCACTTTTGGAAATATGTTTTTACTAAAAAGTAAAATATGTTCTTGTGAAGATTCAGTTTCCTTTATAATCTATCCTTCTCATATGATTGCTTTGTATGGATTTGCAGTGGATTTTCTGGGTTGGTCCCTTCCTGGGAGCTTTTGCAGCTGCTTTCTATCACCAGTACATTCTAAGGGCAGCAGCCTTAAAGGCTTTAGGATCATTCCGTAGCAACCCCAATTTGTAAATCAATGCATCGTTCTCCTTGCGAGAGTGAAGCCCTTATCAAGATTGTGGGAGCAGGGGGCCATAATGCTTAAGTAAATGGAAAATTTCTAATTTTTCTCGTACTGCGGAAAGAACCGTCAAACAGGAGAATTTATTGGTTGTGCAAAGAGAATTTGGCAAGCTCCCTGCCACTGTGAGTTGGGGTTTTGGGATTTAAACACAGAAGGGTAGAAGATGAAGAATAAAACTAAGTCTCAGAAGGCTTGGCGGCTCTTTAAGAAAGGAGTGGAAAAGGAAAATAACCTGGATTTTTTTGCTCAGACAGCATTTGATCCAAATCTAGTTTAAAAGCTAGTTGCTATTGCTGAGGGAGTTGCATACTTCCATCAAATATACCAGTCTCCATGTAGTTTCTTTTTAAATGAATGGAGGGAGCTGATTCCAAGTACTTACCAATTTTTTTTCAAAAAAAATCATATGTTACGTAATTGTTTTATTTAGAAATAAAATATCTTATTGTTATATATATATATATTTGAAGATGCTTAAGTGAATATAAATTTACAAAAATCTAAATAGACTAAGCAAACTTTTTAAGTAAAATTGTATAATTAAAAATTTAATTTTTAACATTGAATTGTTTGGGCGTTGAATGGAACCCGAAGGCATGAACTATAACATTAGGCTTGGAATTCGACGATCATCCGTGTCTCTCATATGAATTTTATATGACAGTTTGACCATTGCAATCTTTCATTTGACGTTTTAAGAATAAAAATAATTGTCAAAAAAATTCAAAGTAAAATTAGATTAGAAAGGTGTATGTTGTGTAAACAAATGATCGTGCTTACTGCAATGTCTTTCATTTATGTTTTAAGAAAAATAGTAATTGTCAAAAAAACAGAGGAAAGTTAAATTAGTTGTATATTGTGTAAACAATTGAAAGCACAATTATTGACATATGAAAGAAATTAAATTCTATGTTTTACATAATGTGTTAAACATCTTTCGTTTGAAATTTTAAGAAAAATGTTAGTTGTTGAAAAAATTTAGAGGAAAGCTAGACTAGAAAGGTGTATGTTGTGTAAACAAATGAAAGCTAGTTTATCATCGTCATGTGGCGAACTATGTTGTTGTTAGTTATATTTGGAGGTTTATCCCTTGAAGTGAATTATTATTCTCATTATTATCAAGTGTTTTTGATAATAAAAGCAACCAAAAACGAGGGGGCTGACCCATGGGTGCAATGAAGAGAACAATGGAAGGACCATTGTCTACAAACAATTAGCACAGAAGAAGCCTTTTACCTCTATCAAAAACAAAAACCATCATACAAGAGTTTATCAGCAATAAAATACTACCAATCAGAGTATACTTTCAGTGCCACGCAGGGCTATAAGCATTAAAATATAAAAATAAGCCGAAACTAGACCTATCCAGCCTACTACACCACAGACAAAAAACTTCTCCACATGTAGAAATTTAATTCTTTTTTCCACGGCTCTTCTTAGGGAGCAGCTTCTTAGCCCATTCCTTAGTGAGGAATTTAAATTCCTCGTCCTCCTTGCCTTTTCCTTTGTTCGCGCTATCGTGCAAAAAGCACAGAGTAGTGGTCGAGCATCTCATGACATTCAGAGCGAATTTAGACACATCATGCATCTTGGACTCCATCGCCTCCAGTCTGCTGGTAATCACCTGCAGGTTGTCAGAGAGGGCTTCTATCTTTTTCCCAAGCTCAGTCAAGTTGGGATCTTCTTCCTTCACACTACTAGCCTCTTCAACAACCAGCATTTTTTCAATCCTAAAAGTTGGGGAAGGGAAATTGGCAGGTTTCGAGCTCATAGAGGCGGCCAAGCTTTCAGAAACATGGGTTGAGCTCATAGAAAAGGGGGAATGTTTGTGCTGGGCCCAGGGGGTTTTATCAGTCGGAATGGAGTTGCCCGTGTCATACAAGGAGGAGGGGTCTCTTAGGGATTTATCAGAGGGTTTAGAGGCCAATCTGGTAGAGCAGTGGGGCGTGTTGGCGTCTTCGGTAAAGTCTGGGTCCGAATCAATTTCTTAGATTTTAACTTTTTTAGGGGTTTTGACCTCCTCCGGGGAGTGATTCTTGGTTTTCTTGCTAGAGGAGCCAAGTTCCGTGCAACGAGGGCTTGAATCATTAATGGCCAGAGGTTGGGTCGAGGGGCTGACATTCTGCACATAAATGGAACGGGGCGGGCAGAGGGCGAGGTGGAAGTTGAACAGGCGGAGCATAAGGCCCTGGTGTAGGGTAGGAAAGTCTTTTCCTTTCTTTTTGGCTTTATCTATATCTTTAACGTTAGCATCCATCGAGTGCAATAGAAAGAACAGAATGGAAATGAGGTCTTTGTTCCTCAAATGGTTCAGGAAGGGGAGGTGGTAGTAGTAGAAAATGCCATACCTGCCTTCGAGCATAAAATACTTTATCACTATGTAGCAGACTTCGTCCCAAGGGTGCAAGAGTTCCTCTCTGTTAAAGCCTCCGACCCTCTTGACAGGGTTCTCGCTGTGGCGGAAAAACTGGTTAAGGCTGGTAGAGTCCGCAATGCTGCTTTGTTTTTTCCATTTTCTACCCTCCATTGAGAGGCCAGTACCCTGGGCTATGACCTCTTCGTTTATTTTGAAGGAGATTCCCCCCACAGTCACCCTTCTGTCCTCCCAAGATGACACAAATTGTTTAGAGAGTCTCTCTTCGTTGCCCTTCATGTTCTCCATAAATTTGTCAATGCCTCCTTCGGTGCACACGAACCAGGCCGTTGGTTTGGCTTTGAACTCCTCAACTTTGTTGGGTTCCAGCCTGAGCCTGTCCCCCCCCATTTTAGAATCCTCCAGCTTCACAGTTTGAAAATAACAGAAAGCCAAAATGCAAAGCCAAAGCAAACTCAAGACGAAATGGTTAGGGAAAATGTGCCAGACTTGGGTTAAACGGTTGTAATAATCATAGTAATTATTATCCTTTAAGGTCTCGTAGATATCACTGGCTAGAGATCTACTTGGAGCGTGTGAGCCTTTACTCGGGCCAATGTGAGTTGATAGCTCGTTGTTCAGGCCAATGTGAGTTGACAACTCCTCAACGCACCTTTGCCGTCGCTAGTTGGCACCATCCGACTCATAAATGAATGGTAATCATTCCCGATGTTAGTCCTTTCTTTATAAATTCGTCCCCTGTGGTAGTGATGACTCTACATACCTCTGCTACGTGTCCGTCTGTGGTAGAAATTGGTGGGATCTCCGTGCCAATTTGAAAAAATTAACATATTTTCCTTCTGTAGCATCGTAAATTGTACGCACTTGCTAGGGTGGTACAATTTCACACCTAGTTTAGCACCCGCCTTGGCGCATTTTACATTTTGCATTGCATCTCTCCTTTAGCACTTAATTAATTAGGTCTAAGGTTCTATTTCATCATCTTCCACATCATAAAGTTGGGCCCTTGCATTAAAGTGTGCCCTTTTCATTTTATTCCTCCAATACATCATTCAATCAAAAACCCTAATTAGGTCCTATTTTGAACTTGGGGGCTTGATTTTGGGGGTCAAAACATCTTGAAATCACCTGTAACTTCGGGATTCTCTCTAGAATCATCATATCCGACGGCCCTGAAAATTTGGTGAAAAGTTGTCGGGACCATGGCACCCGGAGTGCACATGGTCCCGGACAATTTTCCCGAAATTTTAGGAGCGTGATCCAATCATAAAATAAAGCTTAACCCCAAGAAATTGGCGGGAGATTCAATCTCTAGGTCGGCCTAAAGTTGAAATTAAGACCTAGGGTTTCATATATAAGAGCTCTCTTTCTTCATTGGAAAGGATCCGAATTTTTGATTTCAGGGGCCTTTTATGCAGTGAAGGAGCAGATTTTTGAAGACTTCAACAACATTCAACATCCATCCATCAACCATTCATCAATTTCATTCATTCATTCATTTAGGGCTTTGAAGACATTGAAGAGCAATAAGGGATCATTGACTGAAGATTGGCTTGTACCCCTCCCTTGGGGTTGGGTATGATTTCATGTTGTTTTCATGTCTTTGCATAAGCCTCATTATATCATTTGTATTCATGCTTTAGATCACTTTGCATCTTGATTTGGAGCACTTACATTATCATTTACAAGCAATTAGGGTTTACTTTCTAGGTTGCTCTAGTTTGCTTACTTGCATTTTAGGATCTTGCACACACACAAGGTCTGCACACACATTACTTTTACAATACAACTTGGCTATTCGTGGAGGTGGAAATCACCAAAGCGGGGGTTTGACTAAGGCAAAACCCTATATAGCCGCCCACCACACCTTTTCAGATATAAGTGCAGGTTTCGGAATTTGGACGACGCCGCAAGTTGTAGATCCGGAAGAAGCAGACGGAAACTGAACTTCACACCAAATTTCAGAGCAAAAGACCAGGACAGGGGCGTGGGGCGCCCTGGTCCCTGGGACAGGGGCGCTGGGCGCCCTGGTCCTTCTGTCAAACAGCATTTTCAGCATTTTTGACAGCTTTCTATGTTGTAAAACAGTAGTTTCCGGAGCAGTTTCAGGGGCAGAATCAAGACAGTGGCGCCCGCGCCCCCGTTCCGGACATTTTCGTTCATATTTTAACATCGGGTACACATTTACATTCTTGTCTTATTCTTGTGTTTACAGCTTTCCATTGTTTAAGTTCAATTCTGCAATCTTGTTATTACTTCATACTTACACTTTGGGGTTAGGAATTGAACTTGCATCATTTCATCTTTCAATTGCAACAAAGGAATATAAATCCTAATAGGTATCCCGTGGCTCTCTCTTCCACAAAAAGAAGTAGCCAATTGTGTGATACCTCTAGGCTCTTTCGTATTCCACAAGTGTGTGGTTGAAAGTGAGATTAGGGCATGTTTGCTTAGTGTCACTTTTTCTCCCACACATTTTGGTGAACCCGACGTGAACTCCAATCTTCTCTAATTCTGATTTATGTTTTCAAATTTGAGTGTTTATACTATTTCAACTTCAAATTTGTATTTACAAGTTTTAATTTCTTGCAAGATTTGAAAAAATTAAGAGGAAATTTTTGCTAAAACCCTAAAAGTTGGACTTGTGGATAGCTTAATTGGATCAATAATTTCAAATCTGATTTAGGAACTCATTTGAATCATAAATTTCATTTTCTAAATCTACATTCTAAGTGCTTGCATTGGTTAAAATTGAACATTTCCTTTTATTTTGCATGTGTTATCATTTGAAAGAGGAAAATTGTTGTCATAATGCATTCATCTCATAGATGTGATAATGGGTTAGCTTCCCTTGTTTCAATTTTTCCTTCTCCTAAAGAACCTCCCCCCATCTATAACAACATTTTAGTGCCTAAAAGAGTTGCTACCAATCCCTTTGAGACTCTCCCATCCTGTAAGGATGAAGACTTTAAGAGTGATCTTGGCAATTCTCCTAAAATGTGCCCTTCCTATTTAGCTATCCTAGAGGAAGAGAATGATATCATAAACACCTTTCTTAATGTTACTTCACCTTCCCTACATGATGCCTCTCTAAGTGAAAAGGTATTGATGGACATTGAATTATTTTCTCCTAAAATTGGTCCTTCCAATGGGGGCATGTTAGTGCAACAAGAGGTTATGAACACTTCTTTCAAAGATCTCCTTCCTAAACATGAATCTTTGGAGAAGTCTGTTCATGTTCCTCCTAAAAAACACTCCCTTCATGAGGATCCTTTTGTGCAAGAAGATGACATTATCCCTACATTTCCTAGTGATGGCATTTCCTTTTCCAACAAAATTCCCACTAGAGATGATGAATTAATGATAAATGCTTACCCTTCTCCTAAAGTTTGTCTTACCCATAAGCATCCCTTAGAGAAAGAAGATGAAATAATAAGCAATTTCCTTAATTCTCTCTCCCCTAAAGATCATATTGAACATATTTTGAAAAAAGAGGATGAGTTTAACACATCTATTGATCCTCTCCCTCCTAAGGATGAGGAATTAATAAACAATGTTATCTTCTCTCCCGAAATTAACAATACTTCAAACATTCCTTTCAACAATCTCACTATTTGGGATGAACCATTAGAAGAAGGTGTAGATTATTCTCTCTCCCTTGATAGTTTCTCACCTTCCTTGAATCTCAATTATTCTCTCTCTAAAAATAAAGCATCTCCCTCTCCTCAACTTTGTTCTACTCATAAGGATACCCTAGTTCAAAGCAAGATGGTTAACATCTCTTTCAAAGAACTCCCTCTCAAAAGTGAGACTTTAGAGAGTAATGTTGATCCTTCTCCTAGAGAGTTTATTCCCCATGTAGATCCTTTGATGACAAAGGATGATATGACCTTTCCTAGTATTACTCTTCCTACTAGAACATCAATGCCTATCCCTTGTCTCTCTCCTAAAATTGATTTGATCCGTGATAAGATTTTAGTGCAAGAGAAGACTATCAACAATTCTTCCAACACTTTTGTTCATTCCTCTAAACCATCCTCAATCAATTTGATACATGTGAATGAAACACCTAACAAACCTCTCTTCACTGTCCAAGGTGCTTGTCCTTCTCAAAATTCTCAACCTTTAAATAAGCCTATCTTAGTGGTTCAAGGTGGTTATGCTAATGATTCTTTTTGCACTCCTAAGAAACCTATTATTACTGTGCAAGGAGGTTATTCTACTAAGAGCCCTTATGAGTATGCTAAGCAACTGACTAGAGAGAGTTATCATGCGGTTGCTCATACCTATAACACAAGAAACAATAGGCAACCTAATCCTCTTCCAGTTATCCCAACTTCACTTCCTCCTTCCCAACCAATTCTTCCTCAAGCTCCTCGTATTTCACAAATGCTTAGTAAGGACTATGATCTCATAGAACAACTTAAAGCTACCCCTGCTAAGATATCCCTTTGGGATTTGATCCAAACTTCTTCTGTTCATCATGGAATGTTACAAGATGCCTTGAAAGATTTGAATGTTCCTCCACCTAATACATCTAGTAATATAGTGTCTTTGGTTAGCTTTGTGATGAATCCTAAAGCTCAAATTGTGTTTACTCAAGATGAGTTGCCTACTAGTGAAATTCAACATCAATATGATCCCTTGATGATTGTGGTTATCATAAATGACACTACTATAAGACGAACACTGGTAGATAATGGCTCTGGCCTTAATGTGTGTAGCATTAATCTATTGCATAAGATGAATGTGGATACATCCCTTATTGAGCCTGACTCTCGTCCCATTCGAGGCTTTGATAATGTGGCTAAGTCTTCATTAGGTATTATCACCTTACCCATCACAGTGGGACCTGTTACTTTGCCTACTCCTATCCATGTTATGTCGGGAAATCTAACATACAACTTGTTGTTAGGGAGACCTTGGATTGACAGTATGCAAGCTGTCCCCTCTACATTGCATAGACAAGTTAAATTTATTTATAACAATAAGACATATACCTTGATAGGTGATACTAATCTTCAGGCTTGTTTGCAAACATCTACTTCCAAAGGGAGTTCTTCTAAATCTTCCTCTTCTAATGATGAATCTTTAAACAAGATACCTATGGATGAATCATCACCTTCTGATAATCAAAATTCTTTGCATGAGTCTGAAGTTCTTGAAGAAGATTCTTCTCAACCTGAATTTACACATGAAAAGGCTTTTGATCCTGAGAAGGTTCTCACAGAAGATGATTGGCGATCTCTTGACTTTAATCCCACCTTTGTAGGTGAGTATAGGGTTCCTCCTAGAGAGCTTAAAGTTAAAAAGAAGGAAGAAACTAGAGATCAATCAGTCTTACCTGAACCTATGAGCAATAATTTTGTGGCCGCTTCTCAAACTTCTTCTCCTCACACCTCTAGTTCTGAGGAATTTGATTCTTTGTCTTATGAAAAAACACCTTTTCTTTCTGAAATGGCTAATCGTTATGGTCGTGGTTTTCATATTTTGGCTAAGAGTGGCTATAGTGGAAATGGTTGTGGTGCAAATGAACAAGGAATTAAAGTTCCTTTAGAACATAACATGCATGAATATTCATTTGGACTTGGATATAATCTTTCTAAGCCCACCAAAGCATCTAAAAGACCATCTCTCAATGTGAATGCTATATTTAGTAGTGATGATGATCTCACTTCAACTAAATCATCTTCTACTTCTGTCAACTCTCATTCCCCTCATAAGGAAATCTTGGCGATGGACAAATCTCTTTATGAATCCCCCCAAATTTCTAAATCCACTTATGAATCTTTATCTCCTACTCATCATAAAGTCCTTTCCTTTAGGAATAAGGCTCTAATAAATTACACTCATCCCTCTTCTAAGATTTCTTGTGACTTTTCTTCTTCAATTTTTATCATTTTATACATGTTTTTGATCTCACTTATAGTTGAGCATTTAGCATGTCATATTCAAATACCTCATTCAATCCATCATGTCTTTAAATAACATTAATGGCTATTATGTTGCTCATCATTATGTGACATTGGTAGCTCATTTACTGGGGGCTCATTGTCATTCATGATGGTACAATTTCAAGTGCAATCATATTTTTGAAGCAACATAATAGCCTAATTTTCTATGTTATCTCTTGTTCCTATGGGGACAAGAGTGATTTCATACATCTCTTCTTTTTATGGTTAAAATTTCCCTTTGGGGTACTAGTGTGGAAATATTGATCATCTTTTCTTTAGAATCCTCTTTTCCTAGATATGGGAGAAGATATTCTCTTTCTTATCCTACCCACTTCTTGTGGGGAGCATTTTACATACACTAATGTCTTGCTTGCATGAACTCATGTCAGTATGTAGTACATTTTTCTTATGTCTAAATCTCTCCCTAGAAGATTGGGTAAGTCCTTCTCATTTGGAGGCAATGATCTTTTCTTATTTTTATCTAAGGATCCACTTTTTCCTATTTCGTGGATGGTGTGAACTTCATTACTTGATGTTATTCCTTGTATGCATTTGTTGTTGTTTGTTCAGGGATTCTCTCTTACAAGAGGTGTAAGTCCTTGACTACAACCTCTTTTGCACTTGGTAAAATACATCCATAATGAATTCACTCTCCCTATTGGGTTAAAAAGAGCGTCATCCTTCATTAAGAATCACTTTCACCTCGCAAAAGAAGGAAGTATTGCATTCTTATTCTCTTCTTTGTCTTATTCTAGAAGATGTTATATTTGTCTAAGACAATTCCTCTCGGGGATAGGTGTCTTTTGTATAAAGATCTCTTCTCCTCTAAGGATCTCCTTTACACATATTACAAGATATCCCTTTTCAACTATCTTATCCTTGCTTAAAGAGTACAAAACTCTCTTGCTTGGATCTATGACATTGTTGCATTTTTGGGGTATCTTCTTTTGTGATGAAGGTAGGTATCCTTGTTCTACTTTGCTTATGACATAAACATTACACTTTTTGAGCAATGGGTCATTCTCGGAACCAGAGCACAGACTCTTAGAGCGAGATGTCTCCATTTTTCTTTTATGCAAGGTGATTATTCTCAGAACCAGAGCACAGACTCTTAGAGCGAGATGTCACATTTTTGTACTATACATATACAAGTTGTAGCATACTCGGGCATAGACTCCTATGAGGTGCTTCTAACCTCACTTACACACACATGCACGAGGTTGAGTGGAACTAGTGGCATAAGGCTAGACTTTCTCACTCTCCTCCCTTACATGGATCACCTAGACAGACTCTAGGGGCTAGTTTTCCATGTCCTCTTTCCCATGGATCACCTAGACAAGATCTAGGGGCGAGAAGTCCATGTTTTCTCTCTCACTATTCTTCTCATGGATCACCAATGTGTGTATTCATTCTTTTTTCCTTTCTTTTCTTCTCTTTGCATTTTGTTTCCATTTACATCCCTCATCTTGTGTTAGAGAACTCTCAAATCCTCACACTCTTTGTTGTGTTGGAATTGAGATTTAGTCCTCTTTCTTACCAAATGATTCTCCATTAGTTTTTGATCTCATATCAAATCTTCTTGTGAGCATTTGTCATCAATATTCTTTAACAATTCGAAGTGGTAAACATGATACCCTGTTTCAACTCACTAAAATTAGCAAGCCGAAACAGGGGGGGCATATAGCTACCCTCGAATTTTCATCACCTTCCTTAGTAAGCATTAGGTGATTTTGTGATCTAACGTGTGTTTTGTAGGGTGCGGTTCCTAACTGTGTACTGCAGATACCACTGGGGGCTTCGTTCGACAGACTTATGGATATATCCTTCAAATAATGTTTACTTTTCTGTACTTTAGCTTGCATATGCACGTAGTGTTCATATGACCGCTAAAGTGGGGGCTAAATGTAGCATCATAAATTGTACGCACTTGCTGGGGTGGTACAATTTCACACCTAGATTAGCACCCGCCTTGGTGCATTTTACATTTTGCATTGCATCTCTCCTTTAGCACTTAATTAATTAGGTCTAAGGTTCTATTTCATCATCTTCCACATCATAAAGTTGGGCCCTTGCATTAAAGTGTGCCCTTTTCATTTTATTCCTCCAATACATCATTCAATCAAAAACCCTAATTAGGTCCTATTTTGAACTTGGGGGCTAGATTTTGGGGGTCAAAACATCTTGAAATCACCTGTAACTTCGGGATTCTCTCTAGAATCATCATATCCGATGGCCCTGAAAATTTGGTGAAAAGTTGTCGGGACCATGGCGCTCGGAGTGCACATGGTCCCGGACATTTTTCCCGAAATTTTAGGAGCGTGATCCAATCATAAAATAAAGCTTAACCCCAAGAAATTGGCGGGAGATTCAATCTCTAGGTCGGCCTAAAGTTGAAATTAAGACCTAGGGTTTCATATATAAGAGCTCTCTTTCTTCATTGGAAAGGATCCGAATTTTTGATTTCAGGGGCCTTCTATGCAGTGAAGGAGCAGATTTTTGAAGACTTCAACAACATTCAACATCCATCCATCAACCATTCATCAATTTCATTCATTCATTCATTTAGGGTTTTGAAGACATTGAAGAGCAATAAGGGATCATTGACTGAAGATTGGCTTGTACCCCTCCCTTGGGGTTGGGTATGATTTCATGTTGTTTTCATGTCTTTGCATAAGCCTCATTATATCATTTGTATTCATGCTTTAGATCACTTTGCATCTTGATTTGGAGCACTTACATTATCATTTACAAGCAATTAGGGTTTACTTTCTAGGTTGCTCTAGTTTGCTTACTTGCATTTTAGGATCTTGCACACACACAAGGTCTGCACACACATTACTTTTACAATACAACTTGGCTATTCGTGGAGGTGGAAATCACCAAAGCGGGGGTTTGACTAAGGCAAAACCCTATATAGCTGCCCACCACACCTTTTCAGATATAAGTGCAGGTTTCGGAATTCGGACGACGCCGCAAGTTGTAGATCCGGAAGAAGCAGACGGAAACCGAACTTCACACCAAATTTCAGAGCAAAAGACCAGGACAGGGGCGTGGGGCGCCCTGGTCCTGCCAGGACAGGGGCGCTGGGTGCCCTGGTCCTTCTGTCAGACAACATTTTCAGCATTTTTGACAACTTTCTAGGTTGTAAAACAACAGTTTCCAGAGCAGTTTCAGGGGCAGAATCAGGACAGTGGCGCCCGCGCCCCTGTCCTGGACATTTTCATTCATATTTTAACACTGGGTACGCATTTACATTCTTGTCTTATTCTTGTGTTTACAGCTTTCCATTGTTTAAGTTCAATTCTGCAATCTTGTTATTAGTTCATACTTACACTTTGGGGTTAGGAATTGAACTTGCATCATTTCATCTTTCAATTGCAACAAAGGAATAGAAATCGTAATAGGTATCCCGTGGCTCTCTCTTCCACAAAAAGAAGTAGCCAATTGTGTGATACCTCTAGGCTCTTTCATATTCCACAAGTGTGTGGTTGAAAATGAGATTAGGGCATGTTTTCTTAGTGCCACTTTTTCTCCCACACACCTTCATCATTGGGCGGAAGGGTTAGTCCTTTCCTGGCACAAGGCTTTTCCCTTATCCAGGATTTCTTTAACTGTGATTGGCAGCATACTGGGGTTCCTCCAGCATTGTAAGCCCATCTGCAGCGTTCCTTCAGCCGCCATGGAATCCACCGCTCTATTTCCTTCTCTGAAGATGTAGTCTATGGTGAAGTCCTCCATTTTGATCAGCAAGTGCCTGATGTCCCTCAGAATGGGTTCCACTCTCCACCCAGCTGAAGCCTTCCCTTTGATAGAGTCGATAATAACTTGAGAGTCTCCTTCAATTTCCAGATGCTTTATTCCTATGTCATTAGCCATTTTCAGCCCCTAGAGGAGGGCCATTCCCTCAGCTTAGGTGACCGAACTTTCACTGAGGTTGCCAGCATAGGCTGCAACCATGTTCTCTAGATGATCCCTGATGACTCCACCACTAGCCTGAATGTTGCATTGAGCAGAGCCATCAAAATTCAACTTAAACCAATGAATTCTGGGGGAAGACCACCTAGTCCTCTATCTCTTTTTCTTGGTGCTGTTGTTGAAACGGTCGAAGCCAAGGGGGAGCTTCCAGCCGCTAGTGATCTTCTTATTCGTCTCATCAGGAGGATAGGGGGGGTTTTCCATTTTGTAGCTTCTAGATTCTCCGATATCAACTTAAAGCAGGTGAGGGCAACAAAGTCCGGAGGGGTCTCATTGTCTCTGAAAATTCTATTGTTTCTCTCCTTCCACAAAGCCCAGCAGATGTGCGGAGGAATTTCTTTTCAGAGTCGAATGATGAGGGGGTGATGGGAAGGGGGGGTCCAATCAAACACAAAGTTTTTTATATTCTTGTGGAAGACCCAACACATACCACATTTATGAAGCCTGATAGACCAAATGTGAGTCACAAAGGGACAAAGAATAAAAAGGTGCTCAATAGATTCCTCATCCTTTTTACATAAGCTGCATCTATTGGGGAGATGGAATCCCCTCTTTTTCAAGTTATCAAGCGTGAGGGTTTTGCCATGCATGAGGGACCACCAAAAGAAATTAATTTTGGGAATTAACTAAGGGTTCCAAACTTTCTTCCAACCTACCACATCCACAGGGTGTTTTAGAAGCTGAGAGTATGTAGATTTGACTGAGAATTGGCCCAATTGAGTCTCTTTCCAAATGAAGTTGTCTTTGTTTGTGGTCATGGGAATTCTAGTTTTCCTCAATAAGAGTTGCAACTCTTGAGCCAGGGGGACCAGGTTCGGTTGATTGCTACAGATGGGGACTAAGTCCTTCCAACCACTTCCTGGAATCAATAATCTGCAGCATAATCCCCCAGGATAGCCTTGAAATGGTTCATGATTTGATGGAAGCGAGTATTGATTAATGGTCTATCCTCCGTCCAAAAGTCCTCCCAGAGTCTCACCTTTTTTCCATCTCTAAGCTGCCACTTTAGACCTTCTCTGACCATCACTCTGTTCTTTAGGATTTTGTTCCATAATTTGGAGCCTTAGGAAGGTCAGAAGTGTTGAGATTATAAAAGAAATGCTCCCGGTCCAAATACTTAGCTTTGATGATGTTGCACCAGTCTGCCTCCCCTTTGGCCAAGGTCCATCCCACCTTGGCAATTAACGCCTTATTGAGGGCGATAATCTTTCGTATACCCAAACCTTCCAGAGATTTGGGTAGACACACAGTATCCCAATTGACCAGAGCTAGGCGTTTTTTTTCCTCTAAGCCAGTCTATAAAAAGTTTTTTTGAATTTTTTCAAGTTTTTCACCCATGGTCCCTGATATTTTGAACATGGAGAGGAAGTAGACCGGAATTCCCTGTAGGGAGGCTGCGAGGAGCTGGAGCTTCCCTGCGCTACTGAGAAATTTCTCTTTCCATCCCACAAGATTTTTCTGCATTCTTTCCAAGATAGAGTTCCAAAAGGTGGGGGTGACTTCCTTGACAGTGAGAGGGAGTCCCAGGTAGGTCCCCGGGAGAGTAGCCATTTTGCATCCGAGGATGGAGAGGATTCTGAGTTGGAGGTCATTTGGAGTGTTGAAGAAGTAGAGATTACTCTTCTCATAGTTGATGCATTGTCCTAACACATTGGCGTAGTCCTCCAGAAGGGTCTTCCAACCTTTAGCCTCCATGACAGAAGTTCTGCCAAAAAGGAAAGTGTCATCCACGAACTGCTAGATATTAGTAGGGGGGAGCGTGGAGGCCGCTTTGAATCCTTGGAGCCTACCATTGGTGACTAGATGAGTCAAATTTCTGTTTAGGACTTTAGCTATCATGATAAAAAGATAAGGGGATAAGGGGTCACCCTACTGGATACCCTTCTCAATTTTGAAGCTTCCCCTAGGAGTCCCATTAATCAGGACTGAGAATTGGACCGTGGTAACACATTCACGAATCATCCTCAGCATTTTTTGGTTGAATCCCAGTTTTAGGAGCACTTTGAAAAGAAAATCCCAATTAACCTTGTCATAAGCTTTTGATATATCAAGTTTAAAGGCCATACCTGGTAATTTGCTCCTATCCATGGAATGGATTATCCCATGAGTTGTAATGGCGGCATCCAGAATTTGTTGTCCCAGGACGAAGTCTTTCTGAGATGGACTGATAAATTTTTCCAGGAAAGGTTTGATTCTGTTTACAAGGACCTTGGAGAGAATCTTGTAAATGGTATTGCAGAGGCTTATGGGCCGATACTCCTTCAAGCAGCTGGGAGTGGTGGTCTTGGGGATGAGGACAATGAAAGTGTTGTTGATCTTTTTAAGAATTCTCCCTGTTTTGAAGAAATCTTGGACAACTTTAGTAACATCATAGCTAACGATATCCCAAAAGTCCTGGAAGAAGGCCGGGGGGAAACCATCCGGGCCCGATGTTTTATAAGCTCCCATAGCAAAGACCGCCCTGTGAACTTCCTCAGAAGAGATGGGGGAGAGGAGTTGCCAGTTGTCGTCTTCCTCGATGGCCATCGACAGTTTACTAATGAGGCAGTCCTAGAGCGGCGAAGCCGTTCCACCGTCCGCATACAGACTGGTGAAAAAGTCCACCGCATTCTGTCTAATCAGAGAGTCCTCAGAAATCTCTTGGCCAGTTTCATCCTTAATACTTTTGATGTAGTTCCTCCTCTTGTGGTTAGAAGCCGATCTATGGAAGAAGGCAGAATTTCTGTCCCCTTCTTTCAACCACTGGATCCTGGAGCTTTGTTTCCAGTACACTTCCTCCTTGGCAAGGATATTTTTCCAGCTTTTGCGACAATCTTCCTCCTCCTTCAAAATGGGGTCCGGGGGGTTACCAATAGCCATTAAAATTTGAAGTTGTTCTAGTCTGGATCCCAAGTCCTTTTTTCTTTCAAAGATGTCTCCAAAGGTGTTCCTGTTCCACCCTTTGACTTCCCTGCTGATTATCTTTAGTTTCTCCATAATTCTGAACATGGGAGTCCCTTGGATCGAGGTGGACCACTAGCCTCTAACCAAATCCCTGAAGTCAGGATGGGAGGCCCACATGATTTCATAGCAGAAGGGGGGTGGGCCCTAGTAGGGTCTATCTTTCCAGTGGAGAAGAAGGGGGTTGTGATCAAACGTTGTCCTTGGGAGGGATTTCAGGAAGGAACTCGTTCCCAAATCCCAATTGGTGGAGATCAGAAATCTATCCAATCTGACTTGGATGAGGTGTTTGCCTTTTCTGTTATTCGACCAAGTGAATGGGGCACCCTGAAGGTCAATATCCACTAGATTTGAAGCATTGATGAAGGTGGCAAGGTCGCTCATGCTGTCAGAGAAATCCTTCAGGCCACCACACTTCTCGGAAGGGTAGAGGGGGGCATTGAAATCCCCAACAAGCATCAACCGATCCTTCTGATTAGCCATAATGATATTAGAGATTTCCTCCCACAGGTTCCATCTACCCGCCCTAGAGTTGGGGGCATAGATGTTGAACATCTGCCAGCAAAGATCACCATAGTGGAGAGAAATCGCTAGGAAATATTGGGAGCTAGCAAATAGTTTGCCTTTTATTTTAATGGGATTCCACAGGGTGGCAATACCTCCAGACGTACCTAAGGCGTCAACATACAGGTAGTCCGCTCCAGGCCAAAGTTTACCAGCAATTGCAGCAAAGGTTTGTGAAGGCATCTTAACTTCTTGAATTAGACAGATGTCGATTTTCATCTCAAGAATGAGTTGTTTTATGGTGAACTACTTTTGGGGGCTGTTCAGACCCCTTATGTTCCAAGAGAGGAACTTTATTTCTTACTTTTGCTAAGCCTGTCCAGGGTCAGTTGTCTACCCTTTGCAATGTCCCTTGCCATAACCTTGTGTCTCAGGACTCTTATTGTAGGTCTCCCAACTTTGCTTTCGTTTCCTTCCACATCAGCTTTCTTGGCTTTGACTTTCTTCTTCTGGCTTATCCATTCTTCGTTATCCGTCCAAGGAGAACATGGGGGGGATACTTTCAACGAAGTTGCCAGGGAGTTTCCAGAGTACTCCTCTCCATCCCCAACTGTAGGGGAGGAAGGGGTTGAAGTGGTGGGCAAGGAACTTCCAATCTTGAGAGGTTTAACCACATCTGGGGTGGGGTCAAGGAGGGCATGGGGTGTGGTGGAGGCAGAAGGGCGAGGGATGGGGGACATGGTGAGGGATACCGTCTGGGAGATCTCCCCCTCTTTCAGGGTGTAGTTAGAGTTTTTGATTGGGTCCACTGGGGATTTTAAGATCTCAAGGATCTTGTCTGTGTGTTGGTAATCTTCAGGAATAGCATTCTCAGTAGTTAGCTCAGGAGGGGCCGAGGATGACGAGTCACTAGGGTTGATGGGTTCAGCCCAGATGGCTTTATTCTTGATCTTGGGTTCTACTACCACAGGGGCTTTACAGTCTGTATAGGAATTCCCCTGAGTATTACACTTCTGGCAGTACAGGGTGGCATTTTCGTAAACAATGGCTTGGGACCATTTTCCCCATTTGGTCTTTAGGGAGATAAAGTTGGGGAGGGCTTTGTTGATCGTAACATTGACACAGAAGCGAGCATACACCAACCTAGACTTGTTGAGAGTGACCGAGTCCACTGCAACAAAGCAACCAAACGAGTTTCCTATCCATCAAAAGATTTGTTCATCCCAGAACTCCAGAGGGAGTCCGGGTAGCCTAACCCATACTGGGGCCATGTGGTTTAGTTCTGCAGAGGGGTCAAAACCAAGTTTCCATTTAGCCATGGTTAGGAAGTGCTTTCCATAAGCCCAAGACCCCAACAGGACATAAATCAGATCCTCCTCAGCGATAAATTTGAATAGAAAGAGTCCCCCTGGCATGGCTGAAACCTCCAGGCTTCCTATAAGCTTCCAGCATGATTTTGCCCAATGCCTGACCATGTCGATAGAAGGTCGGAAGAAGAAGAAACGACCAACCATCGCCAGATGAAGGGAGGCAACGATTCTATCCATTAGGTTGTTCAGGAGTTTGATTTCCGTTTCGTCTTCCATTTGGGAGAAGGAGGCCACAACATCAAGAGGGAGCAAATTTGTTGACCCAAGGAGGGCATTCTTCCAGCTAGACTTGGGATTCACCTCCACAGTATCCTTATCCGTCTGACCGGCAGAAGTTTCTAGTCCGGGATGGGGTATATTCCTTTCCTCCCCTTTCGATCCAAAATCAGTCAGACTTGGAGAAGTGGAAAGGGTGTGGAGACTGTCATTTTCTTCTGTATATTCCACAGAACGTGGGGACCCCGCAACAGGCCCATAGGCATGCGCATCGACCATGGAATCGGGTGTTGGGTCCAGCAGGGGAGGGGGGGCCTCCCCAGAGGGGGTGGACATCCAGGCACACAAAATCTCAAAACGGGTGAAAGAGTTGCAGAGCAGGAGTTGCAAAGCGGGATTTCTTTTTTATTATCAAGTGTTGGCAACATATTTCCTAATATTTACTTTCGTTGTGTAATTAATTTCATTACATTAGTGGAGTTTGGGGTGACGCCAGGTTAGGACCACCTCTTGTCAGGTCTCTCCTTCCTCTTTATATTTTGCTCTTTTAGGAGAAATGGCCAGATCTAGCTGAGGGAGCCGTTTAGAAGAATCGGGCCAACCACCACTGCCACTACCCATAGGCCAACCGTCGTTGCCTCCAAAAGTCAGCCCTGCACCATCCAAAGGCCAAGCATAAGTAAAGCTCTCATAGAGTGGAGAAACTGAGTGCTACCAAACCAAATGTTGTTTTAAAATGATTTGATCTATTATTACAGATCCCAAATTTAACCCACTTTACTTGATGTTTCCAAACACTTTTTCTATTATACATTTTATTTTAAATTTCAATTACACTCTATATTTTCCTATTATACTTTAATAGTCCCGAAACCAATTTCAAACTTTGGTAAACAATATGTCATCATTATGTAGAGTATAGTGCATTATGGAATTGGGACACATGTAGCTTGTATTTTAAGCTAAACCCATGTTTTAATATGTGAAGCTTTTCTTGTCAAGGTATTCGTCCCTCCGGAAAGGTCGGAAGAATAAAAGAAAAACTTTAGGGAATTGCCACCTGTCCATTTTAATTTATAGTGCACGCCACATCACTATTTTGGGCATGTTATAATGTAGAGATGATATAACTAGTGTGGAAAATATGTCACCATAACTTTCGCTAAGGAAAATCTTTAGAGATTTAGTGAAACCTCTAGATTTTTGTAGAATAAAGCTTTGCAATTTTTTTTAAAATGAAATTTATTTTTCTTATATATTAAGCATTCTTTTTGGACATTATTGAAATAGAAAAAGCAGTTGAAATCTCTAGATTTGATATGGTGTTTTTAGAATAACTTGACATTTTAGTATAAGCTAAGAATGGGGATTGTTTGTGTATTTTTTATTGATGTCTTTTTAAAAATGTTTTTAATTGTAGTTTTTTTTAGTTTTATAGAAGATTTGAATTTAACATTATCTATATGTCTATAATATAGACTTTGTCATTAAATCAAATGTTTTTTGACATTAATTGTAGCGAGGTGATCTTGTGTATGAGGAAGTTATTGAGATTTTTTTTTTGACTTTCATCAATAATGTTTTTTTATCACCCTTCTTTTTAAAAGCAAGAGTGAGAGCTCTTGTGTAGGTGGAAGACCCACAACCATATTATACACCCTTCAAACAAGATTATAACAAAATCATTAATTAGGAGGATCAAGCAAATGATATGAGCAATTATAAGGCATCCTAAATGACTTGGTTCTTAGGAGATCATTAAGCAATCTCGGCAGATAGTATAGGATGATCTGGTAATCAAAAGTTAACTTCAATAATGCTTATGAAAGGATCGGGTGGAATTTGTTCATAAGTTGCTTAGATAATTAGGATTTGGTCATAGGTTCATTTTATATGTGCAACTCTTATTGGATGAGGCTAATGCATATATAATAGACAATGGTTACCTCTCCACTCTTTTTCATTACAATTGTGCATCAAAAAAGGTTGTTCTCTTTCACCTGTTCTCTATGTGCAACCATTGATGTGTCTAGCTACCCACTTCAACATACTCACTCTACAACTTAGTATTTGCATTTCCCTTCCTAATGAATCCATTATTATCAATCAAAACTTTGATGATGATAGCATGCTCTTTATCCAAAATGAAACTTATGAACTACAATGATGCTTGAAGTTATAGACCTATATTGTGTTGCCTTTGGCTCACAATATCTATACATAAAACCACTTTTATAATTACTTCCTCAAGTTTACCATATCCTCAAATACTTAGTAATAGAAACATCTTGAATATGAAGGCCTTAAGAAATTTTGATGTCCCTTTGGAATTGTAGCATCTTTATTAGATATTATTTGAAAATGGTAATTATCCAAGTTGAAAACCAAACTTCTATTATAGAATATCAAACATGTTCTTTTCCATGGTTGGTTTTATTTAAGTTATAAACACGATTCTTCTGACCAATCATAAGTATATTTCTCTATGTTGGCCCCCCTCCAAAGCTTGTTATAATTACTTAACATAACTCATCATAAACTTCAACTTGCCCATGATGATGTCGCACATACAATCCAACCAACACTTTAGCATGAAGAACCCTAACTTTGATTCACAACTCCATAATCTTATCCACGTTACCCATAGTTTGTAAGGTAGGAGACCAGAATATATTTATTAAATAAAAAAAATGTAGAATATTCAAACAAAATATAACACAAATTATATTTTTAAAAATCTATAACATAGGGGATTTATGTATCTATTTTTAATTTTTTATGTGATATTATTTGACCTAAAATTGTTGGGCCATAGTGACATTTTTTGTCTAATAAAATTAATGCATGTGGTTTGGAGGGGAATGGTACCTCATAGAATGTTTAAAGGACATGTATATACATGTCAAGAATGTACTCTACAATAAACAATTTATTTGTCTTAATGTCTCAAAATTGGTGCACACTTTTGTACATATAAAAATAGGATTTGACCCAAAAGTGAGATGCACTATTACACTTTAGCCCTAACACTAAACCAACTCAAACCAATATACACACATTCTTAGGGGTTCATCTTGATCCTTATCCATTCCTTTACTTGGGTTAAATTCATTAAATAGAAAAAATGTAGAATATTCAAACACAAAAAATAAAAAATTAATTTTAAAAAAATCTATAACATAGGGGATTTACGTATCTATTTTTAATTTTTTATGTGATATTATTTGACCTAAAATTGTTGGGCCATAGCTACATTTTTTGTCTAATAAAATTAATGCATGTGGTTTGGAGGGGAATGGCACCTCATAGAATGTTTAAAGGACATGTATATACATGTCAAGAATGTACTCTATAATAAACAATTTATTTGTCTTAATGTCTCAAAATTGGTACAGACTTTTGTACATATAAAATTAGGATTTGACCCAAAAGTGAGATGCACTATTACACTTTAGCCCTAACACTAAACCAACTCAAACCAATATACACACATTCTTAGGGGTTCATCTTGATCCTTATCCATTCCTTTGCTTGGGTTAAATTCATAGAATATAGAACTAACTCGAGTTAGTTCTACATCTGCAAAAAATATCATATATCTTTTAAAATAAAAATAAAAATTGAACCCTCACTAACACTCTTTAACCAACCATTTTTTGTCAACTCAAGCACAATTTTTTTGTTAACTTGAGTGGTAGGGTGTTGTTTTAAGGAAAAACCTTAATTTTTTTCACATCATCAAATAATTATCAAATGAAGGGTATTCACTAGAGCATCATCACTACATCATCTACTTATTATTTTCAATCTTTTCACACAATTGTTTAACTAGTAACATGTATTTGACCAAATAAATATTCCTTGTTTAACAACCTCTTATGAGTTCAACATCAACATGTTCTTAACATAATTATCAACTAAGTTTATATCTATGATCTAGGTTCAAATTTGTATGCAAGGTTCAAATTCATAGGTACTACACAATAAATTTCTTTTCCCCTAAGATAATCATACGACAATTCCCAATTTTTAATACATTTATGAATGAATTTGAAACATTTGACATAACAAATCTATATCAAGTTTTCAAGTTGAGTATTATTTTTTATTTATTTAATTTCTAAACATTTATTTAAATGCTTTTATCAATCCCAACTCAAAATTTGTAATTGATTTGGTCATCCTTATACACCACACCTTTTGTCTCAAGCAAAAATAATAGTGTTGAAATCAATTCCCAACAATTTTTTTTTATTGTAATCCAAACAAAGTTGGTACCATAGTCTCTTTCTTTATAATATGCCTAATGGATCATCTGAGCCAAGAAAAAAAAGCCTAATGGATCATAAATATTGATGATTTTTTTTTTTTTTTAAAGAAAATCATCCCACCTTACACAATTGATACTTTGTGACATATTTAAGTACCTCAATATCTTAAAAAAAAAATTAGATGAAAGAATGTCAAGGCCTCTAGAAACTCCATCAACATTAACGACAATGTCTATGTACCCATCAAATTGCACATTTGACTATATTAATTAATTAAAAAAAAACCAGTTATTTTATTTTCAGTTAATAAATAAATACGATCAAATGTGCAATCTAATGGCTGCATAGACAAAAGTTTATGAATTAACATGATGTTTGCCATTTCAAATTGATCTTTAACTAATCATCTTTTATTAGAAATATTCTCACTCCTAATATTCCATAAAAGAATCTTTAGTTTAACATAGAAAATGATTTCAACTTCGTTTATCTAAAATAAGTGTGAATAATTTTTTATTTATTGGAGTCACTTAAATCTGCCCAATTAAATTAAATGAATATTTGCTATTTATTTGATTAAAAATCCACTAGCCATCAGTTAATTAAATTAACATTTAATTAATTTATCTTCAAACATTCTCCTATTAATTAAATAAATTATTCAATTTATTTTAATTAATTCATTTAACTAAATTCACACTCAATTGAATAAATAAATACTATTTATTTAATTTAATCCTCTTTCCTCTTTTAAATAAATTAAATAAAACATTTATTTAAATCATTATCCCCCCACTTGCATTTTCCTACAAATGTAACTTGCAACCACAAATTGAAATAAATTAATTTTATTTTAATTAAAATCCTTTTTTTCGTCACCCACCAAACCCACTTGCATTCCTAACCCCCTTCTAGATTCTTCTAAACCCTTCCTAATCAACCTAATCCACCCCCTAATTATTGTCACATTCCTAAGCAACTTGGAGTCACTTCTCAAAGACTTCAAAGTCTTTGAAAAACATTTAATGCTTTGTGTGTTGGTTAACCCCTAACTCAACCCTCATATGACTCATGTGTCTCCTCAAACATTTATTGCTTTGACCATGGTTATCCCTTTAACCCTTGCACAAGAGTTTATCCATTGGATAAAAGCTTTATTCTTTGAATACATAATTTATTCACTCAACCCAACCTTGACCTTAACTCCCAAGTTAACCTTCAGGTCATGTCAAGCATTTAATGCTTATTCCCTCTCCTCTCAACCTATCCCATATTGACACTTGTCATCTTGGGATTGGGTTTAAAGCCTTCACATGGATTGAATATCACTCAATCCTGACCCTTGTTGAGATTACTCAATCTCAGCCATCCATTGCTCCATTTTTCCTATAAATAGAGCCCATTTCTTCATAATCCAAATCCTGAAAACTTGTATGCATTTAATCTATAGGCATTTCTAGAGAGCATTTAGCATCATATTCACTCTTTTGGTTTAAAATCAATTAGTTAATTAGATAAATCTCTTATTTCAACTTTTATTCACACTTGCATAACATAAGTTATAAGCATTTTCAATCTTGAATCTCCATAAGCATCCATAGTGCAAAAAGCTGCTGAGAGCTACACTAATTTGGAACTTGGAGAGGAGAGGAACAAAGGAGAAGGAGCTAAGAGCATGTTAAAAGGCATTTGGAGATGTCTTATTGTATTTACTTCCATAGTTAAATTCTTTATAATGTTTTTAGTATCTCTTTTGATATGCCTGCTTAGATTGGTTTTTGGTTGATTAACACTAACTTTGATCCTTGTTTCTTGTTGTTTTTGTGTGTTATTCCACCACAGGCTTTACTTTAACACTTGTCCATTTCACAGAGCATCATTTACTACCGCATATTTCTACTTATATAGTTTTTGTGTTCTATCATACTACTATTTATTCTCATCATGGAAGACAATTAATTATTAAAAATTATTAAAATTTCATCTATCTTCTCTAAAAAAAAAATCAATTTAAAAAAAAACTTTATCCAATTAATTATTATAATATATTTTTAATTAAAAGAATTCATCATAAGGAAAAAATGCAAATCAAATTAAGCCATCATATTTCTTTAAAGAGGAGGTCCACAACCTAGATGAATCTATATGGAAAGATTACATCTAGAAAAAGATAGAAAGATGAGTCCAACTAAGAGGAGTGGAACTCAACAACCATGTGGGGCATATGGACCCAACCCTTGAGAAGGTTGCTTCAAATGGCTAGAATGACTTGTAATTTGGATTTTTGACCGTTGTCATTATAGGAATTTTGAATTAATTTATTAGTGTAATAATTTACAAGCACTCAATCATAGCTAGGCACCTTTAACTTTCATTTCCCATATGTGAGTGGTCCAATAAAATTTTATTCTATAGTCCTTTCCCTAATGTGTGCACTTTTTCAATTTAATCCACCATCTCAAGGCATGCATTAAAAAATTGGAAACCATCACTTTCTTGTATCATATTTCTCTTTGTTCAAAAAAGCATATTTTCACCATATATGTATTTCTTTCAATAAAACTTTGGATGTCATATTCCATCTTGTATTTTATAAAGATTTAGCAATGCTTTTTACCTAGATAGGTATCCATCCACCAACTGCCACTCTACAATGTCTAGCATTCCATCAATTGGGTGGCATAAGAATACAATATCATTCTTTAGAAATAATATTGTGAAAAAAGTCTTTTTTTTTTAATTGAATATTGTAGATATATAAAAGAATTGCAACTCACTTAAAAAGTTTTGAAGATGGTAAAATTTGATTATAATATATACAACAATCAAAATAGTCATAAGGAGGCAATGGTTAAAAACAAGAGTTATTCATAACTTGAATTGTTTCAGTCAAATAAAGAATCAAAGATTCTATATGATTTTCAATAATCTATTGGTAGTTGTTGGCCATTGTTTCTAGATTTGATTGTGTATAGATTTTTTAGCATCAATGTTTTGGATCACACTTCATGGTCCATCATCAAGATGAGAGAATTCAAGGAGTGTGATTCTAAACATTGATGCTAAAAAACCAATACACAATCAAATCTAGAAACACTGAGCAACATTTTCATGGATTGCGGAAATCTGCTATGTTTAATCTATTGGTAGATTGTATTCTTGGTAAATTTGCTTTGTTTAGTTTAAAAAAAAAGAGTTCATGAGATATGATGAAAAAATTATAAGAAATCCACATCAATATATACAATAATCAAACATAAAAAAAATACAAATTTAACATCCGAGCGAATTCGAACAACTAGCATAACAACAATAACATCTAAAGGAACAAATTTGAGTGACTCATGAAAATCAAAACATCTCCATAAAGATTGTTTGTTTACACCTATGATAACGCTTGAGGAAACCACTAAGATATTGATTAGCCCACAAAGTGAAGAGCTCTTTACATTTGCATTATGAAAAAGTTTAGGCTTGATAATACTAATAATTGTTAAATGATTGTAGTTTATTCTTTGACCTATCTATTAAGGCTCAAGATTTTCATAGGTACATTTGGGTTAGGTTTGAATGTTTGGGTGACTTTGATGGATTGAATACCCCTATTGTGGTAGCTTAGCTATAGGATGACTTTTAATTTAGATGTATACTCGTAATATTGAAATTTGCTATTTAAAAATGAAGATATTGATATCTATATAATCTAATTATTTCATTTTTTAATAATATTTTTATTTTTTATTATGTGAGATTTTAAAGTCAATATTTGTCTATATTTATAAGTATAAATCAACACATAAAGGTAATACGTTATTTTAATAAAGGATATAATATTTTTATATTTTATAATTGTGATAATGTACTTTCTAATTTAATTGTGTGATGTTTTTCTAACATCATTATTTTGCATCACACTTCATAATCCACCATCAAAGAAAAAAATGAGATGCAAGCTTATAATCTATTTAAATGACTAATATATTTTATTCTTAAAATATATTAATACTAATTTGTTTAATACAAATATTTTAAAAGAAAGATATATTTTTTCATTTACTTTATAATTTTCTTAAATAAAATATGTAATCATGTTCCTTCTAATTCTAATTAGCTCGGGCTATTCTCCATACAAAATGTCACACCTACAAAAACACAAATCCACATAATATGATGGTTTTTGGTTGGATTTGTTGGGTTTTAAAGCACTCTGGAGACAGAGTACAAAAATCGAGATGGTGAAAACCAATTACAAATCTATCAGGTTTTGTAGATTTTTGTTTTCGTAAGAATTAGGGGAAAGGACCCAGTAGTTGTGCACCCTAACTTCGCGCTTCTCAAAATCCTACTTGGAAATTTCAAATCACTCCAAATTTTTTACAACAGCTTACTTGGTAAATCCCCTGCTTATAACTAAGGTTTCAAGGCCACATCATTAAATATGATTCCACATTAGCATGCTTTTTGCCAAGGTGTCCAAAACAACCCAAAAAAAAAGTGAGACCAATAGGCATACAAAAGAGACCCGAATAGTTGTGCAGCTGATATGGCATCACCTTATTGGTTACTTTTTACAATGTTAGTACATTTCCTAACAACTATTGGTACATTTACTAACAAAAAATGATATTTTATGTTTCAAACAATAGGTTTTATTTGTTCAATTTTTGGAACAAAATGTATCAACAACCCTCACAACAATTGGTACATGCTCAACTACTGGTGCTCTTCCCCTAAGCTATTTATATAAAAAACAAACATTTAAAGTAAAGTTGTATAATTAAAAATTTGATTTTTAACATTGAATTGTTTGGGCGTTGAATGGAACGGGGACCCCAAAGGCATGAACTATAACATTAGGCTTGGAATTCGACGATCATCTGTGTCTCTCATATGAATTTTATATGACGGTTTGACCATTGCAATCTTTCATTTGACGTTTTAAGAATAAAAATAATTGTCAAAAAAATTAAAAGCAAAGTTATATTAGAAAGGTGTATGTTGTGTAAACAAATGATCATGCTCATTGCAATGTCTTTCATTTATGTTTTAAGAAAAATAGTAATTTTCAAAAAAAACTTAAGAGGAATGTTAGATTAGTTTGTATATTGTGTAAACAATTGAAAGCACAATTATTGACATATGAAAGAATTTAAACTCTTTGTTTTACATAGTGTATTAAATATATTATTTGAATTTTTTATGACGGTTTCGTCATTGCAATGTCTTTCATTTGATATTTTAAGAAAAATAATAATTGTCGAAATTTTTTTGAGGAAAGTTAGACTAGAAAGGTGTATGTTGTGTAAACAAATGAAAGCACAATTATTGACATATTAAAGAAACTAAAGTCTATGTTTTCGATAGAATATTAAATACATTATTTTCTTGACAAAGGACTTAACAAACAATGGTAATTTTAAAGTTTTTAATTGTCATTGTCTACAATTTATTTTGCAAAAATATGATAATTAAAGTGAGAAAAGAACAACAAAGTACAACTGCAAGCATAAATTTCATTGATGAATAAAGAGAATTAGAACATAACTGTATGAATTACAAAGTATATACCTTAAGCTTCACCTATGAGCAAGATTGAAGTTACCATAAAATACATATGTTGTTTTTTCTTGAAAAGAAATAAAAATCCTTGTCCATTCATTATTGGTATCACATATGGATATCTTATATAGATTAAAAGAATGTAAAAATTTAGAAAACACTGATAAATTAATAATATATGCAAAAAAATTAAATTTACTAGCTAAGTTTCTAAATTCAAACCCAAAAGTTTTGTTTATAAGAAAAATAGAGATTATTTTAAAAAAGAATATTAAAATATTTTTAAAATTAGAAACAATTATATCCTATCACTTCAATTATGATAAGTTTCTAAATTCATATAAGAAAATAGATATTATTTTGGAAAAAACATATTTAAATATTATAAAATTAGAAACAATTAAATCCTACAATTTCAATTTATTCTAAACAAATTTATATTTCTTATAATAAATATTCTAAAATAATATATATCAATATAATAAATTATAAACTATATAATATATATTACATGCTAGAATTTTTGCTATTTATTAATAATTTGAAGTCATATATACAATTTTAGAAGAAAAAAAAAAGCATGTCAATGCATATGGTCCAATAATTTTTTTTAAGCCGTCAAATACGATCTAAAAGTGAAAAAACAACCATATGATCTTCTCTAGCTCTTATCCTCTTGATGAATCATAAATTGTGATTTGAAATGTCGATGATAAATTTTTTACATACAGTCAAATCCAGAAAATCAAATCCTACTTTCATGAATTGTGGAAACCTAATGTCTACACCCATATAGATCGTCACATTCCAAGCCTAGAGGGTGCACATGGAGGCGGTAGCTTGGGATTAAAAAGCTAGGCAAAATGTTTCATAATATGAACAACTAATAAGGGAAGTTCATGCAATATTATCTCTAGAGGTATTTGTGTACTTTAGTTTGTCAACACCATGTTTTGAAGAGGTTAGCTCGTGCTCACCACATGTTGGCACAACACTCGTTCCTAGCGCTCCTGATGCGTGGTATGTTGTTTTGTGGCGTTTATTTTGCACCAAGAGGGTTGGGTCCATAGTTTTCAAAGGAGGATGTCCCAATGCATAGCGGCTCCCTGGGAAGTCCTGAGGTTGTAGTTCGCGGAGCCCAACCTTCTCTCCCTCCTGTTGCCACGTGTCTTCCATAACGGTGGCCCAAAGAGTTTCACGTTTTTAGTTGTAGGTGAACCATCGGGGGAATCCTTTTGATCTGAGTAACCAAACAACGTTTGCAATTTCACTAGAAGCCGTAAGTGGTTTCATTTGCAAGTTCTTACATGTTGAATGCGGAGGAGCTGCCAGCGGTGTCTTTGGACAATGTTTTTTTGTTTTTCCCAGCTTGGGGTAGTTAGGTCCTAATCTATAAGAATAGCGATTTTTGCCTTGCAAATGGTTCAAAACTATTATTTCAGAAAGATATAGATAAATATTATATATAGGAATTTGGCCTTTAATTTGTGTTTATAATCAAAATTTGTCTGCGACCTTTATGATTACTGTTGTTTAGTGTACATTGATAGTTTTCTGTGCATATTTGAAATTCTAAAATAACTTTAGAAATATATGCTTAATACTCTATCAATCAAACTATGATTTTACACTTGTTATCCAGTGGATGCGAGGTATATATTGCCTTATGTTAAAAAGGTTTTTGATTATATCTTGATAATTGTTCTGGGCATGTAGATTGTTGACTGGGCCTCATAATAACATGTATGTGAAGTTATTTGTTCTCCTTAGTATACTAAAATCAATTCAGCACATCACTTTAAAATGGGTTTTTTATTTTAATGTTTCTTCCTTTCCCTTTTCTCCCCTCAATGAATAAAGAGCTGACTTCTAAAATACCAGAGGTCACTCAGTGAAAACGCACAAGTCCCCCACCGTTGAGTTTCCTATAAGGTCTTATACCTGAAAGAAATTTTAGTGATCGACAGTTATTTTTCTGGCACACCCGGTGGGATCACATTTGCTTAATTTTTCAAAAGAGGGTGTATGAGCCATAGACCAGTTACTAGGAGCCAAAACGTATTGAATCCAAGTTTATTGTTACCACCCCTAGTAGCAGTCCAAGCAGTATTAGGAGTTGGAGTGCAAATCCTATTCTAGGCAGCCCGGCCTCAAAGAAATTTTGTCACTCGGAATAGTGGGAGCCCTCTTATCCAACCCGTCCCTCCTGCTCAATGGGATGTTTATCCCTACCTCTGCATTAAAAGCATTGCTGAAATTCACCGAAGACGATTCTAAAACCCGTAAGGAACACTTACATGATGTAGTAGATGTATGCATTATGCATAATGTCACACAACAAAATGTGGCATTAAGATTGCTCATAGCTTCCTTTAAAGGAAAAACCTAAATTTGGTATAGATCCCTCATACCAAATTCAATATGAGACTGGGACCAGCTGGGAGATCATTTCTTTGAACAATTTACTGAAAAGGGAGATAGATATTCTGTATTGCAGCATCTGATAACGATAAAAAGGGCACCCCAAGAGGTTGTAATTGATTTCCGTTCAAGATTCATGAAGACATGGCAAATAATACCCATATCTGCTCTACCTCCTACAGATATGGCCTTTGTGTTCTATCTAAAGGCTTTCAACTTTGACATATATGTTATGATCTTGTCTTTGGGAGGTAACACTCTTCTAGATGCTTATGAGTTGGCGATTCGTGCAAAGAACAACCTAATTGATGCAGGGAAGCTTCCCCTAAGACCACCCATACTATTTTTTCCCAAGTTGACAAGCCAAGCGCTCGAACCATCATCTCCGAGTACATCTACCCCTCAATCTATGTATGTTTACCTTAATGCTCGGCAAGCAAGCACTTTCTCTCCTTCTTCTCTAGCTGTAGAGGTAAATGATATGAAAAATTTGCTTAGAACCTTTTCAAATGAGATTATCAACCTTAAGAGGCAACAAGCAGTGCTTGCCAAACCTCTTTTTCAAAACTACCAAGGAGGGAGGCCCCCTTATTAACAAAACCAATATCAAGGTGGTGCGAAAGCTAATCAAGGTCAGTTGGATAACCGGCTTGTACGCGTACCCACCCCTTTGCAAACTATACCTCCCAATCAGATCAAACAATTGGTTGTTTGCCAAAATAACTTAGTAGATGACACCAATTCATGGTGCTTCCCCTATAATGATGCCCATATGCCACGAAATTGTCCAAGAGGAAACTCACAATAGAAAGTGGCTGAGCAAAGGAACCAAGGAATGAACCTTGATGCTGGCATATATTCTTCTCCAGGAATGGAGAACGCTTCAATTATGACCCAAATTCATAGCATGTCGACAGAGCAAGAGGCTAAGATCACTCCTGATCACACCCTCTTTTCATGGATGGAAGAAGAGGAGACCATTCTTACAAATGATGCTTCTACACAATCTACCAAGATGCCTCAAGTGTAGTCTGATTATAATCTCCGCTCCAAGCGTCGGTTTATAGGAGAGTTTGTGATACAACAACAGAAAGCAAGTGCAGAGAAGTCGACACAATAGCCCATTGTGGTTTCCAGTTCTCAAAGAGCTAAAGATTGTATACCTTACAAGGCTCGGGACTCAAAAGCCCCCATTCCTACAATTCTTGACATAATAGAACAATTGAAGAAAGCTCCTACAAATGTATCCTTATGGCGTATCCTCACCATTCCATAATAGAAACACCGTTTATGGTTGGCACTTGGTGAAATAGAAAAGCTTTCAGTAAGTCCAATTTCAAACGAATCATGTGCAAAGAGCAATGGAATTGAGTCAAGGGACTAGTGAGGAGCACCGATGGTACTTACTAATGAAAGCCTCAAAGCTACTACTAACATGAGGGAAGGTAAGTTGAAACCCAATCCTTTCTTCTTGACTCTTATCGTTGGGGATAAGTTACTCCATAGCTCAATGATTGATTCCGGTGCTAGAACCACTGTTTTTCCCAAGCAAATAGCGGAGGTTCTGAATTTGAGATATGAACTCGTGAATAGGGGAGTTATGCAGTTAGCTGGTAATAGAGTCTAGACTATACGTATAATAAAAAGCCTTATGATCTCCTTATTTTCTTGTCCTAGTATCACAGTAACCCAAGAAGTGGCAATCATTCATATTCCCCCTATTTTCGGCCTTTGTCTATCCCAAGAATTCACCGCAAAAGTCAGGGGATATCTCTCATTAGATTGGTCTCATCTTATCCTCAAAACTAAGCACGAGGCTAATTTGAAAATATTGTTTTAACCTCTTCATTTAGAACACATAGCTGATGAAGCTATGATTAATTTTGAAGCTACTCACGCGTCTATTTCAGGAGAAGAGATGACATGTGTAGAATTATTAGAAAATGAGGAAATAACTGGAGATCGGCCTGCAAACCAGGAGATCTTTCTTAATAAGTTCATAGATGCAAACTCCTATGGGAATTATCATGCCACTCGAATTGGGACGTATGTAATCTTTGAGGAAGACCAACCAATTCCTAAAGTGTCAAAAGACCTGCATGATATAGAAAATGAAATGGAAGACTTGACCTCTAAACTCTAGACCCTTCACTTTGATGAAGCAAGATGTAAAACCGAATTTGGACCAAGCATGTGCCTCACTTCCCCTTCTAGAGAGTAGGCTCGAAGGTCTTTCCATCTCCAATTTGCCTGTTCTAACAATGAAGCAAAGTACACAGGATTAGTTAATGGTTTGAGTCTTGTAGAGCACTTGAGAGTCTTGGGGGATTCAGAGCTAGTGATTCATCAGGTCCAGGGAATATTAGTTGCAAAACATGTCAGCATGCATTCACACCGCCATAGAATTTGGGACTTGATTAAGAGCTTTGAGGCTCTTAACATTCAGAGAGTACCCCAAAAGAAAAATAAAGTTGTTGACCGTATGGCCACAATAGGATCCCAGTTTGAACCCGCCTTAGAATTGTTAGAGAATAAGAATTTAGTTCTAGTGATTGTCTATTGTACTAGACAATGACGTACACAAGCAAGCATTTAAAAGTGACGAACATATAGCCATGTTCATCCAACAGTGTGGGGAATTTATGGATCAATTACAACCCAAGGTGGCTGAGGGATATGATGACCAGGTGATCCAGTTAAAGACAAAGAAACTCCCGAAAGGTTTGATTACACTAGAAAATCTTTTTGATTGTGAATATTCCAGAAATGACAAAAGGAAATTTGCAACAAATAAAGAGGAGTACACCGAACTTCAAGTCGGAGATGGTCGAAAGCTCAAGGTAGGAAGGAATGTCCCTCAACAAGATAGAGACGGGCTAGTTCATTTTTGTGATGAATACATGGGTGTAATTGCATGGTCATATGACAAGCTAAAAGGCTACAATCCAGGGATAATTCGACATACAATTGAACTAACTGAAGGGGCGAAATCTATCTGGCAGAAACAATGTTTGGTTAATCCAAAGATATAATCCTTGATGTCACAGGAGTTAAGAACATTAATTCACTCTCGGATCATCTATTTGATTAAGCATAGCACTTGGGTTTCTAACCTGGTTCCGGTTCGGAAAAAGAATGGATAAATTCAACTTTGTGTGAATTTTTGGGACCTGAATAGAGTATCTTTGAAGGACCAATATTCCCTGCCTCCAATGGAGCATATCTTGCATATAGTAGTTGGGTTTGAGATGTACTCTATGCTTGACGACTTCTCTAGATATAGCCAAGTCCTTGTCAAACCGAAGGACTAGCATAAAACCATGTTCACCATTGAATGGGGAACGTTCACCTATCAAAAGATGCGATTTGGGTTGTCTAATGTCGGTGCTACTTTCAAAAGAGCCATAGATATAGCCTTCTAGGAGATGATTAATAAAATTATTCTTATTTACCTAGATGACTTGACAATGTTTTCAAAATATAAAGAAGATCATTTTGATCATTTAGAGCTAGTTTTCCAAAAATGCCTGGAGATTGGTGTCTCTCTGAACCCCAAGAAATGTATCTTCAAAGTACCTCAAGGAAAGTTTCTAGGACATGTGGTGTCTAAAGAGGGAGTGTCAATTGACCCAGACCATGTGAAAGCCATCAAAGAACTTCCCTTCCCGGTGAACACAAAAGGTGTCCAACCCTTCCTAAGAAAGATCAATTTCGTTAGCCGATTCATTTCTGACTTCGCTGGAATGGTAAGACCTATCACTCTTATGATAAAGAAGGATTTGCATTTCAAATGGACCCCAAAATCCAAAGAATCTTTCGAAAAGATTAAAGAGACCAGGTCATCTGCCCATGTCTTAGCTAACCCAGATATGTCCAAAGTTTTCCTAATGTATGTTTATGCCAGTAATTTCAGTATTGATATCGTGTTAACTTAGAAAGATGTAGAATCTAACAGTGAACACTCAATCACCTTTTACTCAAAAATGCTAAAGGAGTATGAGGTCAAGTACAACTTTGTTGAAAAACAAGCATTTTTCATAGTAAAAGGCCTAAAGAAGTTTAGACATTTTATTGCCTATAATAAAATAATTATCTACGTGGCTCACCTCACGGTCCGTGAATACATAATGGAAGGAGAAATCACACAGAAGAGAGCTAATTGGATTACCAAGATTCTTGAATATGACATTGATGCAAGACCTACCAAGGTAATCTAAGGAAAGGGTCTTTGTGAATACGTAGCTCAGGAACCTAGGACACCAGTGGTGACACGAGATGAAATGGTGTTGACACAGACAGACACATATGAGAGGAGTTGGATTATTGATCGGAAGCACTTCATGTAAAACAAAATTTTTCCTATGAACTCCCCCTTGAAAAGAAAAGATTATACATACTACATAATAGTGGCTACCGATTGCTTGAAGGAGTCTTATTGAAGAGAAATATCGATGAAGCTCTACTCCATTGTGTGGACAAGCAGTACGCTAAGAGGATTCTGCGTGAATTTCATAGCGGCCCCACGGGAGATCATTTCTTAGCTCAGACAACTGCAATTAAAATCACCCATGTAGGCTACTAGTGGCCTCTACTATTCAAGGACGCGCATGCTCTTATGCGGAAGTGCAAGGAGTGCCAGTTCTACGCAGGGAAATGTAGAAATGTAGCTATGCCCATCAAGCCTATAGTAGTGGACCAACCATTTTCTGAATGGGGATTAGAATTCATAGGAATGATCAACCCGCTATCCTCCATTGGCCACAAATGGGTCCTCACAACGACAGACTATTTAACACGCTGGACAGAGGCAGTTCCACTAAAGAATGCAAATGAAGCTGGAATATTGAGCTTCTTAGAGGAAATGGTTTCAAGGTTTGGTTCACCAAGGACTATAATATCAGATAATGCTAGAGCATTTACGAGTTCCAGGGTTACCTAGTTCGCCCTCAGCCGTGGCATTTATCTAAAAAGTTCCTCGAACTACTACCCGCAAGGAATGGTTTGGTCGAGTCTACTAAAAAAAAATTAATCTGTCTCATTAAAAGAATTGGGACATAATATAAAAGAGAACGACATTGCCATTTCAAGAGTACACTTTGGGTGGATTGAGTGACCCCCAAATAGGTGCTGAAGAATTCCCCATATAATATCATGTACGGGAAGGACATTCATTTCCCAATCTCATTAGAGACTCCAACCTTGCAACTTTTGAAATCCCTAGAGTTAGAGGAAAATGAACCCACAAAGGTGAGATTGGCGAAACTCTTGGTGTTACAAGAAGAAAGGGAAATAGCTTTTGAGTCTCTCCAAAATTGTTAGCAAATTATCAAAAAGTGGTTTGACAAGAAGAGTTCCAACCTTGGTTTTCAGTGTAGAGATCTTGTCCTGAAATACAACGAATGAGGTGCTAAGCCAAGACAACATGCAAAGTTTGGCAATTTGTGGGAGGGCCCTTTCTGCATTTTTGAATGCAAGGGACTTAATGCTTTTGTGCTATAAAACTCACAAGGTGAAGTATTGGAGATCCAAGTCAATGAGATCCATCTTAGAGTATTCAATTAAAACTTAGACACTCTTCTTGTGTAAATATTGTAAATAGTGTGTTCTCTGTTTCACCAGAAGACCTTTTTGTCCTAAGTCTGATTTCTTTTTAGCTCTTAAAAGTTTTTAAGTTAAAGTCATGATGCAGGCAAAAATAAACAAGAATAGAAAACATGAATAGCAAGCATTTTTTAGAAATGAAGGAACCATAGTGATACAAAAGCAATTATCATATTATATTATGTAGTGTGGTTTTTACATTTTTACATGACAAAAATAGGCTCTTAGGCCTTGTTGCAGATAAGCAAAAAGAAAAAAAAAACATGAGAAGTAGTTGTATCACTGGAGGAGCATATTCTTCTTCTTCTTCATCTTTGTCTTTCTCATCATCATTTGTTCCCCCTACGTAATCCAAATCTAAATCTGATAAATGCATGATTACTTAGAGAACGCGAGGATCATCTGTAGTTAGGATCCTTGGGAAGATATAGTCATGGAAGTCAGAATAGCAGGTGATCCCATCCGAGTCAACTAGGAGATACAGTCACAACAAGAAAGCAGCAGCTCGCTACACTCAGTCGCGGTGTAACGCCAAATTCATAGTCTTAAAGCCACAGATGAATAGAAGTCATGGAACCACCTCGATGTTGTCAACAAAGTGCCTCAAGTTCGACATCAATGGGATGCTCATGTAAGGGACTACATATTCAATTACTTCTTCCAACCCACCCAAATACTTTCCAGGGAAAAGTACTTCAATAAGTTGGGTAATAAGGTCCCTGGGCAGACTAATGTCAACCAAAGAGGCAGCGAAGTGGAAGAGAAAGATAAGAATGTTGAGATATATCACCTTCAAGCCGATGTCAAGAAGGAGTGGGTTGAAAGAGAAAAGCTGCAAAGTACTTTAAATGTTGTGATGGTTCAGTTGTAGGCCGAGAAAGTAGAAAATAATGAATTGAACAAGAAGTTCCATGATAACGAATAGGAGTTCCTGCAACTCCAAGCGGACTCCCCGAACAAAACTCAGATCCAGATCCAGTTGCAGGATGTGAGTTGGGATAAAGATAGACTCTTCTGGGATTTGACTCAAATAGAGACACTCCTTTCTGAGGAGAAATAACAAAGAGAACATGCAACATAATAATGGAAGAATAGGCAAGCCCAATTAGATAAATAACTCTAGGATCTAAAGCGGGTCTTGAATAGTGAATGCAATAACATGGTCTGGATGGAAGGCTATTTGTAGGAAAAGAGTACAAAGGTCATTACATTGGAACATCAAACGTCTGTGGCAAAGCAAAATCTTATCTCGAGTTGTATGTAGATATGCAGGCAAAGGAGGAAGAAATTTCTCTCTTATCAAAACATGTTCATGTTCTGCCTGTTTCTCTAGCAGATTTCATACCTTTCATTCAAGAGTTATATATTCGCATTGGAAAAAAGTAAAACAATTCTGCCCTGTTTTGCAACCATCCCTGAAATTCCTAACTGATGAGAAATCTTTATGCACCGAGGCGAGTGTTATCATCGATGAAGTCACACAGTCTACCGCAGCCAAGGTCCTTGATGCCCAGAAATTGATCAAGTGGTTGTTTATCATTTTCAGGGAGGAACCAGAGGGGTGAATGATCATAATAACATGGTTAGAAAGGATAACGGTTTCATAAGTCGTCACCAAGAAGCAAACAACCTGCGTCCACTTTAAGCTCACTCAAATCCTTGGTATCGAATGCCAAAGAATGTTTTGAATGTTTTGTAGGTCTCGGCTTACCCTCTCCTTTTCCCCCTAATGGTTCAGTTTTGAAAGTTGAGTAGATCGTGACCTTGATTGAGCCACTACAACAAGAGCATACTTTCCTCCAACATCTAAGTGTTCCCCCTGTGGCTACAGAGGTTGAATAACTATTGCATCCTTTGGCTTGACTTTATACTCTACTCGGATTAGTTAATAATGAGTTGGGTGAACTCCCTTTTCATGAGATTATTTTCCTTGATCATAGTTATCAAATCCTCAAATCTCAAGATCAAATCTTAGAGAATGATTGGGTCCCTTTGCAATAGGTCCTCGACCAAATTTTACCTACATATGCATAAATATGGTTGTAACCAAAATTTTTGGGTATCGATGCCCTACATGCAGGATTATCTCAAAAATCACAAAAAAGATGTGTACTTTATTTTGTCCACGTCATGTTTTAAAGAGGTTGGCTCACCCCTAACACATGTTAGCACTACGTTCATTCCTAGCACCCTTTCTTTGCCTTGTTGATTAAGCCACACACTCCTTACGTCAGACATTTTGTTTTATGGTGTTTGTTTTACACCAAGAGGGTTGGGCCCACAGTTTTCAAAGGAGAATGTCATGATGCGTGGTGGATCCCTGGGAAGTCCTAAGGTTGCAGTTCATAGAGCCCAACCCTCTCTCCCTCTTGCTACCACATGTCTTCCATAGTGGTGGCCCAAAGGGTTTCACATTTTTAGTTGCAGGTGAATTGGCGGGGGAATCCTTTTGATTCAAATAATTGAACAACAAATACAATTTCACTAGAAGTCAAAAGTGGTTTCATTTGCAAGGTTTTGCATGTTGCCAAATGCAGAGGAGCTACCAGCAATGTCTTTGGATGATGTTTTTCTATTTTTCCCAACTAAGGGTTGTTAGGTTCTGGTCTATAAGAATAGCTATTTTTTCCTTGCAAATGGTTCATAACTATTATGTGAGAAAAATATAGACAAATATTCTATATAGGAATTTGGACTTTAATTTGTGTTTGTATTTATGAAGAAAAGGATAATCAAATTGTGCCTGCGGCCTTTATGATTACTGTTGTTTAGTGTGCATTGATAGTTTTCTGTGCATCTTTGAAATTTTGACATAACTTTAGAAATATATGCTTTATACTCTATCGATTAAACTATTTTTTACACTTGCTATTTGGTGGATGCGTGGTGTATATTACTTTATGTTAAAAGGATTTTGATTATATCTTGATCATTGTTATGGGCATGTATATTGTTGAACGGGCCTAAGAATAACATGTATGTGAAGTTCTTCATGCTCCTTAGTATACTAAAATCAATTCAGTGCATCACTTTAAAATAGGTTTTTATTTTTATGTTTCTTCCTATAGACATCTAAAATTAATTAAATTAAATATTTTAATTAATTTATCCTTTCTACATAATTAGTTAATTTAACTATGTCACTTCTTATTCCTCTCATAATTAATTAAATTAAATTAAATTAGTCTTGTTACTATAGTCCAATAATTGATTTATTAAATAAATTGATTATTCCTTATTCCTCTAAAGTTCCTCAATTATTTAATTCTTTTAAATCCCCTTTTAGTTAATTAATGACAATTAATTAAGTCATGTGATTCCTACAAATCACTTCCTCTAATCCTCACTTAGCCTAATTAATTCTTCTAGAAGTCTCATTATCATTATTTCCTAATTTTAAATTCCTCCACTCATTCTCTCTCCTCTTGTCAAATCCTCCTACAAATCCCACTTGTCTTCTAATCTTCTATTATCCCACCTAATCACCTCCTTAATCATTTTCTAGTGGCTAATCTCCATGATTAGCCACCAAGTCAACCAATAGCCATAAATGGCTAAGTCCTATTGTCCCGTCATCACCTTCCAACCTTAAATGCACCTAATTGGGTCATTTCAAGGATTTCAAAAATCTCACATTCTCCCATGTTTCTCGCCTTCCCACGGAATTTTCAATTCCTTTTTCTATTTCCTTTCCCCATGCAATCCATTATTTGGGAATTTTTAATTCCCTTGTCCTCTATCCAAGGAATTTTTGATTCCTTTTATTCCTCCAAGGTACTTGAGGATATTTTCCCCATGCACCTTGTGGAGTGTGGAAACAAGAAATGACTTTATGGCAAATCTCTTGGTCTCCACACCATGTCCCTTCAATCCATGTGCCCTCTCTCCTTCAATCTTCACCCTTGATTCATCTTCAATCTTACCCATTCATTCCTCTCCCCTCCAATCTATAAATTGGGGTCTCCTCCCCTTCATTTGACACTTCATGCTCAAGTAATCTTATGCTAGCCTAAGAGATTTATAATTCTCATTTGTGCATCCATAATATAGTCAATTGAGCACCCATAATCACTTAGAATTCATAAAAATCCACTTTGTCCATATATTTGGCATTCATCATTTCACCACTTAATCATTTGTTGTGCAATTGGAGAGCATTCCACATCAATCAAGAAGGGAAAATTCAAACAAGTGGAGCACAATGGCGCATCTTCCACTTCATCAAGCCCCATCCGAAGGAGAAGGTAAAATAGTGAGGTTTAATGGTTTGTTTTGTGTTTTGATTAATTTGTTTGCATATTAACCATTGAATCTTGCCCTTTTCACTAAATTATATTCAATCCGAATGATCCATCTCATATTCCTTATCCTTCCTCTCCCTTTGACAAGGTAAATCCATCTTATTCTCCACCCATGTCTTCATATTATCCCTCATCCACATACCCCTCCCATCCAATATGTATACCTTCATCTTCTCCCCCATATACATTCCAATCCCCATCTTTTTATAACACCTCCATCATATCCACTCACCATCCAAATCCTTTACACCATAGTTCTCCCACCCATAATCCTAATTCTCTAATCCATAATCCTCATCCTCCAAAATCCACATCATCCTCATCCTCCAAGTCTTTTATTCATAATCTTATCCAAGGAATACTAGGAAAGGAGACAAAATTCACACCTCAAATCAAAGTTGACCAATCTCCCCAAGTCCTCCATTCACCTTCATTCACTCCACATAAAGACAACCCTCAATCCCCTAAGCTTCATGATACCACCATCCCCCCATCTACCCAATTTGAGGAACCCATATCCTCTTACATCACACCACCCCTGCAACTCCAAACATTCTAAGAGATTGTTAGAAACAATGCTAGCATAGAGTCCTCTCCATATCAAAAAAAAAAAATCCCCCCATCCAATGCTCTGTTTCCATCTCAAGATCCAATCATCCCTTCCACTCCATCACATGATCTTATCCCAATTCAAGATCAAAGTGTGTGTGAAATTTGGAATCTGTACCTGAAACACAAACACTCAATAAATCATTACATGCATGGTTAGTTGATTAAAATCAATAAATGTAAAAACCATAACAAATTGACCTATTGCCTCCTAAAAGATGTGAGCATAGATTTGCTCTCAGATTTGTTTAAGCACTACTAGTGACTAGACTACACCAAGGTGAAGGATTTAATCTATATGAATGCAAACTATATGAATGGAAGATTAAGAAAATTAAGCTAGATTAATATAAAATGATATGAGAAGCATGATTGTATGCATGATTAATCTAAAATGCTAATTATGCTAGATGATTGAGATAAAAATGCCTATAGTAATGATGCTAAAATCTAGGATGCAAGGGATATTTATTGCTCCAAAATGAGGGGTATTTATAAGAATTCCAAGGCCAAAGATGAGGTGGCAAGAATTGACGGTCCAGATCTGATCTGAAGATATCAAGGGCTAATATTGGGGAAGTTGGAGAAGAGTTTGGAGGAAGGGACACTTTGTATCTTTGTGGTGACAAGTGTCAAGGAACCTTGCTCATGATAGGGCAAGTGTCAAAAGGAAGAGACATGTGGAAAAATTTCCATGTGTCTCAAGGGGAGAATATCCAACCCATAAGAGGTTAGGATAAAAGAGGTTAGGATGTGCAAGAGACGATAGGGTTAGTTAAACCCATAATTAGATAGAATGGGTTAGGTTAGGGGGTGGTTAGGCTAGGTGGTTGGAAGTTAGGAGCCATGTGCTCATATTTGAATTTAAAAATTCAAATATTAGAAAAATGGTAATTAATCTCAACAAATTAAGAATTTGTTAATCTTAATTAGGAATTAGAAGAATTGAATAAAATGATGGTAATTAATTAATCAAAAGGGGGTTATTGAATGAAGTATATAAATAAATCAATTAGATTTATTTACTAGTAAATGAATAGGGAAATTAATTAAATTTCTTGTGATTTCAATTAATTGGGAAGGGGGATTAATTAAAAAACTGCTTACTTAATTAATTATCTTCAGACCATTTTTAGGTGTATACATTTTGCCCCTCTTTGAAGAGATGTGTGACGACACGTTGGTTCAAAGAAAAATCAATTTGATGATGTTGTTGATATTGATCTCAATAGGATGCAGATTCGATCTTGATTTCGATGCAGGTTTGGTTTCGATATGATGCCCCAAACATTGATTGATAGGTTACGATGTGAGGATTCCCCCTCGGGAGATCAATTGAGAAAATTAGTGATTGAATTGTTTGGATTTTTGTGAAATTGATTTCTTGATAAAATTTATTTGCTTCCTGCAACTTTGGTTGATGAAAGTGTCAGTTCTTTGATTACTTTGATGTTTTGCTTGATTTGATGATTGATAGAGTTTGATTGACCTCAAGATCGATGAGGATCAATGATATAAACTCAAAGATTTGATGATATGATAGGATGAGTTTGATTGACTTCATGATTGATGAGCATCAATGATGTAAACTCAAGATTGGATAGACTAGATGTGTGACCTCATGATGAATGAGCATCACTGATGGGTGCTCAAAGAGATTGATGGAAATATCTAGTGAGTGGGTAGAATACCAGATCAATTGATCGAAGCAATTGATTGGATAAAGAACTGACAACATCTAGAGAAAATTTTGGTCATCTTCTTAGTTGACATTGATATGAGAGATTGATCATTGATCTGATTTTGTATACACCATTGATGAGATATTGATGTTTCCTGCGATATATTTTTGCGATGCATCTCTGACATTTTTTTGATATCATTGTACATTAGACCTTGATTATGTCTGATGATATGCAGTCAATTCTATTTGCTTTATATGATTTATAAGATTATGGATGCATTCTACTTGCTATATGATTATTGACCCTATATGATGGATGCATGCTTCCTATATGATGATGCAAGATGATGCTATATGTACTATGTGAGTCATGTGTAATGAAATGTTTCCTATTTACATGATGCTTTTATGATTTCATCTATGCATACTGATATGAGGTGGATGCAATGCAATGCAATGATGATGCCACTTTACATGATTGATATTCATGCCATGAATGATTGATTTTAAATGAATGATGGAATGATCTATACGAATGATGTCTTATTATGCAATGCTTACATGTGATGAAATGAACTAACTTGTCATGTCAGATGAATGAATTGATTAATTTTGTTAATGTCCAATATACTCAATCACTTAATAAGAGAGATAACACATGTTGAAGCGTTTGGCCTTTGGAACATATGATCTTTTGTGATCCCATGCAAAATAAAATGCAATCTACTTTAAATATGCAAATGAAATTGAAATACAATGTTGCGATTGGATCAGTCACTTGGTCATTGCTTTTTGTCATCATCAAGCCTTTAAAATGTGGGAAGTGAGTGCAAACATCGATGGTATAATTGAACCATGATGACCTGAGCACTAATTTCCTAAGTTTTGATATTACAAGTGAGCACAAGAATCGAGGTATAATTGAACCAAGATGACCTGAGTGTTGCTTGTGTAAAACATGCAATATTAACCATTTCTATATGCAAATCCAAAATGTCTTTGATGATACTTCGATGATCATGTCCTGAGACAAATTTGCATATATTAATGATTAATTTACAGATAGTAGACAAGAAAATATCATGTTCCTTCCTTGTTCCTCTAGTCAGAGACATCCTGAAGTCACTCAGAAATCATGATAGCGAAAAATCAAGATATAAAAGTTGAACCATTGTTGATAAAGTGTTAAATCCATTAGTCAAAAGATATCATCCATTGATATGTGTTTGTTAGGCTCATACTGAAATTTGATAGTTGATGGTAGATAATTTCATCTTGTGTTCAACGTTGGATGTGTCTTAGTTTTTGCTTGACAAGTGTTGCCTAATTGTTGTTCTACCCATTTGATTAAGCCCATGGAAATTTTGCCCCTAGCTAGGTTCAGGATGTTGCCCCCAGTCTACAAAACAAACTTTATTATGGTATATACAATGATCCAAACCATGGTGAGAAATCACCTGCGAAACCTATGTATGTACGAAGACTTTATTATGGATATGACAATGCTGATGAAAATGAATGCAAGCAGAAGGATGCATGAACTAGTCCTTATCCTTTTATATCCGCTATATTTTATTCTTCTTTGATATAACATCATTTCATGATGCTATATAAAAGAGGGGCAAAATGTAGACATCTAAATTTGTCCATACCCAACTACAATTGTCCTTATCCCATTCTATCCAATTAAATAGATATTTATTATTTATTTAATTAATCCTTTATCTTAACCCACCACATTTAATTAAATTTAGCCTTCTCCCTTAATTGAATAAATTTGCATTTATTTAATTAAGTTTATCCTTTACCCTTAATTAAATAAATTTACATTTATTTAATTATATCTAACATTATCATGCAAATCCTCCTACTACACCAATTAATTAATTCCTACTTAATTAATTGATTAGGCTAATTAATATACATTATCATTTTTCTTATTATTTAATACCACCTCACTTCAATCCTTGACCACTCAATCCTAGCTATTGAATCCATCTACATGGATCAAGATCTAAACTTGTCATCATGTGACAAGTGTCCCTACCCTCCTCTTGCTCACATGTGTGAGCATGAAAGGTCACTCATAGCCACCCTACCTCTTACACTTGTCATAGACATGTCACTTTCACAAGCCCTCTACGTTTTACACATGTAACTTTCCAAGTCAACATATCTCTTACATGTCATAGACATGCCCCTTTCATGAGTTTTCTCATGTGTTCTCACACATGTGTGAGCACACTTAACCTTGCACCTCACTTTTCCTTGTGACACTTGTCACAAGGCTAAGCCTTCAAATTTGGGATCACACTCAATTAAATATTAACCCTCCATTTTGAGATTGAATCTTGGCCATTGATTTTCATCATGAAAAATCTATAAATGGAGGTCTCTTCTCTCATTTTAATCATCTCTTCATATGATATCCTTATAATGTCCATTTCATCACTCAATCATCCTTTTCATGTAATCATGCTACTGAATCAATCAACAACCACATCCAACCAATCATCATCATATCAACATACTTGTTAGTTTTGAGGTTTGCATGTTCTTGTTTGAATAAGCTTAGTTTATATGCATATTCCATTTGATACATTTGAATGCATTCAATTCCTTTCCCTTTTCTCCCCCTCAATGAATGAAGAGCTGAATTCAAAAATCCCGAAGGTCACTTAGTGAAAATGTGTAGGTCCCCCATCATTGATTTTCCCATAAGGTTGTATTCCTTAAAGAAATTTTAGTGATCAACGCTATTGATTATAATATTTTATTTTATTTTTATTGATTATAATATTCTTAAAAGAGACTCTTGTTAAAAGTAAGTTAGAGATAAAGATGAGAAAGCTATTTGATTTTATGGTAGACCTCTAATCAAGCCATTTCTTTCTACAAAAAATGATGACCGGTCCATGATATGTTTAATTTGTATATCTTTAATTTATTATTCTCCTAGGAATTTTATATTACAATGATAGAATGATGCACGAAGCCACTACAATAAATATCTATATACTTCAATTTATAAGAATAATAATAAATATCAGGTTCTAGTGAACTTTAGTGTTTGATTTGAGAGAGTATATCATTTCTTAGCATATTACAAGAAGAAAAATAGTCAAATAAATAAATCTTAAATATAAATTTAGCATGATTTTGTAGCGTCCTAAAATTGCAACTTTGGCAATTTCGACTGCATTTTGGTCTTCACCTTAGTGTTTGCACCCCTTGGCTTGATTGAAGACCTGATCATGCTCATGCACATCATGAATACTATTTAACTCAAATTTCACCTCAACATGCACCTTATGCCTACCCTAAAATAGGGTAGGACCATGGCAACATGCCATGGTCCTTACTGGGACCATGGCACCATGTCATGGCCCTCCCTAATTTGGGGCCCCTCAAAACCCAATGCAACATTTCAAATTTTGGGGATCGCCCTCTCCGTGTCGGCTCATGTCAAAAAATTACCCGATTTTCCTGACAAGCAAGTATATAAAGAGGATTTCCCCTCTCATTTGAACATCTGTTGAGAAGAAGAGCACACATGAGATCAAGCATTCAATAAATTGAGTATTGCCAACCTTCCTTCAAGCTTAGGAGCGGCAGTAAAGTCAAGTTTCAAGCATTGATTGAGACATTATTCATCCTATTTTGTGGAAGACTTCATAAACCCTAATTCCATGTGGAGGCAAGCAAAACTTCACAAGGAGGTATCATAATTCAATTTTCAGTCATAATTCAACATCTCCCTCAAAAGGAGATTCTTTCTTTTGTCATTTCAATTATTTCTGTAGTCACATAAATATGTCCACTTAATTAAATGAATACTTAGTATTTATTTGATTATTTAACCATCAATCAATAATTAATTAAATTAATATATTTAATTAATTCATCTTAACCCTCTTCTCCTATTAATTAAATAAATTATTCAATTTATTTGATTTAATTCACTTAACCAAATTCAGACCATTAATTAAATAAATAAATCATATTTATTTAATTAAATCTTCTCTCACATTTAAATAAATTAATATTTATTTAAATCCCCCAAAATCCCACCTCTCACATTTAAATAAATTAACATTTATTTAAATCACCTTTATCCTCTACCCAATTGCATTTTCCTACAAATGCAAGTTGCACAATTATTTTAAATAAATAATTTATTTAAATCACCTTTATCCTCCACCCACTTGTATTTTCCTACAAAAACAAGTTGCACAACTATTTTAAATAAATTATTTATTTAAAATCCTATTTATCCTCACCCACTTGAAACCTTTAATGGTTTCCCTTAAAGTATTCAAAATTGATGGCTTTAAAGTCTTCAAACTTGATGGCTTCCTTCTATAGTCTTCTTAAGACTTTAATGGTTTTCCTTAAAGTCTTCAAGCCTTTAATGGTTTCCCTCAAAGTCTTCAAGCATTTTAATGCTTTATCTTCATTTTTCTCATTTAAATAAATTAATATTTATTTGAATATTTATCCAAATGCAAATTACACCATTTAATTGAAATAAATGATTTTATTTTAATTGAAAATACCAAAATTTCTTCCACTTGCATTTTCCTACAAAATCCACTTGCAAATCTAATCCTCTTCTAGAATTTTCTAATCACTTCTAAATAACCTAACCCCTTCTCTAAACTTTGTCACATTCCTAAGCAAAAGGGAAGTCACTTCTCAAACCCTCAAAGTCTTTGATAACCATTAAAGGCTTTCAACCTTCAACCACTAAATGGCTCAAAGTCTTTGATAACCATTGAAGGCTTTCAACCTTCAACCACTTAATCCCCAAAGTCTCCAATAACCATTAATGGTTACCTCAAACCCTCCCACATGGTTAAAACATTTTTTTTGACTCAACCTCTACCCAACCCAAAGGTCTCATCAGGCCATTAATGCTTTGACCATGATTATCTCTTAAACATTTGCACAAAGGTTTATCCTTGGATTAACTCTTAATCCAGTGGGTAATCTTAATTTGGACTTGACCCTTAGCCTCTAGATAACCATGAGGTCTTCTCAGGCCTTTAATGCCTCCAACCTCTTCTCTCAACCCAATCCTATGTTGACGCTTGTCAACATTTTATTGGTGCCAATTGTGCACATGGATCCCCAACTTTCAAACTTGGCCCTTGATTAAACCATTCAATCTTAACCCTTCCTTTCCCCATTTCTTCTATAAATAGAACCCTTCTCCTCAAGCAAAAAAAAAGCATTTAGAGTATTGTTGTTATACTGGCATTAGCATAGAGCTTTTTCATAGCATCACTATCTACTCTTGCATAGTATTTGCTTATCATATTCAACCATCTTGAATCTCCATATGGCATCCATGGCTAGTGTTAAAAGCTGAGAGCTACACTCATTTGGGACTTGGAGAGGAGAGGAACAAGGGAGGAGCAACTATGAGCATCTTGATTAGCTATTTTATTCTATGTTTATATGCTTTCTATTTCATGCTTAATATCTCTCTTGATATGCCTGTTTAGGATAATCTTTTGTTGCTAACACTAACGTTTGTTTCTTGTGCTCTTGTGTGTGTTGCCATCAAACAGATTTTCTAATCCTTTTTGCAGAGCATCAATTTCAATTTCTAAGTTTATTCCAAAACAGGGGTTTGACCTATTCCCAACACATTTTCCTTTCTTTCTATGCACAGGAAATAGGTACGAAGTTGTACTCTTCAGATTAAGCTTTATTCACAAAGACAAATCATTTTCCTTTAGCGTGTGAAAATTTCAAAGAACCGATGTGATGCGCCATGGTCATCACATTTTTTGAGTAGTTTCGGGGAGCAAGTCTAACTCGGCTTGCATTGCTTAATTCCAAGTGCCCATCTCAATCTTGTATCCGTAGCTTACTATTTACATGTTGTTACCTTCATTTTTCAACATTTTTCCTAATTTCAACATTTCAACTTACAAAAGAGGAATACACTTATTCAATCCAAATTCACTTAGTATTTTGTCCTGATCTGGTTCATGATTGGATCTAGTGAATTCCCCATCCTCTTTTGAATGTAATGTCCCTAAGTGAAAAAAATCTAGCAGTTTTCATTCCTTGGGTGGAAACCCTAGAATTATTTTTCCACATTACAGATTTCATAGTAGGAAAGTAAATGGATTTAAATAGTCTCATAATGCTTATCATATTGCATGGAAAGGAAAATATAATTGCATATATTTGTATGTATAGGAAATCTTACCTTTTGGGTTAGGGTGTCATGTATGGAAAAGAAGGGGACCTCTTTTTCAAGATCCAATTTATAATATTTTTAAAGTGCTTTGATCAAACACATATCCAAGTTGGCCTGTGTGAATTTAATGAATTTACAAATAGAGTATGAAATATGCATTAATTGTTTCTACTGCCTGGGCGACTATGATACTTCTTGAAAGTTGAGATGACCTCTGCAATGTATGAATGGCCTAGGAAGGAATATCTTCTGCAAGGTGGCCCGTATTCAACTATGCAAAACCTTGAGCAAGGGGATGAGTGATATGGTGGATATGAAGGCAATAGAGTAACGTGGGAAGTGCATTGTGGAGAAAGAATAGTGCTCTGGAATTGATAAGTTTTTAAAAAAAAATTATTATATGATATAGAAAGTTATAGAGACCATTTTGTATAGCATAGTATTTAGATTATGGTGTATAGGGCATAAGGCGAATATGTGAATTCGACTCTCAAACTTGTAACAAATTATGCTAATTTCTTTTTTTACTATTAATAATATAAAACAATTACCGATAAAATAATGATGTAACATTTGGTTAATTTAATTTAATATGGTAATGTGAAATTATTTATTTGTGAGATTCAATTAAGGGTTGCATACCTTACACAAGGATTAATGGAGAGAGTGAGAGAGAGTGAAAGGACATGAATACACGACCAATTATGAGTATAAAATTTGAATATATATATATATGTAACTTCTAAAGCAGGTTAAAAACTTAAAAATAAAATTCTCTGTGTTGCATCACTTGTTATTCTTGTAAGACCCACTAGTCATGACCAAATTAGATAAATTAGTCCATGTTAGGTACCCATGCACAAAGGAAAATGCTCTCAAATGAAAAAAATAAGAACCTAGTGGAACAAAACTCTTTCCAAAAGAGTCTATAATAAAATTATTCTCTAGAAGATGAAGAAAAATCCCTTGTGGAAAAAATACCCCCCATAAGAGGAGAAGAAGAGAGAATATACACCTCCCCTTGCTAGACATTATGTTAATGCTAGATTCTTGAAACTGGATATAGAGGATGGTCCACAATTGTTGAACAATATTTCTCCCCTTAGGAAGAAACAAAACCAAAGGTGTATGCATGATGCCTTGCCATTCCTAAAAGAACTTTTAAGGAATAAAACTCAAAATATTTGAAGTCTCTTAAATTTTGTATGTGTCTCCATGTAGATGTTTAAAGGTACCACTACCAAGTTAGATGTTCCGTATCATATTGATGAAGATGAATATCCAAAATTTAGTAGAGATTAATGTAGAATATGATCCAAATATGAAAGTGGCTCCTATAAATGTCACTCAAGACTCTCCAACCTAATGCCAACCTATGAAAAATAATCATCTAGAGAAAGAACATGAGGGTCTAAATGTTCACCCACAACATCTAAATAAGATGATGAAAATCCATAGAGCTAACATTGAAGATAATATGAATATCCTCAATAGTGTTCTCCTAGTTTGCATGATAGGACTCACAAAAGAAACCGAGTTCTCATCCCAAGTAGCTATATTTGAAAGATATTGAGTGTCATACTAAACTAAAGCACTAGGAGCCATGGATATAGCAACACTAGTTTTGTCAAAAGAAATAATGGATGAAGATGTGATGTCAATAGGAGGAGGAGAAACAAGAAGAAAAGTCTTTGTATCATTTTATTGTTAAAAATATTAAAGATATTTAAGCTCCTCTAAAGAAAAACATCATTTCAAAATGACTAGATATAAGGGTTTCCAAATATCTCCCAAATATTAGTAAAAAGTATGAGGTCGCCCAAAAATGTCAAAATCAATAGTTATACCAAATAATCTTATGATATGACCATTATTATTACTCCAAATTGATTTTTTAAAGATGGTTCTAGTTCAAGTAGGTATCCATGAAGATAAGGTAAAATTTTAAGCCATCTAAGATATGTTTAGATGCATTTTTTCCAAGATTCATAATTATCCTTATCTAAGATTATCATGGAAGGATGAATAGAAAAACTCATGAGACCTCCTCAAATGGTAAAATATGAGATTAATACATATGAATTAACCATTAGATTATCTCCCCCCCCCCCCACACCCACCCAAATTTACTAACAATGAATTGGTTTTGGTCTTAGTATATCATAGCTACGAAATTCGGCCACATAAATGAATGTACATTTTTTTATAAAATGAGATCAATCTAAGCACACCATACAAACTATAGGAAAAAAACATGCACTTTTAAAAAACAATGTACTAAAAAGGCTATTGTAGAAGCTTCGATAGAGCACCTAAAGTTTCCAAAATGTTTAGAAAACCCTAGAATGTACAATTTTTATAAAATCAAACACCAAAATTAAGAATTATTTTTATTGACCTATTACATAGAGAATTAAAATTAGCTCAAACAAAAACATTTCTTGAAAAATTAATATTAGATGATTAAGTTATGGCCTTCTAGAATTCAACTACAAAAGAAAAATTACAATTAAAGAGGGGGTTGGATTGGAGGGTTGACTTGTTGATATCATGATGTGTCATATTGACATTAGCAATCAAAAAAATAATTTTTCCCAATATATTCCATGTGATGGATGAATTATTCTTAGATCATTGTCTATCTTTTTTAAAATCACTTAAAAATAGAAAACTACATTTTTACATCTTAAAATCGTCTTGTTGGTTTCTTGTTGTTTGATGGTCCCATTAAGTGATTTTTTGGGAGAATAATACAATAAATATTATTTGGTGGGCTTTAAACTAGCATCAAATGGTTTCAATGATTTAATAGTGATTTTAATTGTTGTTAGAGGTTGCAACTATTATTGTTGATGGGTCATCAATTGCGTGGTTGTTGGGACTGCTAGCTACACCTACTATGCTACTGCATGGAAAGCTTGAGAATGTAACAACACCCTGCATAGATACAATACAATATGTGGACTATGTGTGTGTATATATGTGTTCTAAAAAATTAATAAAAAAATAATTTCTTAAAATTTAACCATACTACTTGTGCAAGAATGCATGATGGTGATGCCAATAAATATTTTATAAAATATTCTATGTAGATATATCTAGAATCAAGAAGATAAATTTTCCTAATGGCTTTGAGAAAAAGTTTTCATTTTTTTTATGAATCAATATCTCTGGGTTCTTGGACTTTGTAAAAATGATAGAAGGGCTATATTTCACCCAATATACTCTAAAATTGTAGTTACCTTATGGATCTAGCAACCACCTCCCAACTTCACACCCTTTTATATAAGGACTTACATGTATAATTTAGATAAATCAAAAGGATAAACTAACTTTCTTGTAAACCTTAAACTCAATGGTGAGATTAGATTAGCACTAACATGCTCCAATATGAACTTACAACACAAAACCACAAAAAGGAACCCCCCCAAAAAAATTATTTCTCTAAAGTTTTTTTGAATCTCTATGTTATCTTTTGATGCAATAGAATATTATACTCAACTATTTAGGATTTACACTCAATATCTCCAAAAATAACTAACCAAAGACACTTAACATGCTTTGATAATATCATGTAATATTTGGCAATGAATATATCCATCCAAGATCTAGAGGCCTAATAGAAAGCACAATGAAATGAGGGATCAATATGACAAGAATAAATTGTATTCCAATCAAGAATGTAAACGAAATGTACATGTGGATTGAAGATTGTAAAGAGAACCCCTTGGATGCATAGGAAAATGTGAGATATAAGATATCATAATATTATGATAATTATCCTATGTGTACCCTAAGCAAACTTAACTAAACTAGTGTGAATAGGACTAAGGAGGCAAACCAACTAGGTAATATCCATATTCACACCAACATGATTTCTGTCACACATTAGCTTAAGTCTATATGTTAATATAAGATTAGAGAAGAGAAATTTTAGCCTTACAACCCTTAAAAAATTGCTTTCAAGTTTTGTTCTAAGATATTAAAATAAAGATTTGTCTATTTCAATAATTGATTATGCCTACTTTCTTGTATGGTTGTGATAATAGGGTCGCACATCTTGAAAGAAATGGATCAATGTTAGATAAAGTGTTGGTTATCATGTTATCTAAATATATTCATGCTAACAGATCGGTTCCTTGAACCATCATCATTATAGAATTTGATAAAACTCCTCTTTTTACTTTAATTTTATTCAATGTGGTGAATATGAAACATAAGCTAAGATTAATGCCTGTGTCCTAGATTGGTCATATCAAGTATCCTTGTATTGATATTAGATCATTTATGGCATTCAAATATCATTGGCTTCAGGGTGAAAGAACAAACCTTTGTCACACTTTATGTCAATTAATCAATTTCTATTGAAATATTTGTTGAATTTTTCAAGACAAGCCTGTAAGATCAAACAACAAACAAGAATGCCTTCCACAAATGAGAGTAGCAAGAACAATATGTCATATTCCTCAAAAGAAAATATTCCAAGATTAAATTACAATGCATAATGATGTGCTTATATAGAGAGCACAAGGATGCCTTAACCTAAATTTAGGAGAACTAAATAAAAAACATGAGGAGCTAAATAAAGGTCAACGACAACTTTAACTAAAGCTAGAAAAATAAAATATCGATGATAAAAAGAATATAAATTTATCTTAAATGAAAAAGTAATTAACATACCTAATTAATTAAACAATTAGATAATTGTTGTAATTACTCCAACACCCCCCTTAAGATAAATTTAGGGAGTAGCTAAAAAGATTAAGATGAATGCAAAATGCATGCATAGATGAGTTTCGACAACAAAGGCTTGATTAGGTAATCAAGTACAAAAAATAGATCTCTCTAAGTGGAGAAAAGGAGAAAAAATATGTGGGAATAAACCTCTCTCCAAACGAGAGAGATCTAATGCAAGAAAAACATGAACTACAAAAGGAACGAAGGACTAGGAAGCATACAAGAAAATGTCCTAGAAGAATAAAAACATGAAGCACTTCCTCAAAGTAGAAAGAAGTTGCAGATAATCATTGAATGATCATTGTTATAGTGCAAAATGAAGAACCTCCTCTAAAACCAAGATGATGATCATAATTAAGAAGACAAGAACCTGCATGAGTGTCCCCAACGATACTACTTGAACAATTAGATTTCAAACAAAGAAAAAAAATCTAGTAATTGAAGGTAGAGATGGCACATGAATTTGCACGAGTGATCCCAACAACACTAATCAACCATGCTAGAGTAAATTGCTAGTTGAAAATACAAACACCAATTGTTTGAAGAACATTGATCAATAGAAGATGGAAGGTCACCTCCAAAAAAATAGAATGCAAGAGTGTCTATATTAATAAAACCTTCATCTCACCAAAATACAACCATTGCACTAGGTTAGTAAATAGGAATACATATTGAATGTGTAGTTCACTGCAAAGAGAAACTCAGGTTCAACATTAGCACCAACAATAGAAACCTCCCATAATGTTGACAAGGGAGCGACATGATAGGTCCATTGAAACTATGTGTCACCAAATAGTGCATGAAGGAGAATATCCATGAGCGTGCACAAGAAAGTACCTGCAAAACAAAAAAGTTATGCAATTGATGCACATATGCTTGGGACAAGAATCACTAGGGTTTGATGTCATTGTGGAGGGCACTCACCAAATTAAATTTTGATGGAAAAATAAAATTTATTAAACAACCCCCCATTGTACTTTGTAATACAATGCATTACAAAATAAGGCACAACATAATGCGCAAATTCCCCAAAACCATACACAAAAGTGGTACTTTGTCTCAGTGTGTCTAAAAATAAATAAGTGCATGAAAAGAATGCTCAAAATATCCAAATTAGGTGAAGTGATAGAAATTCATGTAGAACAGCCCAAGATAAAGTCATCCAATTGTTGGCAATATTGCATTATAATAGACAATGAAAGATTGTTGGCATTTCTTAAGGATATTGAGAAGGTTGTTGATGATTATGGATATAACTAATTAAAGATGTTTTACTATCTTGATATTATTATTTTGTCATTGATGTCAAGAAATTGATTTTCTAATTCAGTATGATGTTGCCATATCTTAAGAAGTATGATATGAAGATTATAAAGAAGTTGGTAAAAGACACATGAAAGAATATGATGAATAAAGGGATGAATAAGGTATTCAATGGGCAACCGAGTCAAACAATGATGAGATCATGATGTTTTAGATTCTTTTAACATCATACATATGTTGTAAAATGTAAAGGTTAATACTATACTATGTTATCAGGCAAAGAACCTAGTCGGTAAACCCTAAGGTTATCGCTATCGGTTAATGAAGGCGGAATGTCTACCGAGTGAAGTTTAGTATTCACTGAGTTGTTACCGAGTTGTAACTAAGCTATAACATAATGCATTAAATGTTTGCATGCGGTATTTAATGAAAGAAGTTGATGAGATAGAGCAGATCAATGATTGGTAAGCCGTGGAAGAAGTTTGTTAACGAATCTAAGGCAATGGAAAGTCGGCATGAAGGTCTACAGCTCAGATTGAACCGCAATACTCTGGCACAAGTTCCAAGGTAGGGTAAAACATTTTCAGATCAAAAGATGCATTGAACCTAGACAAGATTGAAGATCTGATGGCTATGATTGATCATGGGAAATGTGATCAAGGAGTTTAAAGCAGTTACCTAATTGTTTATAAATAGGAAACTGTTGATAAACAATGTATGCGGGCAAGTGTATGCACAGGGATGCTACATAGTGATTATCGAGCACAGAAGCTTGAAGACCTATTAGAATAACAGAGTATAGAAGCCCAACAGATAGACAAGATTAGTTCTATGTCTAGATTGTATTGAACAAATAAGAATCTGCTTTAGCATTTTAGATGTGAAGTTGCAGATAAATTTTTATTACTGTTATTTTGTGAAAGTGACAAAAAATCTGTTAACCGAGTGGACTTAACAGTCTTATATGTAAATCCTCTAGCAAGGTGACATTCTGATTGAGTGTTTGAAATCCTTTGACAAGGTCACTTCTAACAAAGTGAAGATCCTAACAGATCTGAGGGAAATCCCTTAACCGGGCACATCTAGCAATGTGTTTGTAATCTTTAACAGGATTTGCTTTAAACCGAGCATACTCTAAAAGAGTATATTTCTTAGTGGGTCCGAAATCCCACAGTGGTTTTTTCCTATTTGGGTTTCCACGTTAAATTTGGTGTTATGAGGTTTATATTGTTCATATGCTTTTGAGTTTGCATGTTTGACAGTTTTGGTTATATGATTGATATATATGTTACCGAGGTTGAATCTGATATTTTTATGGATGATTAAGTTTGTATGATTCAACCCCCCCCCTCTCATCTTATTGGCTATTAGATCTGTACTTATATTAAGTATCAGAACTATCAATTGGTATCAAAGCTTTGGACTCCGAAAGGAAATTTTAAAGGCACTTGAGTTAAAGATCCACAGATGTATAAGAGGGATGCACCGAAGCTGAACAAGTCAAGTTTCTCTACATGGAAGAAAAGGATGAAGCTACATCTATGAGGAGTTGGAGAATATGCTGTATACTATCTGGAGAATGATTTTGTCACACCGAGCACCTATCCATTGACTATGGAAGAGATAAAGGCAAAGCAAGAACATATTCAAGCAACAATTGAAATAACATCTGCATTGATCGATTCAGAGTTTAATGATCTAGAAGGCTGCAATGATGCAAAGGCAATGTGGAATAAGCTCATGTCAGTATATGGAGGAGATGAACATGTTCAAAGAGAAAAAGTAGACAGTTTAAGAGGACAACTTGAATCTACGAGGATGAATGAAGGTGAGAACATAACTCAGTACAGTACAAGACTAAAGGAGATTGTCAATCAAATCAAAGGAGCAGATGGAACTATTGAAGAAAAAGATATAACAAGTAAGTTGTTAAGAACCCTTCTACTAGCTTATTTAATCTGAGTCTCAACAATCAATGAATTGAGGTTTGTACCTAATATGCCAGTTTCCTTGGATGCTACTATTGGTAAGCTACATGCATTTGAGTTAAGTAATTTTGATAACAGTGGATCTTCGATAAATAAAGTTGAATCTGCATTTAGTTCTTTTCATCTTGATGAATCTAATGATTACAATGAAAGAAAGTATAAGTACTCTGAAGGAGATCACAGTGGAGCAAGTGAAATATTTCGGAAGAACATGGAAGAAGTACACAAACTGTATGAAGAAATCAGAAAGCAAGAAGAGTTTGAAGCACTATTGGCCAAAAGGTTACCGAAAGGCAAAGGTAAGTATAAAGGAAAACTACCTTTGAAATGTTTCAATTGTGATAAGATTGGACATATGGCTTCTAACTATCTTGACAAAGATTTTACTGAAAAGAGAGATTACCGAGATGACAGATAGAAAGATAACCATTACAGAGGACATCGAGACTTCAGAAGAAGAGATAGAAAGACATGCTTAATAGCTGATGAGGAATCTAACGGTGATAAATCAGATGAGACTGATACAGAGGAAGTTGTTTATGTGGCTATCAAGGATGGATCAGATGAAGAAAGGTATGAAGAAAAGGCCCTAATATCTCACATAAACACTAATGGTTCTTGGATTATAGATAGTGGATGCTCACATCATATGACAGGAGATTATGATGGAGGCTATGTTAGATTTGGTAATGATGCACCATGTCAGTAAGAGGTAAACGATCTATAACACTTCTTGATAATGCAAGATGCAATGACGTCTATTGGGTTGAAGGTTTGAAATGCAATTTGTTGAGTGTAGCACAGCTAAACAACACAGGTTACCAAATAGAATTTCAGAAAGGAATTGTCAAGGTTCATGACAAGAATGGAAAGTTAGCTGCTACTGAGACACAAACAAAAGGTAATACATTTCACCTTGACTCAACTCGGAATAAGTTTTTGCACGCAAAGATTGATGATACTTGGCTATGGCATAAGAGGTTTTGTCATGTAAATTTTGATAACCTGATCAAGATAAGTAAGAATCATAGAGTAAGAGGTCTACCAAGTCTTGAAAAACCTGAGAATGCTATGTGCCGAGGATGCCAGATGGGTAAGATGACAAGATCAAGCTTTACAAGTAAGTCTTACACTTCTAACGGAATTTTAGATCTAGTGCACACTGATCTTTGTGGTCCTATGAAAGTTCAAACTTATTATGGTGATAAGTATTTCATATTATTTGTGGATGACTATTCAAGGATGATGTCAGTAATGTTTTTAAAAGAAAAATCAGAAGCTTTTCAAATGTTTAAATGGTACAAGGCAAGAGTTGAAAATGAAATAGGAAGACAACTGAAATATCTTAGATTAGATAGAGGAGGAGAGTTCACATCTGATGAATTCAACTTATCATGCAATGATCATGGTATTAAAAGACAAGTCTCTACACTGAGAACTCCACAGCAGAATGGAAAAGCTGAAAGAAGAAACAAATCTATTGTGGATTGTGCTAGAACACTAATGATTGAGAAGAAGGTGCCACAAGCATTTTGGAGAGAAGCAATAAGCACAGCTGTTTACACCTTGAACTGAGTTCAATTGAAGAAAGGTACTTTGAAGACACCATATGAGATTTGGTATGATAAGAAACCTAATGTTAGTTATTTTAAAATCTTTGGAAGTAGATGCTATGTTCATAAAGATGATAGAAATGGCAAGTTTGATCAGAAAAGTGAAGAAGGAACATTTCTAAAATATTCTTCTAGAAGCAAAGCATTTAAATGTCTGATCAAATCATCTAACAAAATAGTAGAAAGTGCAGATGTGAAAATTGATGAATTTGCAAAAAGAAATGATGAAGGAAGTTCCAAAGAACCAAAAGACTATGATGAATTTGTCTATGTGCAACCGAGAAGTCCTACCGAGAAAATTGATGAAGAAAATATCCAGTTACCGAGTGATGAAGAAGATCATACAGAGCCTACCGAGCCTGTATTAGCCAAGTATGTCAGAAGACATCATGCACCAAGTCAGATTATAGGAGATAATGATGATCCAGTGGTGACAAGGAACAAACTGAGACAGAACACATGTTTGATATCTGAATTTGAACCGAGAATAGTAAAAGAGGCATTTAACAGTGAAGATTGGGTAAATGCTATGACAGAAGAGATTGATCAAATCAAGAAGAATGACACATGGACACTAATCCCAAGACCGAAGGACAAAAATGTAATCGATACAAAGGGGATTTTCAGAAATAAGCTAAATGAAAAAGGGGAGGTCATTCAAAACAAAGCAAGATTAGTTTGCAAAGGTTATGCACAAGAAGAAGGAATTGATTATGGTGAAACTTTTGTACCTGTTGCAAGACTTGAAGGAATAAGAACATTGTTGGCCTATGCTGCTTTCAAGAACTTCAAGGTATATCAAATGGATATCAAATCTGTATTTCTAAATGGAATATTAGAAGAAGTTTTCATTGAACAACCTGAAGGATTTGTTGAAGACAATAATAAAGATCAGGTATGTAAGTTGAACAAAGCTTTATATGATTTGAAACAAGCACCAAGAGCATGGTATGAAAGATTGCACTCTTATTTGATTAAGATTGGTTTTATAAGGACAAATGATAACAACATGTACATGAAGAATGATGAAAATGGAATACTGATCTCAGCCATATTTGTTGATGATATTATATTTTGTGGAAATGACTCTTTATGCAAGAACTTGGAAATGAAATGAGCAAAGAATTTGAGATGTCATTAATCGGTGAGATAAAGTATTTTATAGGTTTACAGATACTGCAAATGAAAAATGAGATTTTCATTACTCAATCCAAAAACATAAATGAAATTTTGAAGAAATTTGGAATGGATGATTCAAAACCAATAAGTACTCCTATGACTACCAACTGTAAATTATCAAAGAATGATGAATCTGCATGTGTTGATGAGACACTCTATCGATCCATGATTGGAAAACTACAATATGTTGTTCGTAGCAGACCAGACATAGCACATGCAGTAGGTATAGTTGCAAGATTCTCTGCAGATCCTAAGGAAACACACATGACAGCAATCAAAAGGATTTTTAGATACTTGAAAGGCACAGAGGATTATGGCTTAGTATATCAGAAAGGAAATTATTTTGATTTAAAAGTTTATACTGATGCTGATTGGGCAGGCAACATTGATGACAGAAAAAGCACAAGTGGTGGAGCTTTCTTTTTAGGAGAAAGACTAGTAAGTTGGCTTAGAAAGAAACAAGGATGTGTTTCATAGTCAATAGCAGAAGCTGAATATGTTGCTGCAGCATTGAATTGTACCAACATTGCATGGATCAAACAACTGTTGGAAGGTATAAATGAGAAAGTTACCGAGCCAGTAACTATATTCTGTGACAATACTAGTGCCATTAATATTTCAAAAAATCCTGTTATGCACTCTAAGACAAAGCACATATCTATCAAATATCATTAACTTAGAGAAGAAGCTCAAGAGAAGAAAGTGGTGTTGGAATATGTTAGCACAAAGGAGCAAATAGCAGATATCTTCACCAAGCCACTACCAAAGGACACTTTTGAATATCTTAGAAGTAAGTTAGGGGTCCTACCCTTATCTTCTACTCACTGACCGAGTTCGGTGAAAGCATCAATCTGATGACTCTATCGAATATCTGTTGGGAGTTGATGCTGGAGTTATACACTTTAGGATGTTTTATAAAAGTGTACTGGAATTAATATTGGAAATAATACAGAGAATATTACAGGGAACAGGAATTGAAGACAAATGCTCTGACCAAGACTCAGTTGATACAAAATAGTAGGAAATCACATCTTACAGAAACAAATTATGTTTTAGTTCTTTTCTTTTTGGCATTGTCGTCAAAGGGAGAGAATACCTATGAAGGGGGAGAAGACCTATCGGGAGAAGATTAAGAGAAAACTGAGCAGACTACAGATTGGAAAGAAGATTGAGAAAATGGGAGAAGTCTAATGTATGGGGGAGAGTATTTCAGCATTTCAAATTTGCAGCAATCCGAATCTATTAAGGTCAAATCAATTGGTTTTGCCATCAATGCCAAAGGGGGAGATTGTTGGCAATATTGCATTATAACAGACAATGAAAGATTGTTGGCATTTATTAAGGATATTGAGAAGGTTGTTGATGATTAAGGATATAACTGATTAAAGATGTTTTACTATCTTGATATTTTTATTTTGTCATTGATGTCAAGAAATTGATTTTCTAATTCAGTCTGATGTTGCCATATCTTGAGAAGTATGATATGAAGATTATAAAGAATTCGATAAAAGACACAGGAAAGAATATGATGAATAAAGGGATGAATAAGGTATTCAATGGGAAACTACTACCGAGTCAGACAATGATGAGATCATGATGTTTTAGATTGTTTTAACATCATACATATGTTGTAAAATGTAAAGGTTAATACTATACTATGTTATCAGGCAAAGAACCTAGTCGGTAAACCTTAAGGAACCTAGTCGGTAAACCCTAAGGTTATCGCTCTCGGTTAATGAAGGCGGAATGTCTATCGAGTGAAGTTTAGTATTCACCGAGTTGTTACCGAGTTGTAACTGAGCTATAACAGAATGCATAAATGTTTGCATGTGGTATTTAATGAAAGAAGCTGATGAGCTAGAGCAGATCAATGATTGGTAAGCTATGGAAGAAGTTTGTTAGCGAATCTAAGGCAATGGAAAGTTGACATGAAGATCTACAGCTCAGATTGAACCGCAATATCCTGGCATAAGTTCCAAGACTATTATGCAAGTTCCAAGGCAGGGTAAAATGTTTTCAGATCAAAAGATGCATTGAACCTGGACAAGATTGAAGAACTGATGGCTATGATTGATCATGGGAAATGTGATCAAGGAGTTTAAACCAATTTGATGATGTAGGTGGTTGTATCAGATTCTAAATGTGTGCCAATTGTGTCTTAGAAAGCTTGGAGGGTTTCTAAATGCATAAATTTTTGAAAATAGAAACATTCCAAAAATAGATTTTTTTCCATAAAATAGAGAGTTTTAAAAAATAGAAAGTTTCTTAAAAATGAATTATTTTTTTGTGCCCATTTTTGTCCAAAAGCTAATAAAAATGATCCACTTCTAAATCCACACAAGAAGGCAGATTTGGGGACACTGTAATGCTTTTGAGAAAATAAACCTTCAAAGCTTGAGAAAGGGTTTATTGAATCCATGCTCAGATACCATGTTGAATTTAATATTGAGCTCTAATACTATATTGAATTTTGCAAGATAAGCTTGAAAGATCAAACAAAAAACTACAACAGCTTCCACAAGCGATAGTAGCAAGAAAAATATACCATATTCCTCAACAAAAAAGATTCTAAGTTTAAATTACAATGCATAATGATGTTCTTATATAGAGAGCACAAAGATATTTTAAACTAAATTTAGGAGAACTAAAGAAAAAGCATGAGGAGATAAATAAAGCTCAACTACAACTTTTACTAAAGCTAGAAAAGTAAACTCTACATGATAAAAAGCACCTAAGTTTAGCTCAAATGAAAAATATTTAAAGGATCTAATTAATTAAACAATTATATAATTGTCCTAATTACTTCAACAATATATTTAGTCTGAGAGGTTATGGTTGGAAGCAATTCACACAAAACAATGGCCTGTATATGGCCCACAAGGTTTTGAGCCGAAAGGTTTTGACTGAAACCCAAATTCAATTGTTTTCTTTTATAAAGTTTTGGCTAGTGCAAAATTTACTTGTATAGTTCTAGGTGAAATTGTTTCACTTGAAATGGTTTTGCCCAAAACTATCTATGTGGTTGCCTAATTGGCAACCACTATTGCAAGGTGTGCGCCCTTGGTCTCCTTGTGATGTGCAGTGCAATGCTCGGGTTTGTGGTTTGTGACATGGTTTAACTGCTTCTTGTGGATTCTATAAGTCTAGTGGTTCTATTGGGCATTAACAACTCGATCTTTTGGTGCAATGATAACCGCACTTGTAACAAAAGGTGTGCGCTCTTGGTCTCCTTGTGATGTTCAGTGCAACGCTCGGGTTTGTGACATGGTTTAACCGCCTCCTGTGGATTCTGTAAGTCTAGTGGTTGTATTGGGCATTAACAGGTCGATCTTTGGTGCAATGACAACCGCACTTGTAACAACCACCTCATCATTGTTTAGAATTTTTTGAAACTTTTTGCTTTAATTGAATACTTATTTAGTCAAAATGGATTTAATTTTTTTTAAATACCCTTTTGTAGAGCTCAGAGACTGCAATCCAAATATTTTTTTAATATTTTAATTAATTTTAATATATATATTTTATATATTGCAAATAGGTTGTTGTAATAAAATTTGAGGTTGGTTATAAAATAAATATATAATATCAAAACATATTCTAAATTTTTGAAAAATATATGTTTCATTAGAGTGGAGAACTCTCTCTAAAAGAGTATAATTTATGTTTTGAAAATAATTTTAAAAAAGGCAAAAATTGACATTAAATAGAAACTATCAAATTCTTGCAAGTTTGGCTTAAAAATTTTATTGCGAGAAATATATCCATCAAAAATTGAATTATTTTTCCATGCACTAGAAATTGAAGTTATTTATTTGGAAAAATAAAAATCATGGAAAAATAACATTGTTTGGTATTTATTTTGCGATGTTAACTAGACCTCATTTTTTTTTTTAATTTTCAATAATGCAATTTTTCTCTTAAATTTAATAAAAACACATCAAACGAATTTTTAGTTTTTTTAAAAACTACAAGGATACATTCCATCAAGAGTTATACATTTCATTAGTTTATATCATTTTCAAATTCAAAACAAGTGAAATAAAAAAATTTCATGTGGTACAAGTAAGGAGGAATGAGCTCTGCTAGGGTTGAGGTTGTGTACTGCTTTTTTTAGACCGCATTTAATGTGAGATTCTTGTTTTTATAATGGCTCTGACCAACTTTAGCCTAGCAATCGATGTCGATGCTGGAGTTGTTGTGACGGACCCTCATGGTGCCTTAGAGAAAATGCCCTCACAAATTTGTTCTGAAAGTATTTCATGAGGTATGTTCTTGCCTAATGTTGTGCTTCCTGTTCAAGATTTTGATAATGCCTATGAGTGGCTTGAAAAATGCACTTTGATAGGTTATTTTGTGGGTAGGATCCCTCCTAAAATGATGTTTTGTGATTGGGTCGCCAAAGCCTGGTCTCCTCATGGAGTCCAGCTTGATGGCATCCAAAGCCTCACCAAGGGCTTCTTTTTGTTTCACTTCTCAAACCCTTCCCATGTTGAAGCTATCCTCTCTCATGGGCCATGGATCGTTTGGTCTTCCCTTTTGGTTTTTTAGTGTTGGTCTCAAGACTTTTCTATCTTAGATGATAAAAAGTTGAGAGTCTCGATCTGGGTTGAGTTCTCTGGTCTTCTTTTGCCTTGTTGGCCTTTCATGCAAGACCGATTTTTTAACACTCGCCCTCAAAAGAGGGTCTGCGTTGAGGTCGACCTTTCCCGTGACCTGAAAGAGACTGTTGATATTCAAGTGGATGGAAATACCTTCACCCATAAGGTGCTTTAGTTGAACCTTCCCAACACTTGCTATCGGTGCCAGTCGACGGAGCACAAAATCAAGGATTGTCCCTTGGCTATTCAGAAAATAAAACCCTCTGTTAAGGAGACCGACTCTCAACCTATGGAGGGAGCTAAGAAGGATGAATGGACCATTGTGGTTCGCATAGGCAAGAACTCTTTGGCTTCTGCCCCAAAGCCAAATGTCATTTCAAGTTCTCAGCTAATGACAAAGCCTCCTACGCATGCATCGCCTGCCTAGGTGGTCTCTACATCGTCCACTTTGGTTTCAAACACTTGTCAGTAGGGGAAAGATTCTTCTGAGGGTGCCACTCAACCCCCTTGGGTTCACACTCCTTAGGATGCATCTGCGTATTCTGCTCCACACTCTTGGTGCCACTCTCGCAGCCCATTTGGGCATGTTGAGATTGCACATGGTGGTTCAAAGAAAAGAAGAGTTATTTTTGGTGCAGACTCTCTTATCGGTCTTAGTTCAGATTTTTTGCGCAATAGCTTCTCCTCTCTTGGGGACGAGGATGACATGCAAGATTTTTTATTAATTACATCTCATGGAATGTTCGAGGTCTCATAGACCAAACCAAAAATTATTCTGTTAGAGATGTTCATAAACGTGTTTTAGGCCTGGATGTTCTCTGCCTTCAAGAAGTTAAAATTGTTGGTTTCATGCTTACTGTTGCATGCCATTTTATTTGGCTGGATAGCCTTATTTTTTCTTCCCCTACATGAGGTTGGTCAAGGTGGAGTTGCTACTCTCCTTTCACCTCGTTGGCTTTCTGCGGTTATTTCTCACGGTTTTGATCCCATGCAGAGCGTTGTATGGGTTTTGTTGTCAATTGATAATCATTCCATTGGGATTGCTAATGTTTATGCTCCCAATGATGTGGTTGATAGATTATACTTATGGTGTTGGATTGTTGATACTCTGCCACCTGCAACTTGGGTCATGTGTGGTGACTTCAATATGGTTGAGGTGGTGACCGACAAGGATGATATTTTGCCTTTTTGATGGACAGCTGGCGAGAGGGAAGATCGGTACTATATGCGTAATAAGTTGGGTCTTTTTGACCCCAAAACCAATCGACGCTGCCTTGGTGGGGTCTGACACACTTGGTCTAATTTCAGAGCTGGCTTAGGCAAAATATTTAAAAGGCTTGATCATGCTATGATAACTGTGCAATCTTTTTTTTCTTTTTCTGAAGATCAAGATCTGTCTGTCGCTCCTCTTGTTGATGTGATGCTATCCGATCACTTCCCCATAAAGTTTAGCATTGAATGGCAACCAACTAGGTCGCATCCTTCTAGGATGCAGTTCTACCTCAGCACGTCTCTCCTACATCAACAGGCCACAATGGCCCACATTCAAAGGGTTTGGAATTTGGAACCAAGGCCTAATCATCACACCAGTTGGATTGTGTGGTGGAATGATGCCATTAACCACTCTGCAAGGTTTTGGCACATTTATGGTAGATAACTTGCCATGTACAACAAGCGCTCGTATGATGCGACCACCAAAGATCTTTGTGCTGCCACAAAAGCTCTGACCTTGAATCCTTTTGATTCTAACCTGCAACTTTAGTTAGCCTAGCTCCTTCATCAGAAACAAGTTGTAGATAATTACTCTGTCATAGGAGCTCAAATCAAAGCCAGGTTACATTGGCTCAAGGTGGGTGATAGGGCCTCCAAATAATTTTTCCTCGCTTTGCACGCTCGTCATGCCTATGTAGGGATTAAGAAGATGAAAAAAGGGTCATGTTGTTCTCACCGAGCTTCTTGATATTCTACAAGCTTTTGTCCGTCATTATGAGGTGTTCACAGTGCAGGGAAACTCTCCAGGTAGAGCCCAAGCTTTGCAAGATTGCTTAATTGTTGTTCCCAAAAGGATTTTTCAAGTCTCTGCAAACCTTTTGTGATCTCTTATTGAATTGATGATCTCAAGGAATCCATTTTTCTATGGTGGATGATAAAGCCCCTGGGTGTTATGGTTTCCCTTGTGAGTTCTACAAAGCCCTTTGGCCTTGTGTTGGTCTTGACCTACATAAGGTATATCTTGAATCTTTTCATTCCCAGTCCTTGGGAAAAATTCTTAACCAGGGTAACATTAAATTTATCCCTAAGGCTGGGGATCCAGAGGACATTTGCAATTGGAGGCTTATTACCTTGCTCAATATCTCATATAAGATCATTGCCAATTCATTGGCTCTCAAGATTTGTCATCTCCTTCCCTTGATTGTTTGTCCGGAGGAGACTGGATTTGTCAAGTCCATGTTTATTCTAGATAATATAATTGTTGTTTGGGAAGGGATGGATTGGGTCCGATGCTCCAAACAATGAGCAATATTCCTTAAGATTGACTTTGATAAAGCGTATGATTGCATTGAGTGGCCATTTATTTTGGCGATGCTCAAAGCTCTTGGCTTCAGCCCTAGATTCATCCAATCTGTCCAGATGTTATTCAAAGATGCCATAGCCTATATCACCATCAGTGGTCGTTAGTCTGAGGCTTTTGGTATTTTGAGATCCAGTCTCCAGGGCTATCCTCTGGCTCCTACTTTCTATGTTCTTGCGGCAAAATTTTTGGGTACTTACTTTCTAACACCATCTTTGTTGGTCAACTTGTCAATGGTTATTTTGTAGATGACTCCTTTCTCACTCTCATTGAGGAAGAAGATAATGTTTAGGATGCTCTTCAATATCTTGACACTTTTTGCTTGGCCTCCGGCTCGACCATTCAATGGCACAAGACGCAATGTTATAGGCAGTCTTTTCTTCCCACCCTGCCTTGGAATCTTCAATATGGCTGAAAATGGCTTCATCATGGCAAAAAAATTTCTCTTTCTGGGCATTCCTTTTGCCTTTCAAGCTTTGCCTATGGATCTTTGGAATGTTGTTTTAGCTGGGATTGAGAAAAAATTAGCCTATTGGATAACCAAGCCTCTCTCTCTAGCTAGAAAATTTCAAATTTGTTTGAAGGTTTTGGTTGCCACTCATGTCTAGTACTCTTCATGTTGGGCTCCTTCCAAGGCCGCTTACATGAAGTTGGAAAGAGTTTTGTGGGCTTTTCTTTGGGCCTCTGTTTCCAACCATCAAGCTTTTTCATAGAGTCGCTTTGGAGTATTGTTGCCTTCCCAAGGAGTCTAGAGGGCTCAACCTTATTTCTACCCAGAAACAAGGGCTTGCTTTATGTGCTAAATGGATTATCAGAGCCTTATCTGGCGATGAGGCTTGGAAAAATCTTCTTCGACATTGTATTTCTTTGGGGTTTCCTACCAATAAGTCGGCTTGGAAGGGGATTGGTTTTCAAAACTTTCTCATTATTAAATACCTAGTTTATATCCAGGGTACTTTTGTTGTTAAAAGCATCTGGCGTGCTTGGGAACCTATTAAGCCTTGGCTTTGGTGGGCAGGTGATGGTTTTCGTGATGGGATTTCCATGAATCAACACAACCTCTGGTGGTTGCCTCTTTTTCAAATGCAAGGGTTACCTCTAGCCAAAATCCAGGGTGTTAGTGTTATGTGCTTTCACAAATGCGACATTCGAACACCTAAGTACCTATTTTCTAGAGTTTCTGAGTCTTTGGTCATAGGATGACCTCCAAGTCCAGTTTCGTCTGTCTAGACCAAATCGACGGACTTATGACCTTCTAGTTTCGGCCTTACCCTCACATATGTTACATAAGCTTGGCATTTAGTCTGTCAGACCTTGGTGGGAGGATTGGAAGTGGTATCCTTGGACTCCTTTCACTAGCTACAAACCCAAATGGGGTTATCTCTGGTTGGTGCCCCATTTGCCTATGGTCCATATTCTTAATCAACGATGGCATTTGCAGTCTTCTCAGAAATCCTGGAGACTCGGGTTTCTTATTGTTTGGTTTGGCACCACTGAACCCAAGATTTCACACTTTGCTTGGTGTGTTCTTTTTCAAGGGTTGCCTTTAGGTTCCAGACTTAAACATTTGGGGGTTCCTGATCCTCGGTGTCCCTTTCACCCGTAAACTTTTATGAACATTTTTTGGTTTTGTAGAAGAGCTCAACAATATTGGAGGTAGATCTGTGATTTCTTACAGCCTTTTCGGCCTGAACCCTTTTCTTAGCATATGGCTCTTTTGGGAGATTAGCCTAGAATCCCCTTCAAGTTTTCCCAGATATGGCAGGCTTTTAGAATGGAGATCTTATTTACTCTTTGGAAAGATAGAAATGTTGTTATTTTTACTCACAGTTATTTGGATATTAATGTGTTGCTTTATATTAAAGCTTGCATTTGTAATAATGTATTAATGCAGATTCAGGTACAAGCAGATAAAGTGGCTCTTGAGGTGGGCCACTTACAGGATCTCCTTTAGCATTGGGGCAATGCCCCTTGTGCAGTTTCCAGAGTGCCGCCGGATTTTGTTTATGTCGACTGCACTCTACTCTGTGGCTCTCGTCGTGGTCGAAGCTCCTCTATCCGACGCTCTCAGACCTCACGGTCCTAGGCTCCTTGTCACTCCTTTGGTGGGAGAGATGACACGTGGAGGCGTCTCTCAGGTTCTCCTTTGCGTCTTGGCTCTGCCTCGGGGTGGGCTTCTGCTACTCCTGCTACTTTGGCTCCTGTTGTTAGTGATGGTTATGGGTGGCCTACTGCCACCACCTCCAAATTTCCTCACCGAGCTCTGGCTATTTCACCTCCCAGGTGGGAGGAAGAAGAAGAAAAAGACCAAGAAAATGGTTGGTCCATGTCAGACCCGACTCCTGACCCCACTAATGTATGGGGCAAGAAAGATTATCAAGATCATCCACCCTCGGTTGCCACTGCTTTGGCTGCTTGAGGGATTTTTTTTATGAATAGCTTTGTTTTTGGCTCCGACTTTTTGCCGTGTGACTCTCACAGGGTGATCTTGTATCCCCCAACCTTTTTTTGTGAATATGTACTTTAATATTATTATCTAATAGAGAAGGCCTATTCATAAAAAAAAAATTGAAAACAAAGGGCCACTTTTATGTAGTCGGAGTTGACAATTTTTTGTTGTGTTGGTCAATTCCTTTATAAAAGTATGGCATAGGGTTATACTTTTGCCCTTGAATCTTGTTGGTATGCAAGTGCATCCTCCTTCCTATGGCCCATGAACATTAATATTGCAAGACCGCCATCATAGCATTTTTTAGTGAATATTCACGATCTCTCCAAGGGGGCGATAAGCAAGGGTTCTCATATTAAGATTTGTAGAGTATACCTTTAATCCGTATAGAACACTTATAGAGCCACCCTATTCAAAACTTCATCTCTACTTAAATCAATATCTCTACTTTAATGATGAACTAATGTCCCTTTAGGGTATGTTATACTCTAGCTACCTTTTAGCCTAAAGTTTCCTCTATGCACAACTCAAGGTTTACTCCCATCAACATTGTATTGAGACAAACCACCATATTCATTAGGAGTATTATATTTGCTAGATATAACTAGATAAGGGGGAATATTTTGTATCTAAATGCTCTCCCTATTATGAGATCAAAAACATTTTTTTTTATCTCTTTGAACATTCACTTGGTTCTTTCCAAGCTCTCATGGTTTATGAGGATTAGAGATGTCTTTGTCTCTTCTTGCAAAATATGTTTGATTTTTGTTGGTGACTTCCCAAAAACATGTCTACTAGAGGGGCTCATAATTTATATTTATATAAACTATAATTAAAATGAACTAATAATTTTGACTCAAAAACTATATAATTAAAATTTAATAAAACTTCACAACCTAAATTAAATTACAAATAAAAAATCAAAACAAATATTAACATTTAAAACCTTTTAAATATTCAATGGAGCTTGGAACATACTAGTAGGGAACCAATAGAAGTAAATATTCCATGGCGACACTTAAAAAAAAAAAAGTTTTAACAAAAGTGCACAATAAGATGGAGTGATTAAACAAATTCTAAAGATAGATTAAAACAACACCGCCCATATCAATTCTCATCTCATCAGATAGGATGAATGAATAAAATATTGTTCTAGCTTAAGAAAGCTATTCTTATTTCAAGATACATACAAAATACAATTAAATTTAAAATTATTAAATGAGAGTGAGGGATTGCTATGACCAAAAATATGTTCTTAATAAAATATTATTACATTAATTGCATCTCATGTTAGGGGACAAAGTGATATTCAAGAACTTTAATTGATCATGCCAAAAAGGAATCTTATATAAACTATTGATTTAATTACAATACAAACAACAGTTGCATGCCAAGTCTTTTTCCCTATTTTGTTTTCAGTGGATTTTTATAAAAAATTAATATAATATTAAAAATCATTTTCCTAATAATTATGTCATTTATTTTGAATAGAATGTTTCTCATTAAAAAATTATAATTTAACTCATTAAATTGAATTAAATTTAACATAAAACATAAATATAATATTACTATAAAGTCCATGACTGATGAGATCAAGCTCCCTTAAAATTAATGGTATAAGATTGAGTATATTAACTCATATGGGTCACATATGTTGTGTCATCATCATAGTCCATGTGCCTCAATCATTTATGTGGGCATGAAATAAAAAATGGTCCATACATAGTTGTATTGAGAATTATTTTGGAGGAATAACATTGGATAAGTTCAATATGTCAAATACAAATGGACCACTAGGGAACAATCTTGGAGGCAAAGCAAGTAGGTGGAATCCAAACAAAGCAAACGAACAAAGTGAAAATTCAAAGAAAAAAAAATGGATCATTTTTAAAGGAACAAAAATGATTTCACTAGAGTTCACTAGAGACACTAAAAAGTTTATATGGGCACTTTATAAATATTTTTTCTTTATTAAGGTTATCATTAAAGTGGGAAAAGAGAAATTTTAATATTTATTTTAATGTGTGGGACCTAGAGAATATGACCAACCACAAAGATACAACCTGGCTGGTGGAAATAATCCTTTTATGTGGGATCCATGATTAATATTTTGTAAGGTTTTATAGATGTAGGAGGGGTCCTTTGTTTTTTAATGTTAACATTGGATGTTCTTTAGCCAATGGTTGTAATGAAAGAAAAATGGAACATATGTAGCAGTCCATGATTAGTGGTTGAAATTTTCCTATCTTATTTCTGTTGGATGTGATCTTTTAACAATTTTTAGGGTTTTATTAAAAATAAATGTGTTAGTGTAGTTGGTTCATCAGGAGAATGTTTAGTTTATAAAGTCTATTTTAAAATCAATTTTGTTGTGTGAAGGCTCAACATTATGATAGATAAGTTTTAGGTGATTCTAGAGGAATGGATATATTCTAGTATATAATAGTATGTTGTTTAGTTAAGCTTGTTTGCACACCTTGCTATGTGTTATGGTTGGAATTGAATAATCAATTTTATTAGCAAAGTTGTATGATTTGATAATTTCTTCTTTACGATACAATGGTTTAGGACTTTTTGTTCTCAATCATCTCTCATGGTTGATCATGCGTTGTATAATTAAGTTGTTCAATACAATGAATATACTCCTCAGTCTTTTCACTAAATTGAATTAGATCAATGATTTTTGCATCCATTATCAATAAAATGATATAAATTAAATATTAAGATATAAAAGTATATGATAAATTGTATCTATTTTCTCTTATATCATTATAAATGAAACACTAGTTTAATATATGAAACTATTCTCTTAAAGATAAATAATTTTAAATATTATTTAAATTAAATGTAGTCATAAGATTAATATGTTATTCATTGTTAATGGAGTAAAAAATTCTTGTGTAAATGGAATATATTAGATAGTTAAAGGGGTTGTGTTCAATGGTTAAGTTATTGGGTTGTCACCATTGAAACTCAAGTTTGAATCCCCAAACTAACATCTTAGCATTGAAGCATGTTGTAAAAGTAGTAGCCTCACAATTGGTCCATAATCAAGATTCTATGAGATTTCAAGTCTAATGGTGGAAATATTGGACCTTAGAGGACTAAATATATGGGATGTGGATCTGAAAACCAAACCTACATTAGATAATATACAGAAAAATAGATCATATTAAGTATCGTCTATGATTGGTGTAGAGAGTTTTTTATATAACCTCTAAGAACAATCAATCTTAGAAAATGCTGGAAATGTTATTTGAGACATGAAGTTAAGAATAGCATAAAGTACATTTCACTAGAAATGAATTAAAAATATTGAGATTTAGCTTCTATCAAGATTGTAAACTAGTTCTCATTTTGAGTATAAAGGCTTTAATAAGTTGACCTCGTGGCTCCTTCATAATTAGCAATATGACAATGAAAAGAAGTCAAACACATCTTAAGATAAGTAAAAAAAACTCAAGGTCTTTTGATCCCATCAACTTTAGGCATGCTTTCCATGAGGAAAACTAACTAGTAGATTTTCTATCCAATATATGTGTCTTATCACCAGCTCATAATGAATTAACTATCTCACAGAAGAATGGCCAAGAATTTCCACAATACTTTGATCAAATTATCACCCCTTTATGATTATTGTATGCGGGAAAAGCGGGGCGATGAAACTTAAAATGTGAAAAATGAAGCTCAAAGAGGCTTGTCCACACACCCATAGGACTTCTTGGTGCAAGTTATGGAGTCATGAAGAATGAATCAACTTCCCAAGGATGGTTCCATGGTTCTCTATCTCACAAGGTCCCTCAAGCCAATGCCTTTGCTCTCAGATCACTAAGCAAAGTGGCTTAGGAATGACAAATGCAAGAACGAGGGATGCTTATGATTGATTTAGTCATGAAAATGCATCCTATCTATGCATGATTCTACAAATGCAATAAACTAGATTATAAGATGACAAGATTAGTAGCAATACTATCCTAACATGATATACTAGTTTATGAGTTAAGCTAATGATAAAGGAAATACTCTAAAATGCTTATTAGATTAATTCCTATTACAAAGAGAAGCTAGATGTGTTAATAAAATTGAGCATAAATGAGATACTAAAATCTTGCATGGATCCTTAAAATGGAGGAATGAAAGCTCTATTTATAATAAAAATAGGGCAATGGATGGTCAGGATTGAAAGAGTTAATCAAGGGTCAAGTTTGAAAGTTGTCAATCCATGTTTTCAATTTTCACCAATGAAATGGTGACAATTGTCAACATAAGGCTGGTTGAGAGGAGAGGTAAGAAGCATTAAATGCTTGAGAAGACCTCATGGTTACCTTAGGAGGTAAGGGTTAAGGTTAGGTTAGGGTTATCCATTGGATAAAGCTTTTACCCAAGAGGTAAACTCTTGTGCAAAGGTTTAAAGGAATAATCATGGTCAAAGCAATAAATGCTTGATGAGACCCTTGGGTTAGATGGAGGTTAAGTTAGTCAAAAATTCTCTAACCATGCCACTAAGGGTTAGTTAACCATTAATGGTTTGTAAGAGTCCTTCCAAATTTGGGGGTATTAACTTGTTGAATGGATAAAGGCTTTAATGCCTTTTGAAGACTTTACTCCAAATTTGAGAAGTGACCTTCTCAAATTTAGGGAAAAGAGATAATGGAGGGGATTAGGGTAATTGATTAGGATTAGATGGATTCTAGAAGAAATTAGGAATAGGGTTTAGGATGCAAGTGGGAGATGTAGGAAAATGCAAGTGGGTGAGGGAAAATAGAATTAATTAAAATAAATTACTTTATTTCAATTTGGTTGCAATTTGGGAAATTGAATAAATTAGATTTATTCAATTTGGGGTATAAACTATTAATTAAATGTAAATTTAGTTAAAAAGTTAGAAGAAGGGATTTAATTAAATAAAATGATTTATTAAATTAAATGACATAAAGGGCTTAAGTGAATTTAACTAAATAAATTGAATAATTTACTTAATTAAATAGAGGAATGTGGGTGATTTAGTTAAATTAGATTTAACTAAAATAGAGGAATGAACATAAAATATTTATTTAGGAATATGGTCATTTTTATATGTCTACAATTATTATTCAAAAAAATGTAGAAAACAAAGAATAAAAAATGGGAAGATCAATCAATTTATCAAAGTAAGGAACAAATTAATCACTCCTTACCATGGATGTTAAGTCAGTCATGAAAATTAACTCATGCCTCTAATTTAATGAGACCCTATTGAAGAGTAAAAAGACTTACAAGAAGGTCACACAATTAACTCCTGCTTCAGCATGTAAGAAGGTCACACAATTTTATCCACTAAGGCTTTTTATAAGAACCTTTCAACCAAAAGTAGGAAATATGTACCAATATATTATTTTTTAGTAGTCCTTTATCATTTTCCAAAATGGCACAAGAATCAAATTCATACTAACTCATCAAATTAAGTGAAGCTACGAAATCTTAGTCTATGTTATTTACATGCAACTTATAATTGATAAATAAGAATTAACTATAAAATTTTTCATAAGAACAATAAAATGTTTAGTCATATATTAATTGATTTGAAATGTGCATATCTTAATAGATGGTGTGTTTATAAATGAACCATTCAACATAAGAGATAATTTTATATGTAGGTTGTCATATTTAACCAACAACATTATAATTGTAACTATGATTAATTAAGGGACATCATCATTTACTACTTATAACTAACCTACAATATATAGTACAATGGATTTCATCATCCCCGTGAGATGCTCATGACATGACACCATTTCATTATGAGAGAGGATTCCTAATTTACAATGTATCGAAATTTATATAACAATAAAAATAATAAGACTCAAAAATCACATCAATGACCATAATTCATTTTTTTTATTAGATTATATTTGTTAGGATTATTGATAAGTACAAGAATTAAATCTCATGAATAACATTCCATCTCTAAAAGATAAATAATGAATATATGAAATGCATCAAGAGTTTTTAATATTAATGAATCTCAATTTTTAGGAAGCTAACAAGGTAAAACATCATGTTGAAAGGAAGGAGAATTCACCATGGAGCAACTTTATCTCCCAACCAAGAAACCTTAGTAAACTCCACTACACACTTATCCTACTCAATGGTGGCCCTACCTTTTCATGAGTGAAGTTGATAAGAGAGAGCAATGTGCTAGTATCATAAGAATCAAAATACACAACGCATCTATAATGTAGAACACAACAATACACCTCATGTACCTATCTAATTATTTAAAATCATTCCAATAGTTACACATATATTCAATTGAAATATAACAACTTTCACACTTTAAAGTTTTTATTCCCATCAAGTTTATTATGTACAACCATCTCTAGAACAACATTATTAGTATTTTTATGTCTAGTCAAGATAGTTTATGATAAGCAACTAAAAGGAAAGGAGGTCTACTGTGGTATAGTAAAGGTCCTTCCAATCCAAGCAGGTAAAAATATGGGTGAGGGGGGTCTTCTCAACAATATGGATTCAGATGATTTTCCTATTTCTGTCAAATAAATTCATGCCCAATTATTGAAAGAGGTTACCTTGAACACCAAATTTTAGCTTTGATGAAAAGATTTCCAAACAACCTATACAAAACCATGATAAATTGAAGAATCTAAAATTAAATGGTTAAGAATTGAGTTTCACAGTTCATTGAAGGGTGAAGTAAACCATATATATCTTATCCCATCTATATATTAGACCAACTACCATATAAACATTTAAAGATCAAGTTTTTATAAATAATGATCTTAAGGAAACTATTAGAATTCGTGAAATGTGAATCCCACAAGCCCAATTATCTTTTGATAGAATACCTGTCACACAATAAGAGAGAATTGAAGACAATTAACAATAATTGAATGTATTGCTTTGAAATTGTTTATTGTTTATTGCTTAAGTTACAATGAAGGATATTACATCCTTATAAAGAAATCTAACTCTAAAGATAGAAACCCTAAATGGTGGAGTTTACAAGATATATTGAGAGTTAAAAAAGAATGCATGAATCAATCATGTATGCACAAAAAGCATAATAGACTAATTAATGCATGAAACCCTCAAAATTCTAAACATAGTTTGCTTTTCCTAGTTTGCATTGTGCATGGAGATAAATATTAATTAATTATTCATAATTAGTTAATTAACTAAACAATAAATGCCAATATTTAATTACTAATTAAGGCAAAAATTATTTAGTGAATTAATGCAATTAAGTGAATAATTAATATATAAATTATTTACTCCAACAACCCCCCTGAATGCACAACCAGGAGAGGCAAAAAAGATGTAGGAAAAAAACATGCAAAGATGAATGCAAGATGGGTCCTGGCCTAAAGCCTAATGAGGTACCCATCAACAAACATGGAAGTTTCTTAGAGACGGACCAAAGGAGAAAACCTTGAATGGAAACAAAACTCCTATCCAAAAGAGAAACAAAACACAAGCATGAAGAAGTTGCAACCACTGTCATAAAATGATTGATATGATGTTGAAAAAAGAATCTCCCAAAATAGGAATGCAAGAGTTTCGATAGTGTAAGTGCTCCATCTCACGAAATGCATGGGTAAATGGCTGCACTGCATCTCCTAGTACATAGGAACACATACATAATACATAGAACACTCCAACGTGAAATCGTGGAAGCATTAGCACAAATAGTAGAACCCCCCCCCGCCCCCCACAATACTGATAAGGGAGAGGTATGATAGGTACACTGAATCTCAATTCTATTCACCGTGATGCTAAAAAAAATAGAGATGTAAGACAAGAAATATGGAGTTCGGGTCATAGGAAGGGCAGAATAGGACCAAAAAAAAAGTCACTATTGACTTCGGAAGGAAGAGATATTTATCTGGTAAGTAGTCTATAAAAATGGACATGATATTTGCATAGAGATATGAATCATCATTCCGACGATATCTTGTTTGCGAAAAACGGAGTTCGGATGCACAAGATATGCCCCTGAGAGTGCAAACAACAACTTCTGACTTCAACTGACAAAAAAACTTGCAAAATGAAAAAAATTAGAAAAAAAAAATACCTTCATATCTAGATAGCTCTTGGAAAGAGATTTCCAACAATATATGGTATGCCAAAAAAAGCCTTTGTAAGCTCAAGTTGTGACCAAAAAATAAAAATAAAAAATTTTAGGGCACAAAGAGGGTTCAAAGGGCCATGCATGTTGACTGTACCACTAACATTAGGATGATGTCATGTTGATTTTAGCGTTGATGCAATGTACTTTTGCTGCAAATGGTTGATTTTTTTTTTTAATTAAAAAAATAATCTTTTTGTAACAATGTGCACCAACTTGAATTTATTTTTTTTTTCTAAATTTAAAACCCAATTAATTTTGTTTTTTTTACCAACTAGTTGATTTTTTATTTTGGAAAATAATTCTGACGCAGTGTAGGTACAGCTGTACAGATTATATATCAAAATTCATCTGAAAGGCCTTTTGAAGCCAATGACGAGGTCCATTTGGACCCAAAACGCTCTGAACTTTTAGGTGCCCTCTAGAACAGAGAAAACCCTCAAACTTTGAACCCTTATAGGAGTCTGTATAGGATTTCAGTGAAACGAAAGGCGATCCTGACTTTCTTGAGCCTTTTGGAACTAATTGTGCACTCCAAATGAACCCAATATGAACAATTTGTTGTGCATGCAAATAATCTCCAAAAGAAGCGAACAAGGATCTTCAGATCTAGAGCTCTGATACCATGTTAGAATTCGTGAAATGTGAATCCCACTAGCCCAATTATCTTATGATAGAATACCTATCACACAATAAGAAAGAATTGAACATCAAAGATAATTGAATACAATTAACAATAATTGAATGTATTGCTTTGAAATTGCTTATTGCTTATTGCTTATTGCTTATTACTTAAGTTACAATGAAGGATATGACATCCTTATATAGAAATATAACTCTAAATATAGAAACCCTAGATGGCAGAGTTTACAAGATAGATTGAGAGTTAAAATAGAATGCACGAATCAGTCATCTATGAACAAAAAGCATAATAAACTAATTAATGCATGAAACTATCAAAATTCTAAACATAGTTTGCCTTTCCTAGTTTGCATTATGCATGGAGATAAATAGTAATTAATTAACTAAATAATAAATGTCAATAGTTAATTACTAATTAAGCCACATATTATTTAGTGAATTAATGCAATTAAGTGAAGAAATAATATATATAAAATATTTACTTTGACAAAAACTATATGTGTATTCAACTAGTAGTTATCAAATCCTAAAAGTATTATACAAACAATCATATAATTAATAAAATATCATCAACCATACATCAACAATTTTTAAAAGGTTTTAAACACCAATTTTCATGATAATTAAACATTGATTATCAATACCAAACAATAATCTCTTATAAAACTCAATGTAAAGGAGTTAATGAACTTTTTCTTGATCAATGTGACAAGAATTTGACATGTTTTAAGAGGACATAATTGATGAGCACCCACTTATATTGAGAGGGGGAGTAAATCAATATAAGACAGTCTTTTCACTTTATTAAAACCTAACAACCATATTATGAGCAATAAAAACAAATGCACAAGATTCACATAATTGAGAGCACCAAATTTAAGTGGAACCCCTTTTGGGAGAAAACCATAGAGGAGGATTGCTTGGGTCTATTTTTCAAATCTAGTTACACAAAATGATAAAAAAAAATATCACGCCACATTTGTAGGCACCAACCCAATGGAGACACTAGTCCCCACTTTTAAATTTTGCAAGCGCCAACCTACTAGAGACACTAGTCCCCACAACTAAGCACACACTAAAAAAGAGACACCAATCTCTTTGTTTAGGAGGTACCAACCTCTTCTACTTTCTAAAAGTGTTTCTTCAATGAATGACAAGCATTTATCTTTGCTCCAACAATCTACCCATGCTCTATGTTCAAATGATAAATAATTACACTTGTACACACACACACAACTTGCAAAAAATACTTCTACTTTATATACCCATTTTGGGGCACCAAAATTCAATGCAATTAACTCATAAGGAGACCACCTTTTTCCAAATATGACCATTATTAGGTTGGACAAATACATTACCCTTTTTCAAATAAGAAAAAAATCAAACTTAATGCATACAAGTCGACTAGTTGAGGGTTGAGGTTGCCCATATTAAATACTAATAAGTGACAAACAAGGTATGCCTCAAAGTTGATCATTGATGATTGATTACCTTAGCAAAATTCATAGAGTGAACAAATTGCAAATCGAGGGTCAAGAGTCAACTTTCCCCTGATCTATTGGACTTCAACATCCTTAGTAACCATGTAATCCCTTATCTCTCTATTTAAAATATTTTTACAAAGCGAAATCATCCTCTTGCAAATTGGTTTTTAGTATTTTTGTGAGTTTGTGAACTAAAGAACCCACTAATAATGATTTTACTTCATTTCAAATGAAATTATCTTCTTCTCCTCTTTTTTGGTGAATTGAAACTCTAATTAATTCTTTCGTTAATGAACCAAGTGGTTCAAAAACATGAGAGTTCACTAAAACATGGTGGACTAAGCTATTCTTTCAATGAAAGATTTTCAAAAAACTCCATCTTCAACAAACCAAGGGGTTCACAAACTTAAGAGTCAGTTGATTTTGAATGTATTTCAATGAGCTATCCTTTTGATGAACCGAGAGATTTGTGAACTTCTATTTTGGCCGAAAAAATGACACTTGCAAACTCTTTCTTCTTTTTAATAGATCAACATTTCTGCAAACTTGACTTTTGGTGAACTAAAATGTAAGTGACAACTTAGCAAGTTGAAGGCCTAAGCAATAATGGTCGAAGACCGAATTGATGGTCAAGTTGGATAATGCATCATATAATTTCCCAACAAACTTCAAGCCAAGCAAGTGGGTCTAATGGTTGTTTGACTTGGTCTTAAACCCAACATTGAATAACCACATTAGTAGTCAGGGGTTGCATAAAGTTGAGGGTTGAATATATGAAAATATGAATGAATATAAAATGAGATTATATAAGGATTAGATAATGAACCAAGGTTAACACAAAAACATGTGACATGTTGATGTGTAATTGTATTGAGTTATTCCTTCAAAATAAACATAAAATTAAATGAAAATGGAAATAAATATGCGATCTCTCTTATAACCTATTTTTTTACTTAATAATAAATAAATGCTTTAAGATTTTACTTATTTTTCAGTGAAATAAATATTTTTATATTCATATTTCTAGACTAATTTTTACTAACCAAAGAAAGTGGTTGTTTCTCTAAACCTTCATAAAATCTTCCAAAAATAAAAAATAAACAATTAAATTAGAACACTTTTTTTTATATATATTGATCGAAGGAAAAGAGAAGAAAAGAAAAAATGAAATAGCAGGCCAAGGAGAGACTGCAAAAAAGAGAAAGAAAGTTATGACGAAGACTATATCCACTGGCTCACCATTCAAGCATATAAATAAGACTGCTCTGTCGAACCAAACAACTCAGTAAACATGACAACTGAGACACTTGAACATGGTCAAGAATATTCAAGGAAGTCACAAAAAATAGAAACAATAAAAATATTAGTTTTGCCTTGTTGAACCAATCAGCTCACTAAACATGATGCCTAAAAACATAATATGAATGAGACACTTGACCATGAACAAACAACCATATACAACTTTAGATTGAATCATCATAGCATCAAACTTGAAACAAGTGAGGAACCCCTGAATTTGCTTGGTACATTTAATTTCTCCACCATGAAGCTGTAAGAATCGATATTTGATTTCATCCAACTGTCTATTGAGTTTACCACCATTTCTTTGACCAAACTTTAGTTGTGAGCATAAGGAACTGAGTTGGAACATTATTTCTAAGTAAAACAATAGAATATCTATTTCTTGATGCAAAATATGGTTAGAAAACATAGATTGACATATTCTTTTCCATATGTGTAGCAAAATGCATTGTCTCATAGAGTCTACAATCACATTCTTACGAAAACCAATAACAAAAAGGGTTTCCTTCCATCTCAAAGCATGCTGGAAAATGGTTGGGAATTGGTCAAATATGAAGCTCCATTTCCTTTTAGCTATAAAACTATCCCAAAAAATATGCTTTAAGTTATCACTACGATGGGATAAAGGACACTTAGTTGAAATAAAATTCAAAAATCTTAGCTTATCTCCAACAGGAAGTTTAAGGTGTAATACTTTCCATGACAAAAATTGAGCATTTGCCTCAGCCTTGGAATGCCAAATTTGAGCATTCAAGGTCCTCCATTTTCATTCTTTAAATTTATAATTTCATTTATGATTATGTCTCACATTTAATCTCATTGTTGGCAAGATATATAGATAAATCTATTTTAAGGGAAAGCAAGAAAAATGATATTTTTCCAGCCCATCACCAATCCTTGAAGACACTACATTGTAAAGGCATACATAACTTCATCATAAGCTCCATCGGAACTAGAGACTTAATGAAAATTAAAAACCCCTTAGACTTGTTATTTAAATTAAAAGAGTTCTTAGCACATTGCCAGTTGATCCAATCATGTGACTCAAAATCCCAAATATCACTAAACTGCTTCACCTCCTTCTTAAAAATATAATTAGCTCCTTTAAAAAAAAATCACAGCTAATGGTTGACTGTGATAATGCACAGGTCGATTCCACCAAATAGATGAAATAGAAAAGTTGAAACGATGTTGCAAGGAATTCTTCCTCCAATCTAAATAATCAGAAACAAATTTCTAGGCTTTCCAAATAGATTGCAAAGGGAAAGAATCTCTAATACGAAAAAAGAGAGCAAGAAAAATCTTATCCAACCAAATCATTGGATGCCATTTATTGTTCATATCAGCGGTGGATATCTTATGCCGCACCAGTTCATTCCATTGCAAATCTCCTAAAACAACTCTCCTTATCCATTTAGCAGATAAGCATATCCCTTGAGTCTTAGGATCCAAGAGCCCAAGCCCACCTCTATGTTTTGGTTGAATGCAATGGAGCCATGATGAAGATCTGAAACACATTTTACCATCCCAATTAGTCCACAAAAAATGTCGAATGATTTTGTTAAGTTCCTCATAACCTTTTCTAGAAGGCATCCAATAAGAGGAATAGTAAACATGAGAGGCCAAAATTATCCGATTAACAACTTGAATTTTACTAGCTATGAAGAGATACCTATTGCCCTAATTAAAGATTTTTCTCTTCAATTTTTTGAGAAACCAATTCCACATATCATGGAGGGAGATACCTAGCCCAAAAGGAATACCAAGGTACCATGTAATCTATCCGTGTTTGACTTGTTTCCATTGTTTAGGGATACAATGTGCCACAAGATAAGGCTGGATCATTAAAAACACAATATTTATGATAGGCTAACTTAGAGCTCGAAATCGAGCAATACAAATCCAAGGCCTCCAAGACATTATTAATTTTTGTTCTGAAGTATGTATAAATAGCAAGTTGTCATCAAAAAAATGTGAGTTTATGATAGTAATATAATTAGGAAACATGATGCCTTTAATTAAGCCCAAATGATTGTATCTTTGTAGAATAAAACCAAGAGCATCAACAACTAAAACATACAGGAATGGTGATAAAGGGCAACCTTGCCTAATTGACCGGTGAAGAGGAAATGGATCATATATTGAATTATTGATCATCAACATGGCATTACCGTCATTAAACAACGTCTGGACATGCTTACATATATTATGTCCAAAACCCAACCACTGGAGCATCTTTAAAATAAAACTCCATCACATCCTATCAAAAACTTTGTCAAAACTTAATTTTACCAGCAAAGTGTTTTGCCTTGACTAGTGCGTCCATTCACTTATTTCCCATGCTAATATATAATAATTTATACACCATACATTCTACTTATTATAATAAACTATATACCATCTATACCACATATTCTACTCTAGATACAATAATATATATGCCAAATTCAAAGTCATAGTATTAAAAAGCATATATATATATATATATATATATATATATATATATATATATATATATATATATCTATATATATTAATATGTATATGTATATTAATATGTATATGCATATATACATGTACATACACATATACATGTATATATACATATACATATGTTTATATATATATACATGTATATATGTATATATTTATATTTCTATATGTATATGTATATGTATATATATGTACATATACATATATATATGTATATGTATATGTATATGTACATATATATACGTATATATGTATATATATACATGTATATATACATATACATGTATATATATATACATATATACGTATATGTACACATACATATACGTATATATGTATATATATATACATGTATATGTATATATACATGTATATATATACATATATACGTATATATATGTACATATACATATACATATACATATATATATGTATATGTACATATATATATGTATATGTACATATATATACATATACATATACATATACATATATATATGTATATATATACATATAGAAATATAAATATATACATATATACATGTATATATATATAAACATATATACGTATATATATACATATACATACATACATGTATATATATATACATGTATATATATACGTATATATGTATATATATATACATACATATACATACATATATCATATATCATATATATATATATATACATGTATATATATATGTATATATACATATATACGTATATGTACATGTGTATATATATATATATATATATATATATATATATATATATATATATATATATATATATATATATATATATATATATTTGAACAACTAAGCCAATGAGATGAATGAAACAAAACTATACACTCATTGACATAAAAGGAGATGAACCCTAGTCAAGGCTCATCTAGAATTGGATTGGAGGAACAAATTAAATAATTTGTTCATATGCCAATTCCAAATAAATTAAAATTGCATATGTCAAGTCTAATCTATAGATAGATGAAGGCCATTAAATTAAATTCAACGAGATGGACTAATAATTTGTTGTATATACAACTCAATTCAAACAACCTTATTGCTAGGTAGGTAGTACTTCAAACATAAAAGATTCAAAAATTATATTTTAATGAAACATTATGATTTGACAAGGCAACAATAGATGGGAACCAAAGGTTCCTCTTGAGAATATACCTTCTCTTTCACATTTTGTGAAAGTTGAATCCTAGGTAAAATACAAACAACATTTGTATTAATTGGGCTCTTCTTTATTCCTAAATAATAAATAGTCCCCAACATAAAAAAGTATATATATAATTCAGCTCTTAAATAGTCCCTAACAATGTAAGGCTTAAAATGCTAAAAAAATTCCCTTACAATACTTAAAAAAAATCCCTTAAAATATTGAAAAAATGTTGTCAAGTGAGAGTGTGGGCAGTGGCATTAAGTAACGTGTGAGAATATGAGCCACACAAATCTTATCCTTAGGGCAGTCACTTATCACCAATCATTTTTCTCCCCACGTGGGTCCAATACAATGGCATTCAAAATCCTTTCTTTTAAAGCAATCAATGTATGAGTGGTCCAGATCATTCTTCAAGGCAAAGCGACTAAGTACAAATCTAGAAAATAAAAAAAGCAAAAAGAATAATAAAAAATACATCACTGATTTCTTTTTTCAAAGAAGTTGTGTACCCTAGATTTTATTTGAAGAAATTATAAGATGGAATGAGGATGGCATTGATGATTTCTAAATGTTGTGGAAGTGTTGATGAAATTGTACAAGTATAGTGGTTCTTAAATATAAAAAACTATATTATTAGGAGAAAGCGTATCTATTGTTGTTATAGTTAATTTTGTGTATTATTGGATTTTTCAAAAAAAATTTATTGTTTTTAAATGCGATTTAACTACTTCTAGCTATTTTTATGGTTTCTGGGTAGTAACAACACACATTGTGGAATTTGTTATGTGCATAAGGATACAAAAATGTAGACATTTCAATGTGCCTCCTAATACCTACTTAGAGATGTCCCAATAACAGTGCACTTAAAATTGCCAATACATATGCGCAAATGCCCAAGTAGTCTTGCACTATAGTACCAATAAAGGTACACAATTGGGCCAATTATGGTGAAATTCATTGATGGCCTTTTAGGTATCATTATTTCGGTTTCTTCATAGTTAGTAATTGCGGGGTTGGGTGAGCAAGGAGTGAACTGTAATGCTAAGTGCTCTTGCCTTACTTGGTTTAATGGCAAATTCATGTTGTAGGCATCTAGATGATGTTGGATTCAAATCCTTTTAGCACTAAAAAAAAGTATACTAAATTTTTTATATTATTAATAAGATTATTTTGTTATTTAATATTGAAGTAGACTTTTAAATTGATTTTTTTGGGGTTGAGAGTTCAGATTTGAGGGTATCCATTTGTGAAAGATACAACACAATCCCAACTTCATCTCTTATGGGATCGAGACCTTGCATTCATGAAGATTTCATCCCTAATGATATTATTTAAAACCATTCAACTTCCCTAAAAGACCAAAGACCCATTCACATTCACATGAGTTGAATCTAACTTACTTATATATATATATATATATATATATGAAAAAAGAAATTATATTTGAATAATGATTCACATATTTATTTTATTTATAAGTCTATTACTTTTAACTTACTTCTAAAGAAAAATGAATTAAATAAAAAAAATTGACAATAAAATATCTCTTCAAAATTTTGACAATACATCATGTAGTTATAATCCTCTTAACTCATAACAATCTAAAAATAGTCAAGAAGTATCTCTAAAGCTTCTCAACAGTAAGTTCAATTTTGCTAAAAATTCAACATTTGTTTGTAGGCGAATTAAGAGCTGAAAGCTATTGTTTGAAATTTCCAGCATTAATGATGTTGTTGTCAAGTTGCTCAAAAATGTCAAAAAAGAATAGATTGACACACCAACATCAAGTTATGTAGTATAAATCATCTTATGTATTATCATATGATAAGTTAATTTTTAACATGATTTACGAACATGACTATTTTTATTGTACATACTCCGTGGAGATTTGTAGAAGATTTCGAAATTACCATATGTATACATTTTCTCATCAACGTTTGAATCATTACTGTAAAGACTCTCTAATTTCCATCCTAATAATGATTCATATATTATGATCCAAAACATTGAAAGTTTTTTTTACATAATGTCAAAAAAAATCTACTACAAATACTTTTTAACATTACAAACAATAAAATGAAGACAAAAGGAAGAAACCTTACCCTATAATAAATATACATTAATGTTCAAGAGAATTGTATAGAAGTTTACAGAATCGCCCTCATTATAGTGTGAACCTTTAAATATTATGGGTAAAAACATATATATTTTCTCACATTTTAAAACAGTTCAAGTGGGACCCGTGACGTGGATGCTACGAAAGTGGGATACAGCCTATCACAATCGGGCAACCTGGTCGGTCGAACGAATCACGTTCATGTGGGGCCCCCGAAGTTTATTTTTTCAACTCCTCCTCCTTTTGATTTTATGTTGAGCACGCATTTAATGGGAGACGTGGCAAAAGACTGGAGCCTCGATGTCCGAGTCCATCACGTGGGGATTTAGCCGCTAAATCAAAGCCGTGCTGACATGTCATCATAGAGTTGGACACTTGGTGGTCCTCGTGACTATTTTGGTCGTAGGGCTTGGGTTGGGGAAATTTTGATACGTGGCCAACTATCATCTCCAAAGAGATTTTTTCAACAAGCTAAAATTGGAGACTATGTCCAACCACATCTGCTATAATCTTCTTTTGCCTGTTGGAGCATTATAACTGAATGTTAAATTGATTGTAATCTGTTGTAGCTCCTGATGTTACTGTCTTTGTCTAGTTTGGTCTAGTCAAGTTTGGGGCAGCCTTTTAGTGAGCAACTACAGTTGGCTTGCTTCCTTGTTTTTGCTGCATTTTGGACCGTTATAGCTTTTTTATGGTCTGCTACAGCCTTGTTTTGTTAAACCAGATTGTATTTTATTCTTCTTCCTCAAAAAAAAAAAAAAAAAGTGTAGGAATTTTTTTATATTGAATAAAGCAGTTCTACAAAGAAAGTTATCAGTAAGTAGTTATAAAAAGAGTAGACAAGCCTAATCAAATTTTTAGCAGTCATTAGAACGTTGAAAGTTCAACAAACATTAGAATGTTGAAAGTACGGGGGCTTCATTTAGTGAACCTGGGTTATATCATGTACATTTGCTTTGGAAGATTTGCTTCTCAATCTTTGTGCTATACCATTGATCATAGTGTGTGCATATTAGGGTTATGAGTAGTTAGGTTGTGGCTATCTAAACTCTTAATTAAGCTATATGATTATTAATATAGTCTTTATATAGGTAGATATGTTAGCATAGGTAGAATATAAGGCATACACAGGGCTTATATAGGAGTTAATGCTTTAGTTTATCATCATCATATATGGAGAATTATGTTATTCTTAGTTATATTTGGAGGTTTATCCCTTGATATTCTCATTATTATCAAGTGTTTGCAACACATTTCCTAATATTTACTTCCATTGTGTAATTATTTTCATTACAAGTGGTATCAAAGCATGATAGTTACACCTTAGAGGTAACAAAGTGATTTTCTTTTTTCTTTTTTTTTTAATTTAGGAGGTCAAATTGTGAAGTGCATATCTCTCTCCATTTGACAACTTAGTTTCTAAATTTTGGAGGGTTGGCAAAAGATATATCAAAACTATTACGTAGTCTATATTTGAGGCCATTTGAAAGATATTTGTGGGATTTATTATGAGATTAGGGTTACCACACATTTAACTATTAAGGTAGAAAATAAAATTTTAAAAAAATTATAGAGGGGTGAATGCATTGATAGATTTGGTCAACGATAAAAGATAGATTTTTCATTGTTAATTGTTAACATAACATGACCATAGACTACATAGTGGCAACAATTGCTACACTCCAAAAAAGACTCTTATAAAGGTGATTCACTAGTAACGAATATGGATACCCTATCTATGGAATATGTAAGTGAAGAAACTAATAAAATTAAAGAAATATTGTTAATGGTTGATAAAGTGAAGGGAGAAGTCACTAGTATGAAGGAAGACATTATATGTTAACCAAAGGAGTAACATGATGTTTCAATAAATCTAGGCCAAATTCTAGTACTCATATGAGATCTAAATATTTGCCACCAAAGGTGGATATGTGCAAGTTTGATAGTAAGGACCCACTAACTTAGATAAATTAAATGGATATTTTTTAATGCATATAAAATTTAAAATGAAGAAAAGTGACAATGGATTCCTTATGCTTGAAACAAAGTAGTACATTTGGTATATATGTGTTTGTATTGATAAGGAGAAGAAGAGTCTTATGGTCAATTGGTTAATTTTTTACTAATGAATTTAAGTCACACTATTATGATATATGTGGCCAAGTATTACTTCAATGAATCAAGAAAATTACACCAAATAAGATATGTCAAGGATTATATTTAGTAGTTTCAACATCTATTGATATTGCTAGTGAAAACAATCATAAATGAAAATTTGAATGATTTATTTCTTGGTGGGATCAACCTAAATCACATCCAACATGAGGTGAATATTAAACTAGTTTACTTATTTAAATTACTTATCGTAGAACATTGGCTAGAGGAAATATTTTTACCTCCTATAAGGAATACATTCTCAAGCAACAAATATGGGAAGACTCCTTCACTATCATCCCTTTGATCTACATGTTTGACTCCTCGATAAATTGAAGAAAAATGGTCCAAAGAGTTATGTTTCAAATGTGATGGTAAATATAGTAGAGGGAATAAATGTGTTGAGAAGAAGTTGTTCTATATTGATCACATTGATGATGAAGAAAGGGATGAAGAAGCGACAATAATATTTATCAAATATTTATAATATCTCCAAGCATATTTTGTAATGCATCATCAAGTATTGGTGCCCAACAAACACTCAATGTAAGGGGTTTCCTTGAATTACATAAGGTAACAATATTGATTAACTCATGGACTACATGTAAATTCATCAATAATCACTCAGAAACACAATTGACTTATTTCATTTATCCAACCCCATAATTTTAGGTGATTATTTTATATGGAGGTATAGTTAGTTCTTTAAAAAAATCATTATATCAAACTCAACATAGGAGACTACGTGCTTGATTGTCCCATGTTTTCTATCACCATAGATAGATAAAACATTATTTTAGGAGTCTAATGGATTACTACCTTAGGAATAATTAAGATGAACTTCCAAGAGCTATTCATATGGTTTTACTCATAGAGGGTAAAATAATTGAATGAAGGGAGTTATATGCAAAATATCCACATGTGATAAACTCAAAATAAATGCAAAAGATATTTAAAAAGAGGGCAGATAGAGGTGTGGTTCAATTATTGTCATTGGAAGTTAAATAGTTAAATACCCCTACTCTACTAAATCTACAAGATATTTAACAAATAGGCCAAAAGGGTTGCCTCCCAAAGAGATCCTTGACAAGTCACCCGATTAGTGACAGGGTACCATCTACCTTCCCTCAAATCTGTTTTGAAGGGACACCAAAAGGTTAGTGCAATGGAGGACCACATTGCACACCAACAAGAGTTACTCTCTAGTTGAAATGAGAACAAGGCAATTTGACATAACAAAATGAAGTCACAAGCTAATCAACACAAAATATTAACACACATAGTGCTACTTAAGATGAATGTAGAGGGAAGACCCATCTTAAAGCCTAGATTATATTCTTAGACATACTCAAAGGAGTTGAGTACTAGGACAATCACAAAATAGAAGAATTTATAGGTCAAATATTTCACAAATGACAATGAAGATTTTATGGAAAAGCTTCCATAATTGGTGAATGTTGATGCATATTTGAAGATCATATGCACTATGTGAGGAAATTATGATGTTGATAAGGTGAAGAGGGCAACTCAGACTTGGAATTGCCACTTTTAGTAATATTTATTTCCTATATTCTAATGATATCTCTAGACATTTCTATTCTATTCACAAATATTTCCAGAATTGTATGTTTAATTTGTGAAGCGCTAGACATAATGCTAATTTGTGATGTTATGTTATGGTAAATTGTGTTAATTTTAATTAATAAATATTTTGTTGAAGATACTAATCCATCATGAAAAGAAAATGAAGTAGAAGCATGCAATCTATAGGCCATCAACGACTTGTAGCCATGGAATTAGGACCTATAGCTATGCAAATTAGTACCTACAATGAAAATATTGTAGAATTATAGTAAAAAGAGTAGACACTTATAGTTGAGTAAGATACTTCTATAGGAATCAAATCATTGAAATTAGATTTCTACGACTAATGAGAGATTTTCTATAAGAATGAGAACTCCTTGGTATAAATAATGGTAAATAAAATTTTTTATGAACGTCTTTGACACTTTTTATTCGTGCCTACAAGATCAATTTCTTCATTTAATATAGGAGAATTATATTAGGATTTTTTCTCTATGTTTCTATTTTATGCCTTCTTGAAAGAATAGTCATATTACTATTATGATTGAATGAGTCAACACTTGTAGCTATGAGCCTACTTTGTTTGAAATGGTTAGTATATATTACAATATCAACAATAAGAATGTAAAATTTAATTTTCTAACATTTAATTTATTTTTCTTTTCTCAACAACAATAGTAATAAATCATATTGATTGATTGGTAAAAATTTTGGATGGCTTCACGTGCGAGGGAAGGTTGCAGGGTTTGAGCTAGGGCATTTGAGCCCTAGCTCGTGGGTGGTTTGTGCTTGGTAGTGCACAAATGGAAGAGGATTGTGGCTTCGTGCAGGGGGAGCCGATTGGTTTGCTGAGCAACTAGTGCGGTGGATCATGGGTGGAGAATCTATTCAAGGCACGACAGGGATTTAGTGTTTGCAGCTATTTCGTGGGAAGCCTGTGGGGTGTGGGGGGCTTTGGCGAGTTTTCCTTTGGTGGTGGTTAAGAGGGGTGGGTGTATGATGTGTGCTGGGGTGTGAGGCTTCCTCACCCACTTTGGTTTTGGGTGTGGGTTTTGCCATTGGGTTAGATGTTGAATGCAGGGGGAGAAGCCTCAGGGGACTCACCTGGTATGGATTTCAGAGGGGTGTTGGGCTCGAAATCCCCATCCCAAGGTACCAAGACCTTCGCTAATGATCTATTTGTTCCAGTTTCGGGGTTTATTTGGGCAAGCATGTGCAATGGTGCTCAGATTTCGAAGATTAATGACTACCTTGAGAGATGCAAAGAGCGGCCGAAATTTGTAATCCCACTTGAGATGATTGCTAAAGATGTTGAATATTTCTTAAAGCACTCGTTATGCTGCAATTTTTTGGGGATGAGAGTTTCTTTACAGTTTTTGGAAAATTGGGCTGAAAGGACTTGGGCCCTGGAAGGGGAAATGGAGGTTATGTTGTTGGCAAACAATTACTTCATGGTCACTTTTAATTGCATGGATGATCGCAATTGGGTGTTTGAAAGAGGGCCTTATTTTTATAACCAGGTGGGGTTGTTCATCAAACCTTGGCATGCGAGATTTAACCCTTTTGGAGGAGCTTCCGAATCGGGTCCCAGTGTAGGTTTGATTACCTCATTTTCTGGTAGAATGTTGTCGGGAGGATGTGTTGCAAATGCTATCCTCCTTGCTTGGGAAGCCTGTTGGATCTTCAATGCAAAGCTTGGGGAGAAAGGTAATGACTTTTGCTCGCATTTGTGTTGAAATTGATCTTAGTAAGCCTTTGCTAGATACTATAGATATGTGTGTGGGCTCTTGCTCTTGGGCCCAACAGCTTGATTATGAGACTTTACCTTTCCGGTGTCGTCTATGTCATGAGTATGGTAATTTGCAACGCAAGTGCCCTAGGTCTAAATCGGTTGAGCATCAGCCTCAACAGTCATCTCGTAACCTTGATGGGGATGATAAAGGTAAAGCTTCCATGTTTGGTGTGGTTGTGAGTGTTGATGGTTTTGTCCCAGTTGAGACAAAGAATAGAAATTGAGGTCAAAAGAGGTCTTTGCAGGAGAGTTAGGAGGAGGATACCTTTAATAGATTTGAAGCCTTGGATGATCTTAGCCAATAGGAGGTGAATCCGGGTATGATTCCTTTGGATCTTAGTGCAGTAGGGTTGATGCCTGATAGTGTGAACTTGGATCCTACCCAAGGTTTGCAGGAGGTTGGCAGTCAATAGATGGAGATGGATCAATAGGTATTGGCTTAGAAGGGTCCCATCTCTAGTGCTAAAGTGAAGATGGCTGGTGGGGATGTTTCTCATGCAACACAAAAATTGGACTATGCTAGGGTTAAAAGTAATAAGATCTCTTTACATCTGGGTCTTCTTCAGAAAGACATTAAGAAAGGTGCAGCGGAGAAGAGTTCAAAGGTTGGCAGAAAGAAGGGCTTGGATAAGATCAAATTAATGGGGGAGAACTTGGCTGAGTCAGGGTTAGTAAAAACTCTGGATTCTCATATTTCTAATCTCTTGAAATGATTATGCTTTCATGGAATGTGAGGGGCTTGAACAGTGGCCCTAGACAAAAAGTTGTTCGGGAATTGATTAGGAGTCATTTTCCTGATGTCCTTTTCTTACAGGAAACTAAATTATCTGTGGAAAGTATGTTGGGTATGGTGCCTAAGCTTTGAGGGAGAGGCGAATGTCAGTGTATTGGGGCATTTGGCTCCTCTAGAGGTGTGGCTTGTCTTTGGAACCCCTTGAGGGTTCGTCCTATATGGTGGGTTTCTTCCAGATCTTCTTTATCCAAGGTTGCCTTCAGTCTTAAGACTAGGGAATATATCTTGCTTACTAACATTTATGCCCCCACTGATCTTCAGGGTAAGCATAATTTATGGTCTCGTATTACTTTTATGTGTGGGTTTTTTCCTTTTCATCTGTGGATTATAGCGGGTGATTTCAATGTCATCTTAGAGTTAAGTGAGAAGAAGGATAGTGTTATGCAGTTGGAGCCTTCTTCCTTCCTTCTTCGGGATAGTATATCAACCTTAAATCTTGTTGACATCAAGCCTGGTAATGGTCTGTTCACTTGGAACAATAGGAGACTAGGGGAGAAATGGATTTCTAAGAGGCTGGATCGCGTTCTGGTTTCTAGTTTTTGGGTTGGTGGGGGATGGTCCACATGCTCCGAGATTTTAGATTGGAAAGGTTCAGACTACTGGCGCATAAAATTGGTATCCTCTTTTGCACAGGTCGCTCACACTCTTTCATTCAAATTCCAGATTATGTGGCTACAAGATTCTTCTTTACAGGTTCATGGTGCAGAGTGGTGGAAGAAAGGGAGGCCAGCCTTTGGCACTGCCATGTACACTTTTGCTAAGCAGCTACAATTTGTTAAGTTTCAGCTTAAACGGTGGAATCATCAGTGTTTTGGTAATATTTTTCATGCTAAGACAACTGCTCAATTAGAGTTGAATGACATTACTAGTGAGATTAGAGAGCATGGATTATTAGAAGCCTTGCTTAGGGAGGAAGTCAGGGCAATCAAGGATTTAGAGGAGTGGGAGCTTAGGGAGGAAATATACTAGAAACAAAGAGCTCGTATTGATTGGCTTCAAGCGGGGGATAAGAATACTGCATTCTTTTTCAATTCAGTGAAAGCAAGAAGTCATGGCAATTTTATCCCTGTTCTATTTAATGATAGAGGTGAGTAGTGTTTATCCTTGCTGGAGATTTCTAGGGAGTCTATGCAGTATTTCCAATACCTTTTTTAGTGAGGATTCTCAGGGGGAATCGGAAGAGGAAAATCAGGTTCCTACTTGTATTCCTTCTCTGGTTACTAGGTAGATGAATGAGCATCTTCCGGGACCTATTTGGTTGGACAAACTTGAGAGGATTGTTTTTCACATGAAGAAGGTGAAGAGTCTTGGACCGGATGGGTTGTCGATCAAGTTCTATCAAGAATTCTAGGATATTATCAAATTGGACTTATTGGAGGTGGTCCAAGAGTCCCAAAGGAGTAAGCAGATGCTTCAGGCTTTGAATACATCTTTCATTGCACTAATTCCCAAGTGTGATGGGGCTGACCGGTTAGGCCAGTTTCATCCTACTTCTCTTTGTAATGTGATTTATGATATTATTTCTAAGCTGATAGCAAAAAGGTTGAAGAATTGGCTTGGGGGGGTCATTTCTGAAGAGTAGAGTGGGTTTGTGCAGGGGTGTCAAATCTTGGATGTAGTGGTCATCACTACTTAGACCATTCTTTCTATGGTAGCTTCCAAGGGGAAAGCTATGTTTATCAAGCTGGACATGGTAAAGGCTTATGATAGAGTTTGATGATCCTTTCTCCAAAAGATTCTTAGGGCCTTTGGTTTTGTTGATGACTGGATCGAATGGGTTATGAGTTGTGTTTTATTTACCTCGTTCTTTGTGCTAATTAATGGAGATCATAATGAGTTGTTTGGTGTGTCCAGGGGTCTTCGTCAGGGGGACCCTCTTTCCCCGTACTTATTCATTCTTTTGGTTGAGGGTCTAGGGAGATTGATTAAGTATAATGTGGGACTAGGTATTATTCATGGTTGGAGTTGGGGTAATGACACACCTCCTCAGTCCCATTTGAAGTTTGTGGATGATACGACCCTGATGGGGCTGGCTAGGATCAGAGAAGCTATGAATTTACGTAAAATATTGGATGTCTATCTTGTTGCCTTTGGACAGTTGATCAATGAGGATAAATCTTACATTATCTTCTTCAACACACCTGGAACTATTCAGTTGAGGATTTCTCATATCTTGAGATTCGAGGTCGGTTCTCTTTCCTTGACTTACCTGGGTATTCCTATCTCTGCTAGTAATCCTCCCAGGGACTCTTGGCAAGGCATTCTAGACAAAATTCGGGTGAAGGTTGAACATTGGACTCATAGATGGTTATCCTTTGCTAGGCGAGTTCAACTGATCTAGTTGGTGGTCCATGCTCTTCCGATTCATAGGTGTATGCTCCAAGTGGCTCAAAAGTGGTTTATGAAGGAATTGGATTATTTGGCAAGGCAATTCTTATGGGCAGGCAACTTGTCCTCCTATAACTGGTGTCTTGTCAAATGGGACTTGGTGTGTAGCCCGAAGCAGTTGGGTGGGCTTGGCTTAAGGCAATCTTCTTTATTTGGGGAGGCTTTGGCGACTAAATTGTACTAGAGGTGGTGTGTTGAATAGGATCGAGGTTGGGATAGGATTTTGTCTTTCAAGTATATGCAGAGGATCTTGAAGGAGGAAATCCCAAGATATCCGCTTGTGGGAAAACGCTCTATGATTTGGAGTAATCTCAAGAAAGGGGCTACACCGATAAAGGAAGGCATTTTTTTGATCTGTAAGAGGGGGGAATAGGTTCTTTTTTTGTTCGATTCTTGGGATGACTATCCCCCCATTATTTGTCAGTTTCCTAATTTAGTGAATCTTTGCTAGAGGTTCCTGGAGGCAAAATGGTTTAGAGTGAGTGACTTTAAGTCTATTTATAGGTGTGGGCAACTAAAGATGGTGCGGTGGAAGGTTCCTAATGAATGGCCAGTTGTTGATATTGAGCAAAACTGCACTAAGCTTCATGGCATTTTGGCTAGTAGACATTGTAGTTCCTTTAAGGATAGGGATAGACTTTCTTGGTCCTTGAATCCTAAGGGTGTTTTTACTGTTGCCAATGGGTACCAGGAGTTGTTGTTCCGTCGCTTGGAGGGGAGGAAGGTGCACTACTGGAAATATGTTTGGAGCAATTTCTCTTGGCCGAAGTGTAACTGTTTTGCTTGGACTTTGGCTTTGAATAGATATCTAACTTGGGACAATATTTGTAAGCGTGGGTTCCACGTGCTTTCCATTTGTGTTTTGTGTGGTTAAGGGGAGGAGGATTCCTCTCACCTATTCTTCAGATGCCCTTTCTCATTGCTGCTCTGGCATTACTGATGGGGTGTGTGGAAGCACCCCTATGTTCACAGAGATTCTTTGGTGGAGTTTCAGAGCAGTTTGGGCATGCCTCCTATTTTGTCCTCTTTTCTCCAGACTATTTGGCACATTGGGCCCATCTTCATACTTTGGCAAATCTGGCTAGAGAGGAATAGGAGGATCTTTAGGGATGTTAGATTGTTAGTTCAACAAGTATGGAATAGAATCATTGGCATGATCTAGGAGACATTGGAAGCTAAATGTGAGGTGAATTTTCATCTGGATAGAGGAGAGGCTGATATTGTGAGTAGGTTGAGTTTGCAGGAGATGTCTCCTATCTCATCTTGTGTCAGGAGAGGTAGACGTGCTAAGAAGAAGGTTCAAAGGGTGGGAAGATGGTTGCCCCCTTAGGATGATTCAATTAAGATTAACATCGATGGCACCTCTTGGGGTAATCTAGGTCTTGATGGGATTGGGGGTGTTGGTAGGGATTGTATGGGGGATGTGGTTTTCTTCTTTTCTATTCATAAAGGGCACTAGTCTAATAATTTTATGGAGGGACTTGCAATTTTCTATGCCCTGGAGTGTGCATATGAGTTGGGGTGGCGTAAGGTTATTTGTGAATCGGATTCATAGATTATTGTTAATCTGTTGATTGAGCAAAAGGTGAGGGGGATTAATTGGCAGTTGGCAGGGATTGTGCACCAGATTTTGCAAATTAGTGCTATGATGGAGAAGGTGTCTTTCATCCACATTCCTTGTGAATGGAATAGAGATGCAGATTGTTTGGCTAAGTGGGCCCCAGAACATGGTGATGCTTGGAAAGTTGAGGGTTGGGAGCATCTTTTCCCTAATTACTGCCAGGACTTGCATAAGATCTTTGTTGAGGATATGGATAGTTATGAAGCTAGTTGATTTCTGGTTGGGTAGATATTGTTCTCTTCTGGAGCCTTGTGGCTCTGGCTTTCTTGTGTAATCTCGGTCTTTGATTATTAATAAAGTTTTTACCCCTTTATTAAAAAAAAACAATAGTAATAAATCTTATGTTAGATAGAATTGAATTAATTGTGAATAGGGAACTGACTGATTGATAGTGCATCCATTTGAAAGAGTGCAACTACTCCATGTAAGAGTCACTTGAGGTATGTTGCAACTATGTTATTATGAGTTAGTAATCAATTCTTTAACAATCTACATTAGATTCTTAATTAGCTACTTTAATAGTTCATGATTATCACATGTAGCAACCACTAATTAGTGTCAATTGTAGAACTTGTAGTTGAATCTATAGTGATAACCTACAACAATAAATTTTTACCATATTTGTAGCAAAAATTATAATTTTTCATTTATTGCTTTTCAATTCAGTTATTTAATTGCTATACCCAGTTTTCTACGAAATCATAGAATTTCTCAACTATGCATACAATATTGATATCACCTCAAGAAATACGTCCCTAGTTGACATTTATATGTAACATCTTATGAATGATAGGTTTTTGATAAGTGACGGTTCAATCCATCGGGTAAATGTGCATGCCTTAGCTACTCTATATTATTAGTTGATAATGAAAGTCATATAGTGGAATGGTACACCTTTAATCCTATAATGTACATAAGGTTATGAGTAATTATCTTGAGGTTACCTCAACTCTTATTTAAGATATAAGATCATTAATTTAGTCATATATATGCATGGGTGACATCTAAGACATAGGTAGGGTATATATAGGAGATATGCCAATTTAATATCATGATCATACTGGAAGTGTAATGAGGAGAATCTATTTTTTGAGGTAAAATAAAAAGTTGTTTAACAAAAAGAATTCAATTTTTAGGTAAAATAAAAAATATTGCTTGTAAATAACATTTATCTATACCTATTTTAATAAATTTAGAGTGCACACGAGAGAGAGAGAGAGAGAGAGAGAGAGAGAGAGAGAGAGAGAGCGCTATTATGACTGAATGTTAAATGTCTCTTACAATTGTGTTGTATTGTTGTATTGTTTTATTTTTTATTAATAATAGATACAATTTATTCAATAAAATATATTATTATTAGTACTTTTATATTTATTTAAAGACTAAACGAAGAAGAGTATATAGTCTAATAATTTTTATTTTCTCTCTATTTATTGCATGGTATATAAAACTCGTGAATTGTTATTTTTTATTTAAAGATAATATTATTTAGAATGTTAGAAATATTATTTAAATTTTTAAGTATCGTCTTTAGTTTATAATTTTTGTTGTATTTTTATTTTTTGTAACATTTATTTTGGGAGGTGTTTTTTCACACTCCTTAATCTTCTCTACACTACATTTGTTTTCTATTATATGAATCAGTTCTAATCTTGATTAAATTAAATTACTTAAAACAAGGTCTACATAGACAATTATATGTTTTAGCATCTTTTTTTTGGGTAATCGTATGTTTTAGCATCTTTTTGTACATAGGCTCTTTACGTAAATCTTTAGATAATAAATGGTATGATTTTTTTACTTCAACATGTACTTCCAAACTTAATTTCATCATAGATAAAAGTCAATTTTTCAAGATCGCCTTTTTATATATACATTAAGGGTCCTTTTTCTTAAGCCACACTTAAATTTCTCATTTCCAAATTACAACACCAAGAGTGATGATGACAACAATACACCTAACTTTAATTTCAAAATATCCAAACTAAGATCATCTCTTTCATTCATTTATTACACACTTTCTTATATAAGACTGACTCTAATAAAATTAATCAAAATTAAAATATGGTACTTGTACAATAGTCTACATTTGGAAGATTGTTTCTTTAATGAACATCATTTCTTATTCAAAATTGAATGAAAAACAACCCATAATAAAGTTATAAAATATTAAAAGATATAATTTGTTTCCAGACACTTTTTTTTTTACTATTTATGAAAAAGTGGGTTAGAATCTATTAATAAGAAAATATAGTACACATATCCACAAAAAGGGGGTGGAGGGACTCAAGGTCACCCCTCAAAATCACATGGGCAAAGCCCAAAAATTAGAGTCTAAAAGGGCAAAGCCCAGAGAGCAAGAAATAGAAACAAATAAGCAAAGGGCCCAACCCACAAAACAACAACATAATTAAGTAGCCAACGGGGGGCAGAGGGGGTTCTTAGTCATCCGGTTTACCCATTACATTAGTGGGGTCTGGGGTGACGCCATGTTAGGTCCACCCCTCTTCAAGCCTCTCCTTCCTCTTTATCTTTTGCTCTTTTAGGAGACATGACTAGATCCAGTCAAGGGAGCCATTTAGAAGAATCAGGGTAACCACCACTACCACTATCCGTAGACCAACTGTTGCTGCCTCCCAAAATTGGCCTGCACCACCCAAAGGCCAAGCAGAGGTAAAGCCCTTGCGGGTTGGAGAAGCATAGTGCTACCGAACTGAACGCCATTATTAGATGATTTAGTCTATTGTTATAGAACCCAAATTGACCCACTTTTACCTTATATTTCCATACACTTTATTTTTATTTTATTTTAAATTTCAATTACAATCTTTATATATTTTCCTATTATACTTTAACAGTCCCTTAACCAATTTCAAACATTCATAAACATTATATCATTATTATGTAGAGTATAGTGAATTACGGAATTGGGACACATGTAGCTTGTATTTTAAGCTAAACACATGTGTTAATATGTGAAGCTTCTTTTTGTCAAGGTATTGTCCTTTCGGGAAGGTGGGAAGAATTAGGGGCAAACTTTAGAGAATTGCCACCTGTCCATTTTAATTTGTTGCACACGTCACATCACTTTGTTCGGGCATGTTATAATGTAGAGATGATATAATTAGTGAAAAATATGTCACCGTAACTTTCGCCAAGGAAAATCGTTAACAATTTAGTGAAATCTCTAGATTTTTGTAGAATAAATCTTTGCAATTTTTTTAAATGAAATATATTTTTCTTAAATATTAAGCATTCTTTTTGGACATGATTGAAATAGAAAAAGCGATTGAAATCTCTAGATTTGATATGGTGTTTTTAGAATAAGTTGACATTTTAGTATAAGTTTAGAATCTGGACTATTTTATCATTATATTATTTTTTTTATTGATTGTAATTTTTATTTGTTTTAGTTTTATAGAAGCGTTGAACATAGTATTATCTAAATGTTTATAATATAGACTTTGTCATTAAATCAAATGTTCTTTGAAATTAATTGTAGCAAGGTGATCTTGTGTATGAGGAGGTTATTGAGAATTTTTTTTTACTTCTGACATTAATGAATTTTTTATCACCCTTCTTTTTAAAGGCAAGAATGAGAGCTCTTTGTGTAGGTGGAAGTGGAAGGCCTACAACCATATTATACACCTTTTAAACAATATTATAACAAAAGCTTTGACCAGGAGGATCAAGCAAATGATATGAGCAATTATAAGGCATCATAATCAACTTGGTTCTTAGGAGATCATTAAGCAGTCCCAACAATTAGTATAGGATGATTTATTAATCAAAGTAAACTTCAATAATGTTTATGAAAGGATCAAGTGACGTTTGTTCATAAGTTGCTTAGATGATTAGGGTTTGGTCACAGGTTCAATTTCTATGTGCAACACTTATTGGATGAGGCTAATGCATATATAATAGATAATGGTTACCTCTCTACTCTTTTTCATTACAATTGTTCATCAAAGAGGTTGTTCTCTTGCACCCTTTCTCTATGTGCAACCATTGATGTGTTTAGCTACCTACTTCAATACATTCACTCTACAACTTAGTATTTGTGTTTCCCTTCCTAATGAATCCATTGTTATCAATCCAAACTTTGATGATGATAGTATGCTCTTTATCCAAAATGATACTTATGAACTACAATGATGCTTGAAGTTATAGACCTATATTGTGTTGGCTTTGCTTAACAAATATCTATACATAAAACTAATTTTCTAATTACTTCCTCAAGTTTACCATCTCCTCAAATACTTGGTAAATGGAAACATCTTGAATATGAAGGCCTTAAGAAATTTTTATGTCCTTTTGAAATTGGAGTATCGTTATTAGATATTATTTGAAAATGGTACTTATCCAAGTTGAAAACCAAACTTCTATTATAGAATATCAAACATGTTATTTTCCATGGTTGATTTTATTCAAGTTACAAACATGATTCTTCTAACAAATCATACATATATTTCTCTATGTTGGCCCCCCTCCAAAGCTTGTTATAATTACTTAACTCATCATAAACTTCAACCTACCCATGATGATGATGCCCATACAATCCAATTAACACTTTTAGCATGAAGAACCCTAACTTTGACTCACAACTCTATAATCTTATCCACATTACCCGTGTGTAAGGTAGGGGACCAAAATATATTTATTAAATAAAGGAAAATGTAAAATATTCAAACAAAATATAATAAAAAATATATTTTAAAAATCTATAACATAGGGATTTACATATCTATTTTTAAATTTTTGTATGATATTATTTGACCTAAAATTGTTGGGCCATAGTGACAATTTTTGTTTAATAACATTAATGCATGTGGTTTGGAGGGGAATTGTAGCTCATAGAATGTTTAAATGACATATATACACATGAAGAATGTACTCTATAATAAACAATTTACTTGTTTAATGTTGCAAAATTGGTGCAAAATTTTGTACATATAAAATTAGGATTTGACCCAAACGAGAGATGCATTATTACACTTTAGCCCTAACATTAAACCAATCAATCCAATTTACACATATCCTTAGGTGTTCATCTTGATCCTTATCCATTCCTTTACTTGGGTTAAATTCATAGAATATATAAGTGACTCGAGTTAGTTCTACATTGACAAAAAAATACCATATATCTTTTAAAATAAAATAAAAAATTGAACCCTCACAAACACGGTTTATCTAGCCATTTTTTGTCAACTCAAGCACATATTCATTAACTTGAGTGGTAGGGTGTTGTTTTAAGGAAAAACCTTAATTATTTTCACATCATCAAATAATTATCAAAATAAGGGTATTTATTACATCATCACTACATCATCTAGTTATTATTTTCAATCTTTTCACACAATTGTTGAACTAGTAACATGTATTTGATTAAAAGAATATTCCCTGTTTAACAAGCTCTTATGAGTTTAACATCAACACGTTCTTAACATAATTATCAACTAAGTTTATCTCTATGATCTAGGTTCAAATTTGTATGCAAGGTTCAAATTCCTAGGTAGTACACAATAAATTTCTTTTCCCCTAAGATAATCATATGATAATTCTTAATTTTTTAAACATTTATGAATCAATTTGAAACATTTGACATAATAGATCTATATCAAGTTTTCAAGTTGAGTAATCTTGTTTATTTATTTAATTTCTAAACATTTATTTCAATGCTTTTATCAATCCCAACTCAAAATTTGTAATTGATTTGATCATCCTTATACACCACACCTTTTGTTTCGAGCAAAAATATCAGCATTCGAATGAATTCCCAACAAAAAAAATATTGTAATCCAAACAAAGGTGGTGCCATAGTCTCTTTCTTTATAATATGCCTAATGGATCATAAATATTGATAAAAAAACAAAATAATTTTTTTCAAGAAAATCATCCCACCTTACATGATTGCTACTTTGTGTCATATTGAAGTACCTCAATATTAAAAAAAAAAAAGATTATATGAAAGAATGCCAAAGCCTTTAGAAACTCCTTCAACATTAACGTCAATGTCTATGCAACCATCACATTGTACATATGACTGCATTAATTAATTAAAAAACAACTTTTTTTTTATTTTTCAGTTAATTAATAAATATGATCAAATGTGCAATATGATGACATAGACAAGAGTTTATGAGTCAACATGATATATACCATTTTAAATTGATTTTTAACTAATATCTTTTATTAGAGATAGTCACTCCTAATATTTTATAAATGAATCTTTATTTTAATATAAAAACAGATTTCAATTTCGTATATCTAAGATACAGTGAATAATTTTTTATTTACTACCCCATATTTTCTCCTATATAGTTTTTTTTGTTCTCTCAAACTACTATTTATTCTCATCGTGGAAGACCACCATTTTTATTAAATTAATAAAATTTCATCTATCTTCTCTAAAAATTTTTTTTCCAAATTTTTAAAAAGCTTTATTCAATTAATTTTTATAATATATTTTTAATTAAAAAATATTTCACCGTAAGAAGAAAATGCAAATCAAATTAAGGCGTTATATTCATTTAAAGAGAAGGTCCTCAACCCACATATGAATCTATATGGAAAGATTACATCCATAAAAATATAGATAGATGAGTCCAACTAAGAGGAGTGGAACTCAACAACCATGTGGGTCATGTGGGCCCAACACTTGAGAAGGTTGCTTTAAATGGTTGGAATGACTTGTAATTTAGATTTTTGACCGTTGTCATTATAGGAGTTTTGAAGTAATCTATTTGTGTAATAATTTACAAGCACTTAATCAGAGGTAGGCACCTTTAAATTTCATTTCCCATATGTGAGTGCTCCAATAAATTTAAATACTATAGTCCTTTCCCTAATGTGTGCAGATTTTCAATTTCATCCACCATCTCAAGGCATGCATTAAAAAATCAAGGCATGCATTAAAAAATTGGAAACATCACTTTCTTGTAACATATTTTTCTTTGTTAAAAAAAGCATATTTTCACCATAGACATATCTCTTTCAATTAAAATTTAGATGTCATATTCCATCTTGTATTTTACAAAGATTTAGCAATGCTTTTTACCTAGAGAGGTATCCTTCCACCAACTGCCACTTTACAATGTCTATCATTCCATCAATTGGGTAGCATAAGAATACAATATCATTCTTTAGAAATAATGTTCTGAAAGTCTCTTTTTTTAAATTAAATAATGTAGATATATAAAAGAATTGTTACTCAAAAAGTTTTGAAGATGGTAAAATTTGATTATAATATATACAACAATTAGAATAGTCATAAGGAGGTATTGATAGAAAACAAGAGTTATTCATAAATTGAATTGTTTCAGTCAAATAAAGAATCAAAGAGTCTATATGATATTCAACAATCTATTGGTAGTTGTTGCCTAGTGTTTCTAGATTTGATTGTGTATAGATTTTTTAGTATCAACATTTCGGATCACACTTCATGATCCATCATCAAGATGAGAGGATTCGAGGAGTGTGATTCTAAACATTGATGCTAAAAAGCCTATACACAATCAAATCTAGAAACACTGAGCAACATTTTCATGGATTGCGGAAATCTGCTATGTTTAATCTATTGGTAGATTCTATTCTTGGTAAATTTGCTTTGTTTAGTTTTAAAAAAAAAAAAGAGTTCATGAGATGATGAAAAAATTGTAAAAAATCCACATTAATATATACAATAATCAAACATAAAAAATATGCAAATTTAAAATCCGAACGACTTCGAACAACTAGCATAACAACAATAACATCTAAAAGAACAAATTTGAGTGAATCATGAAAACCAAACCATCTCCATAAAGACTGTTTGTTTACACCTAAGATAACGCTTGAGGCAACCACTAAGATATTGATGATGATGATTTGAAGAATGATTTTGATACAAGGAATCTATTAGCCCACGCAGTGAAGAGCTCTTTACATTTGTATTATGAAAAAGTTTAGGTTTGATAATACTAATAATTGTTAAATGATTGTAATTTATTCTTTGACCTATCTATTAAGGCTCAAGGTTTTCAGAGGTACATTTGGATTAGGTTTGAATTTTTGGGTGACTTTGATGGATTGAATACCCCTATTGTGGTAGCTTAGCTGTAGGATGACTTCTAATTTAGATGTATACTCATAATATTGAAATTTGCTATATAAAAATGGAGATATTGATATCTATATAATCTAATTATTTCATTTTTTAACAATATTATTATTTTTTATTATGTGAGATTTTAAAGGCAATATTTTTCTAATCAAACAATGTTTTTTGTGTGCAGGTCTTGGCTCCATTCCCTATTGGGTTTGCTGTTTTCATGGTACACTTGGCCACCATCCCTATCACAGGAACTGGCATCAACCCTGCAAGGAGCTTTGGAGCTGCTGTAATTTATGGTCATGATAAAATCTGGGACGACCAAGTAAGTAGCAATCTTTTGATGGTTACAAACCATGTGTTTTAGTTTCAAGCCCCTGCCTAGGTTTCATCAAGCATCTTCTTATATTACCCATTTATGTTTTTTTTTGGAATAAGTTGTGGTCTTGTATGGAGTATGGTGATGGTCAACATAACTCATAACTATAAGTTCTGGTCATTCTAAAATAGCTTTTCCAAGGGGCAAATCAGGAGTATTCCTGTTTAGCCACCATTATCCAGATTTGGTGACATGTTAGCTGGATGAATCTATCTGTAAAAATGTTGGGTAAATAAATCATGGAGAAGAGGACCCAATAAAATTTCCCACTTTTGGAAAGATGTTTTTACTAAAGTAAGATGTGCTCTTGTGAAGATTCAGCCTCTTTTATAATCAATCCTCCTAATATGTTTGCTTTCTGTGCAGTGGATTTTCTGGGTTGGAGGAGGCGGCTGGGGGGCGGATTCCCTAGGGGTGGGTGGGAGGAGGCGGCTGGGGCGGAAAAGGCGCTGTGTAAGGTCCCTTCCTGGGAGCTTTTGCAGCTGCTTTCTATCACCAGTACATTCTAAGGGCAGCAGCCTTAAAGGCTTTAGGATCATTCCGTAGCAACCCCAATGTGTAAATCTGTGAGGAACAAATCAATGCATTGCTCTCCTTGCGAGAGTGAAGCCCTTATCAAGATTGTGGGAGCAGGGGCCATAATGGTGAAGTAAATGGAAGATTTCTAACTTTTCTCGTATTGCGGAAAGAACCGTCAAACAGAAGAATTCATTGGTTGCGCAAAGTGAAATTGGCAAGCTCCCTGCCACTGTGAGTTCGGGTAGAAGATGAAGAATGAAACGACATATCAGAAGGCTTGGCGGCTCTTTAGGAAGGGAATGGAAAAGGAAAATAACCTGATTTTTTTTTGCTCAGACAGCATTTGATCCAAATCTAGTTGCTACGGCTGAGGGAGTTGCATACTTCCATCAAATATACCAGGCTCTATGTAGTTTCTTTTTCAATGAATGAAGGGAGCTGCTTCAAGGTACTTACCAAAAAATTAAAAAATAAATATCATATGTTATGTAATTGTCTTATTTAGAAAAATAAAATATCTGAGAGATTTCCACAATTCATCATATAATTATCAAAAGTGCATTTCTGAATTCGATTGTGTAAGATTTTTGCATCAACGTTTCGGATCACAGTCTGTATCACAAGGAAAAAAATAGTCAAATAAATAAAGATTAAATATAAATTTTGCATGATTTCATAGTAAGAAAGGAAATGTATTTAAATAGTATAATAATGCTTATCATATTGCATGAAAAGGAAAATAGAATTGCATATGTTTGTATGCGCGGGAAAGCTTACCTTTTGGGTTAGGCTGCCAAATATGGTTTAACAAAGAAGGGAACCTCTTTTTCAAGATCCAAGTTATAATATTTTAGAAGTATTTAGCCAAACACATATCCAAGTTGTAATATTTTAAAAGTATTTAGCCAAACACATATCCAAGTTATAATATTTTAAAAGTACTTTGGCCAAACACATGAGTTCATTGAAATAGATTAACAATTGCCTAGAAATTGCATGTGAGTATATTATGCTTGCACCAATATTCCCTCCTATCTTTTATTTCCATATTGCTAGCCATTTCATGGAGGGTAAGAGTGGTATTTATGTCAAGATGAACTTCAGGGATGTGTAAGGTTTTGTGGTTGGGTGGAAAAGTGTCTCAACGATGTTTTCATCTCTTGACTTAGCAAGATGATCAAGTTCGGTTAATGAATGTTGATGATATTGTTTACATTTATGTATTTCATTATTTTTATATTCATGTACTTGTACATTATCTCTTTGTATAATTTTACTTATGGCAATTGGAGTCATAGATTTATCATTTGTATATCTTACATTGTGCTAATACTTGGATTGAGCACAAGTGTATATTTAAGATGTAATTATGAAATTTTTACCTATGTTAATGATGTAACATTTGGCTTGTTAATGGGCCTAAAAGGGTTAATCCTTTGCAAAGTGAAGAAAGGGGAACAAAATGGACATCGCTTGAACATAATTGGATCAAGGTGAATTTTGATGGTGCTGCTAAAGGGAATTCATGTCCCTCGGGTGTAGGATGTGTGGCAAAAGATCGCAATGGAAAAATCATCAAGTGTTGTAGTCAAAGATTAGGATGGGACTTCAATAATGAAGCAAGAGCATATGCAACTTTCCTTGCTATTTGTACGACAAGAAAATTGAATGTGAATAACCTCCATCTTGAAGGGGATTCATAACTTATTGTAAGGGCAATTTTGAAAGGATGAGAGGATAATTGGAAAATAGATAAGACTATTCAAATCATTAAAAGAATATTACTTAGTTTCAATAAATTTGATATTTCACATGTGCTTTGGGAGGGTAATACTAAAGTTGAAATGCATGTCAACATGGACTTTGCATTCCAAATTGGTGAAGCTAAATGGTCTGACGGGGCTAGTTAGAAATTGTAGGATGTGGCCGAGGAAACATCATTTCAAATTTGATCGGATATAATCATCCGTTATGGATTGAAGGGGACGTTGCAAGTTGGTCTATGTGAATTTAATGAATTTGACGAATAGAGTATGAAATCTGCATTAATTGTTTCTATTTCCTCAACTACTATAATACTAGTTGGAAGTTAACATGACCTCTACAACGTACGAATGACCTAGGAGGGAAGATCAAGGTTGGCATACAACTCATAGAAAGTATGAATTTGATGATTTGGAGGTGCAAGAGTACGCAATCAAGTTGAGTAAGGTATGCACAATTGGTGGTTGAGATTTATCTGCTAGAAACTTGTTAGGAGTTAGGGTGGGGTCCTATGGAGGGGGATTCCTAAAACATAGAGTTGGAGCTGCTGAGCTTTTTTAGGAACATTTTAAAGCTGGTGGTCCCATGAATTTTGTTTTGCACTTCAACTTAAAAATTTCAACTTCTAAATTTAAGGATGTCATGAACTTTGTAGTCCAGATTAATTTAAGTTTAAACTCCTAAATTTAAGTAAATTGGTAGTAAACAAATTTAGTTTTTTTTTCTAAAATTTATGTAATTGACAAATGGCATTATACATTCCTAAGCTGGTGGGGAAATTTCTAGCCCCACCCCATTTTCACCAGCTTAGATTTTCAAGCCTAAAAGGTAGGGGCTCTATTTTTTAGGAAAAGATTCTAATTAATCCCGTAACCAAAAAATATTTTTTCATGGGACCGCTTCTTCCTTAAAAATAGAGCTTAAGCCCCCTCCATGGGACCCCTACCTTAGATTTCCTAAGTGAGAAAAGGCATGTTTCCAATTTACAATGGTTACATCGTACACACAGGGTGTAGATATGGAGTGTGAATTTCCAACTACATTTATTAAATGACAAATGACAGGTTAGTGAAGCCTTAATTAATGATGAGGATGGACAAAATGTTCATTGTGAGATTAAGCACCAAGTAAAGCATAAATTACTAGTGGAAAGAAGGCATTCTACGTTGGCGTGTGAAGGAAGGTGGCAAGATGTAAGCGAATTGCTCCTTGCAAACCATCAAACCCATGGTGGTATTTTTAGGAAGGATTATTGATGAACACCTTACTCATATTTTCAAATTCATAGAGGCGACCTTCATAAGTAGGGTGAAAATCATCTTATGAGATGAATATTTTAAGGCATAGTATCGATATCGCTTCCCTATTCCTGGCTTGGTGCCTAGAGCTTTAGCCAAGAGAATCAGTTATTTGGCTCATGCACAGTTGTTTGAAGGAGGAGTGGTGTTGGGGTCTAGCGAGCATAATTGGTATGGATCAATGAGGGGAAGGGTTTATATGCATGAGAGGAGATTGGTTACATGTTGATGAATTTATCCCTCTATTAATCTTAGAGGATCCGGTTAATACTAAGAGGGGGGGGGGTGGTGAATCAGAATTAACAACAATTTGAAATCAGAAACTTAGACTCATAAAACTTTCACCAAATCAAACATAGACCAACACTAGAGTCATTTACCAATACCAACACTAGAGATTTTACCTGTTGATCGACATATGTTGGTTCGATGATTTTTACAACCTCTTGATTTCTTCTTACTCATCGAGATAACTTAAGTCGATGACCTCTCTTGCTATTGATCGATGAGAGTCATCCCGCTAGTCTCATCGGGCATCGAGATAGCTTAAAATATGTTCAGACGATGGGTATAATTTCCCTGATGTCTTTTCCCTCGGCATAGCTCCTCCTGATATGTTATGTCTCCTCAACATAATCTTTGACCCTTTATCACTGTAACCTTTTCCGGTGCGTTTTACTTTTGCCAGTGTCCAACAGGATAAGTCTTATTGATAGCATCATCAGCTATCAACAATACAATATTTCTCCATTGTCGCTAGTGTGTGTTTTGTCGATGGACTTCATCGGTGTATTCTATCCCAATCACATGCTTCTACTTGTGTGTTACCATCGAGTTGTCTTTTGCCAATAGTTCGGATATCATATTTCACGTTGGAATCCCGACGAACATGAGGTATTTTTTAAAAAAAAGTAATTGTGTGCCATCATTATACGCAGGCTCAGGGTGCGAAAATTGAGAGGAAGTGGGCACAATTTTTGCAGATAGATGCTCGACATTAACTCTACAAGAGGTTGGTCCTTTCATTCTTGTCATCAAGATTTTTTTGCAAGTTCCTTTGCTTTCCTTGCATTCTCTTGTTCACTTTATTTCCAGTTGTAACCAACTTTAATTCCTGGTAAATGGCCCCATAGAATAGTAGGGCCTTTGCTTTCAGTTTGAATGAATTGGAATTTAATTTGAATGAAATGGCCCTAAAATTCTATGACCTTTTCTTTTTGGGTTGGCTAAATATTTTAAGTTTACTTTTGGCATACAAAGAGGTTCCTAACGCCTCCCTTTATAATAGTAGGGGCATGAGATTATATTTTGTCTATATTCCTATAGCAAGAATAGATTGCATGCGATTGTATTCTGTTTGTATTCCTATAGCAAGAACAGATGGGTATATCCCTTGCCAAGATGGCGAACTGTCTAGATCATTTATATTCTTATAGCAAGAACAGGAAAAGTAAGAAGGGGGGGAGCTCGAGCAGAGCGCAAAGAAGTGGGGAGCCAGGGCATATAGGTGGGTAGCCTCTGTAGCTTCTTCCCTAGTCGTCCCCTCCCCGTGTAGGGACAAAAAAAGTCAGGTGATTTGGATTTGCCCCTACTTGGGCCTCAATTCCCTGCTACATGAATCCTGAGTTATTCTGTTAAGAAAATTGCGACCAAATTATTAGCCCGAATTCCCTTGCTGAATAGTAGGGCATTAGCAACTAGTAATCAAATTGTGACCAAATTATTAGCTCGAATTAGCTCGAATTCCCTTGTCGAATAGTAGGGTGTTCACAACTTGTTCACTTTGTTTAATGTTATCTGCTTTGACAAAATATGGATCCTCAACCTCCTTAACCTCTCCATTATGTGGTTGCCAGTTATAAAGATAAGTCGTTTCATAGCTTCTAGAGGGGTCAACAATTCTCTGCGACTATAAACCCTTCCAGCCTTGAAAATAGCCCTTTGTATGGAAGCAACTTTTCTACGATTATTTAGGATTCTACGGGCAGTTGCTTGTACAATTTTCCCCATTGAAAGAGTCTCTTCATTTTCTCCAGTTAGCAGATAAAATTTCTCATCCTAGGATGGATCTTTATATGGTGTTCACCAATCCTTAAATCCATGTACCAATTCAATCTTTGTGTCAGCAAGAGTTTCCCACTTTTTATTGGATGTCTATTATTCCACACTTCTAGCATATTCATCAATATCAAGGGCCTTTAACACATGGGGATATTTTTGACATGTTCAGCTGTCATTTCTTGTGTTTCCTCATCCATATCATCTATATCTTGTCCTACATCTTCACAATATACATCCTCGGCCATTTTCTTGGCTAGTTTATATGACTATGAATGAATTCTAGTATCATCCAATGGATCCAAAACATGGTTCCCAGAAGCTTCTTGTCCGATCCCTCTAACCCTTAAAAAACTAGTAGCATTTATAAAGACAAGTTGCCTCAAAGCATCTAGAGGGGTCAATAATTCTCTTCTATTGTAAACCCTTCCAGCCCTCAAAATAGCCCTTTGTATGGAAGCAACTTTTATAGGTCCAAGGCCAGCTACAAATTGCATATTTTATTTGTTAGTTGCATATTTTGTTATGGGCTAATAGAAATCTTGGTATTTTATAGAACTTTAAAAGAATTGATGGAGTAACTGTAACAACTCCATCAATTCAGTAACTTTATAGAACTTCATGTATAGAATTGATGGAAACACTCCATCAATTCAGTAACTTTATAGTGGAATTCATAGATTTCATTTCCTTTTATTACTACATGATGGGCTCGACCCTCATGGGAGCCATATTTGTCCCCACATATAACACTCATGTTCATGTATTAAGCCAACTCTGTAATTGATGCATATTTAACTGTTTTATCCTTCAAGTCTTTCATTAATGAACTTCAACAACTATGATCAAATAAACCATTCTTCTCAAGTTGAATGGAACCTTTTATACCAATGCATCTATGTTTTCCTACCCTCATGGATCAAGACTTGACATCGGCTAAACAATCTTCTTTATGTCATAGCATTTCTCTGAAGTGCCTTTGACATGCTTTAGATGTGTCAATATTAACTAGATTGAATATATTTTTAAAGTCTCTTAACACATTCCATGACAAGAAAATGACTCAATTGGATTAAGGAGTACTGTCCTAAACCATTCCTTCATATTCAACAATCCCTTCCCACACCCACATCATAATTCATATCCATGTTAGATGTAACGAGTGTTTTAAACCAACAATCATTGAATCATAGGATAGAAAAAAAATCGTTATACATAAGGATAAGTATTTCAATCACTGATTCTAAAACATCCATCATGATTAAATATCACATATCATAAGCCTTTTTAACAATCACTAGGGTTGTACATAATATTCAATCATATGTTAGGATATAAATTATCAATAATTATAAAGAAAGAGAAAGCCAACTATATAAGCTCAACAAGCCACCATACAAAAATTATATTTGGTAGAAAATAAATAAACTACATGTTGACATAGCATATATATTTTATATATAAACTATATGTTGACTTAGCATATATATAAATTGTGTATTTCAAATTTCGATCACGCGCGTAGGAGCATGACATAGCATACTGTACCGAGACCCTAACTGAATAGTTGCACCGAGAACCACTACATGCATCCCCTATTTGGAGAGTTGTGAGACTTCACTGGATGAGTGCTAAAAGGCCATTGAGTCAAGGAGGAAGACTAGGAACCATTTGGCAGGAGGAAAGACAGAGCGAGAGGTGAGGGCACTCAAAAAGGGAAAATCGACCAAGGGACGATGATTGTAAGTGATTTTTCCCCAAATTTAGAAATTACATTCAAAACATTCCACAAATCAGTTCTTAAAACGAATTGTTAAACCTTCCAAAGCCTAACCATAATTTATCGACTACGCCTAGGGCTTTAGTCATAATAACAGATGTACAAACATCATCCAAAAAGTTTAAGCTGCATCAAAAAAACTTGTACCTTGCACAACAAAATTTCACCTCACACAATGAAGATATCATGTCCTTATGCCTTTTTAGCAAACTTGTCATCTTGACAAAGTTTTAAATCCTTGAGCTCATATTTGTTACTATATGGTTATTAATTAGCTTTCTATTGTAGGAGAAGTAATTTTTCTGGTATGACATATGCTTTTTTTTATCTGTAGGATTTTGCCAAGATCAAGGGCACAATGAAAAGCATAAAAGAGACAATAGAATGACAAGAACAAACTGTATTCTCATCAATATGCAAAATGATCAACTGGATTAACCAATACAATGAATAGAGGCTTGCTTATATAGGCAAGGCCATATGGATGTATGAGCACACAAATATGACATGTGGCTCAATGAGAAACAAGGGTAGGTAAGAAATACTAAGGGTAGGTAGGAGAAATAATATAATATTCCACAAGAGGTGGATGACCCACCGAATGTGGAGTGTAACAACAAAATAAGACCACAAAAGGTGGAATTTCTCCTACAAGCTCTATCCTTATGTGCATACTTCCCTAAGTGCCTCAAATCCAAACTACGAAGAGATGCATTATCCTAAGTTAACTTAAGTAAGTGTAATAATATCCAAAATGAATATTTATTTACACCAACACCCCCCCTTAAGTGCAACTTAGGGAAATGAAGACTCAAGTCAACAATGCAAGATGGGTCCCAGCTACTAGGCCATGATAGGTACCCATGTACAATAAGCCAAAGCAAAACTATGCAATGCAATCTCTCACAAATGGAGAAAGGGAGAAAACCCAGTGGGAAAAAACTCTCCCCCAAAAGAGAGATGAATGTACAAAAGACTCTCAAAGAAGAAGGACAAAACCTCAAAGAGGAAAAAGTCCCCCCCATAAGAGAGGAAGGAGAAGTCAGCTGACCCCCCCTAATGACACATCCCTCACCCCCAAGAGAGCTTGCAACTGCTGGAACTTACTCTCGGTGAAAGGTTTGGTGAATATGTCAGCAACCTGCTCTGCTGTAGGACAATACTGCAAATCAATGACCTGCTCCTAGATGAGCTCTCAGATATAGTGCATATGGATCTCGATGTGTTTGGTCTGCTAGTGCTGGACCAGGTTCTTTGAGATTGCAATAACACTCTGATTGTCGCAATGTAGAACTATCGGCCATGGAGTGGTGAATCCAAACTTTGTGAGGATCTGCTAGAGCCAAATGGTCGCAGTCGCTATGTTAACAGCTCCTTGATACTCAACCTCAGTCGAAGAGAGAGCAATAGCATGTTGCTTCTTGCTCTGCCAACAAATGGGGCCTGAACCAAGGTGAAAATTGTAACCAGAAGTAGACTTATGATCAACTAGATCGCCAGCCCAATCGGAGTCTGTGTAACCAACCAAGCAAAGTCCTGTGCCTGCTACATAGTGAATCCCATAGTGATGTGTACCCTGGATGTAATGAAGGACGCGTTTGGCAGCTTTCCAATGAAGCTCATGTGGTTCCTGCATGAAGCGGGAAACCATGCCAACTGCAAATGAAATATCAGGGGGTGTATGAGTCAAGTAGATGAGAGTACCCACAAGCTGACGATACAAAGTGGCATCAATTGGTGGAGAAGAACATTGAGCCTCAAGCTTGACTCCTAAAAGAAAGGGAGTCGGGGCAGGCTTACAATCAGCCATATGAAAGCGTGCAAGTAGATCAAGAGCATACTTGGGCTACGATAGAGTAATCCCGGAAGGTGACTGTGAAATCTCTATCCCGAGAAAGTAGTGCAAAAGACCCAAGTCAGTCATAGCAAATCTATCATGCAAAGCAGATTTGACCTTGCTAATGATGGATGAAGTACTCCCTATAATGATCAAGTCATCAACATAGAGCACAAGTATCAAGTGAGAGTCATCCTGTCGCAAAATGTAGACATTCGGATCAGAATGACACCTGGTGAACCTTGCGGAGAGAAGAAAGGAATCCATCTTGGTGTACCAAGCCCTGGGGGCCTGCTTAAGGCCATAGAGAGATTTCCTTAGTCTGCAAACCAAGGAAGTATCCTGGATGAAACCCTGTGGTTGCTCCATATAAATCTCCTCATCAAGATCACCATGAAGAAAAGCACTCTTCACATCCATCTGATGTACAGCCCAACCATGAGCTGTAGCAATAGCAAGTGTCAAACGAATGGAGTTCATTTTGGCTACAGGTGCAAAGGTCTCAATATAGTCAACACCTGCAACTTGCGAGAAACCTTTCACAACAAGTCGAGCCTTATACTTATCCACACTACCATCCGCTGCGAACTTGGTCCGATAGATCCACTTACATCGAACCATCTTTCTCCCCTTAGGGAGATGGACTAGATCCCATGTGTTGTTCCTCATCAAGGAACTATACTCTTCCTCCATAGCTTGGTCCGACTCAGGAACCCCTGATGCTTCCCTAAATGTCTGTGGATCGGAAGCAGTAGCAATGAATGCATGTGGAAGATCCTGATGTTGTGATCAAGTTCTTCGTGTATCCAAAGGATCCCCAACAAGAGAGCCCGCAGACTCTAGTGTCTGTCGAGCCCAATGAGGTCTAGGTGGAGGTGGAGAACGAGGCTTTTCAACTGCAAGTGGACCCTGCGGAGGTGTAACCCTGTGAGTCAGAGTTGTAGGAGTCTCATCATCTGAATCACTAACATCACTATCTACAATGGAGGAAGGTGGAGGAGGTAGAGAGGCTAAGCTAGGAGAGTTTTCCTCAAAGTGAACACTCCTCTCAATGAATACCTCATGTGTCTCTGGATCCATCAATCTGTATGCCTTAACACCCTCAAGTTATCCAACAAATATGCAAGGCCGACTCTGAGGTTCCAATGCCTTGCATTTCTATGGAGGTAGGTGAGCCCATACTGGACACCCAAAGACTTTGAAATGTCTCACAATCAGTTTCCTACTAGCCCAAGCCTCAAAAGGAGTAATACCTTGCAAAGCTTTGTGAGGAACCCGATTTTGGATGTGTGTGGCACAACTGATAGCCTCTGCCAAAAGGCGGGATCAAGAGAACGTGCATGTATCACACAACTAGCCATTTCTTTGAGAGTTCTATTCTTGCGTTCTGCAACCCCGTTCTGCTATGGAGTGTATGCGACAGAATGCTGAAGATCAATCCCCTCAAATGTACAAAAATCCTCAAGTCTCTTGTTCACATATTCCCTTCCATTATCTGTGCGAAGAATCTTGACCACTTTCCCTGATTGCTTCTCCACACGAGTCTTGAAGTCCTGAAATCTGTCAAATACTTCACTCTTATGAATGAAAAAGTAGACCCAAGTGAAGCAGGAGTAGTCATCAATGAAGGTGAGAACATAGCGGGCCTTACTAAATGAAGGTGCTGGAAATGGACCTGCTACATCGATGTGAACAAGTTGAAGAACTTCCAAAGCTCTCCAAGTTTTCCCTTTATCAAACTTCTCTTCGAGATGCTTGCCCATGGAACAACCTGAACATACACCCTCTGAAAAACTGATTCGAGGTAGACCTGTGACCATGTCTTTAGTGCTTAGCTGTTGAAGATAGCGATAGTTGAAGTGACCAAACCGCTCATGCCATAGCTTACTTTCTGAATTTGAATGAGTAAGCAAGGCCCTAGAAGGTGAACTTGGCACAAAGTGGGAGAATGAATAAAGCCTTGAGTTGTCATTGACTTGTCCCACTGCTACCAAGGCATCATCATCAAGTTCCTTTACCACAACTGAATCTGGTGTAAACTCAACCTTTTTCCCATTCCCATAGTGAGTGATTTGGTAGATGGAGAGAAGGTTGGTAGACAAGTTAGGAACATAGAGAACATTTTCAAATGTTCCATCATCCATGTCAACTGAACCTTTCCCTTCAACCTCTACTTGTGTATCATCACCTATGTAAATGTGAGGTACCTTAGATGGCTCCAATGAAGAAAACTGCTCCTTTGTAGAACCCATGTGATATGAGGCACCCGAGTCAAGTATCCATTGTTGTGAAGAACCTGTTGTAGCCACAAATGCTTGTCCTTTTCCCTTAGACTGTGAGGAAGAGGAAGGAGATGAATCCTTCTTTGTGTAGGCAGATGGCAAGTTGATGTTGTTTTTCTTAAGAAGATTGGTTAACTCATCAACTTGCTTTGCGTGGCATCGATGCTCATCATGACCATACTTCTTGCAATATGCACAAGTTGGTTTATCCTTCTTAGGTGGTGTCCCCTTCTTGGAAGAGGATGAAAAATCGCCTTGAGATGGAGAGGATGATTGTCCTTTTTCCTGGTGTGGCTTAGACTTAGAGTGCTTCTTCTTCTTGTTGGAATCTTTGCCTTGACTTCCTTGATTCCCTTGATTGGCCACCAAAGCCTTGGACTTTGAAGACTTGAGAAACCCCATGTTCAACAACTTAGATTGTTCCAATATTAACATTTCTGTGAAAGCATCAAATGAAGGCATAACATAGGAACTCTCCACTGTCAAACGATGAGTTTGGAAGCTAGACACAAATGTTGCATATTCTGGTGCAAGCTTGTCCAACAAGTTGAATATCAATTGAGCATCCTTTTTGTGAATTCCACAATCCTTAAGCTTTGCTCTTAGCTCATTTGCTTTGGTGACATAATCTTGGATTGTATCAAAACTCTTGGGATCCAAGTTGGTGAGCTCATTGTCAATCTGATAGCCTCAGATTTCATCAACTTGTCCATACAATTTCTGAAACATATCCCAAGCCTCTTTGATTGTTTTACACTTCTCAATGTGAAAAATGAGGTTATCTGATACATACTTGCGTAAAGTTCCAAGAGCCATGCAATTCTTTGTGAGCCATTCTAATTGAGCATTTGGATCAGCCTTAGGATTAGGTGGTTCTGTTATTGTTCCATCTATGTAATGTGTGAGACCTCTTTCCGTTAATTTACTCCATACTTTAATTTTCCATGATGCATAATTATGTGGAGTTAAAGGTGGAAATTTATTAGGACTCATTGCAACAAAAATGGAAAGAGCACAAAGAGAGGCACAATCACACAAGACACCCCCCCAAATTCACTCAATCAAAGAACCCCCCCCAAATGTGATGATTTTGGCACTTTATAAGTAGTGCGTATACAATGGGCCACTTGCAAAAAATGGCAAAGTGGACTTCTGATTACAATTTTACAACTACCTCAATAAGGCCAAAAGAGACTCAAACTAATAATGCAAGAGATCTAACTAAGATCCAAGCAATTTACAAGTACCTAATAGGCCAAATAAGACCAATATATGAAAGTACAATTTCCACTCAAAATCTCTAAAATATGATCATAGATTATGAAAGTAGATGAAAAAATAAGCACTTTCAAAAAAAACGGCACCTGAAAAGGAGGTCGTATGAGCTCAAACGAGGCCTTTGAAGTTGCAAAATTGAGGATTGGATAGGTACAGCTGAGAGAACCCAAAAATTCTGAAAAACCTATGCATCAAAATCAGAAAATAACCACACCACTGCAAAGATCACAAAATTTTAGCCCATTTCAAAAAAAATTGCACCAAAAAAGGAGTAAAACTGAGCAAGATATGGCCTTTCAAAGTTGGACTGCAAAACTGAAAAGCTCAATGGAGAGGGGTCAAAAATTTTCCAAAAAGTGCTGATGTGGCATTGACATCAGCAATTAACTATGTTAAATTTGACGGTTGTATGACCGTCGTGAAAACTTCGCCTCCCTGCTAACTGGGCGTCCGTACTATACGGACTGTTGACTGGGCAGATGACTGTGCAGTACAACTGACAGGGCATACGAATCTGACATCACTGTGTAGGGTGTACGGATTTGTGCGCGGGCCAGTGGCCGCCTGCCACGTGGCGGATGCGGGGCCGTTTGTTTTGGTGGTCACAGGTGGAGGATGGTGTCGCCGGAGGCGGAAGAGACCGGCGACGGGCCGGGAGCCAAGGCTGCCGGCGACGGTGGCTGAGGGGGCCGGCAGGAGTGAGCGGCGGTGGTGACGTGCGGAGCTGGGAGGACGGGACAGCCAGCGGCGGTGATGGCAGGAAGCGACGGTGGCGACATGCGGAGCCAGGAGGACGGGACGGCCGGCGGGAACCTGCTCGAGCGGTACACTGCAGCGGCGGCGGGAGGACGCGTCAGCGACAGGTACGGGCTTGCAACACCTGCGACATGCAGGTACAACAGAGTATGGGGGGGTCTGCGGACCCCCAACAATGCAAAAAAAAAAATGATTTTTTTTTTTTGAATTTTTTTTGCTTTGTTTTTTGATTTTTCGAAAAAAAATTTTGAAAAATAATTTTTTTTCGAAATCCGTACGATAATAGCCAAAATGGGGAAAAAAATTTCTCCCCAAAATAGGTCGACTTTATAGTCGAAATTTATGGAAACGGCCTCCTGGATTCAACGGTGATGTCCAAATCGCTGTATGACGCCCCCAAAAAAGGAAGATCCCCAAATCTGAAAATAGAAGCCTTCCACGATGTCTCCAAAAACCAATCAATGAAGCCCCAATAGCTCTGATACCATGTAGGATTTTGCCAAGATCAAGGGCACAATGAAAAGCATAAAAGAGACAATAGAATGACAAGAACAAACTGTATTTTCATCAATATGCAAAATGATCAATTGGATTAACCAATACAATGAATAGAGGCTTGCTTATATAGGCAAGGCCATATGGATGTATGAGCACACAAATATGACATGTGGCTCAATGAGAAACAAGGGTAGGTAAGAAATACTAAGGGTAGGTAGGAGAAATAATATAATATTCCACAAGAGGTGGATGACCCACTGAATGTGGAGTGTAATAGCAAAATAAGACCACAAAAGGTGGAATTTCTCCTACAAGCTCTATCCCTATGTGCACACTTCCCTAAGTGCCTCAAATCCAAACTATGAAGAGATGCATTATCCTAAGTTAACTTAAGTAAGTGTAATAATATCCAAAATGAATATTTATTTACACCAACATTATCGATAATTGGTATTTATATTATTTAATAACAAAATGAGTACATTTGAACTAGAGAAAAGTGGTTTCATAAAACCACCGGTCAGCCCTACCACCCAAAAAACTAATCTACAAAACCGCCTATTCAGACCAGATGCAAAAACTTCCATGGCATATAAAAAAAATCCATATCCACACACCAAACAATACCAAATTAGTGTCCATGAATCCATCTCGAATTTACAGAATTGGGGATGAAGTCCTAGACACCAATGACATGAAACAACATTTTATCAAAGCAGGAGCCAGACCAAAAAAACTACAATCCAAACCAAGCACAACAATTAACCCATAAGTGGCTTGTATGTTGGATCATTGTTGAAGTCAGAGAGGGACGTCATTGCTTGTTCCATCCTCTGCCTTGGTCGTAGCTCCCAACCCACCTCCTCTCTAGCCACCTCGTGCAAAGCTCGCAGAATCTCCTCTGTCCTCATCAAATTAGCAAAGGTTTTGAATGCTTCCCACCCACGACGAGTCAGGTTGCTGCAATGAGCCTTCAAGCCATCCTCCTACCATTAGATAAAAGGTAATGACACACCTAGTAAGTCCTGGCCTGCAAAGGTCCTAATGCCCACACCTAGAATTGATCATTCACAGATATCTTCCAATTTGAACAGGTAGTCTTGTTAGCACATATTTTTACAAAATATTTTTGTGTTATATATGGATGCTTTTTGCATATAGTTCCATCATAGGAGCATTTATTGTTGGGTTGTATGTGCAAGTGATATGTTGCAATGTCTTCATGAAGAAGCATCACTTGGGCATATTCAAGGGAAGTATGATGGCATTCTGGCAATCCTCCTCTTCACAATTAGTTTCATTGCAGAAGCACTTTTGGAAGACCAGCATAGAGAAGGGTTGTGAACATGTTCAGAGGAGTCGGTGGTGTGGGGAAAACCTTCAGTATGGTTATTAAAATTTGCATCCATGGAGAAGGGCTTCTTTTGCAAAAAATGCAAAATTTTGCTTATCAACATAAGTCATCCCGATGAGATCGCCCTGGGAGAATGAAGTGTGTTGATCGGAGTAACTCATGTCGATGGTGTTTTCTAAAAGGCATCAGTGGTGTGAAGAAGTGTAGCTTAGTGGTAATCCATCAGGGAGATTTACGACGATGATATGATAAGAAGTTGGAGTCATCAGAGTAACATACACTATCGACAACGAGGAAAAAATGTTATCCTGATACCCAATGGGGTTATCGGTGGAGCTCTTGCCGACAACCAATGGGGCGATGTATTCATAGCGATAACGTCGGGTTATCAAGAGGTCCTAATTTATGTTACCCCGATACCCGATGCACTAAGTGGAAAAAGTGACTCTATCGGAGAGACTTTCTCCGATAAATCGGTACTAGGCAAGAAAGGGAGCAAGACTCATCAGGATAACATACAACATCGGGGAGATGCATTTTGAGTTATCCCGATGCCCGATAAGGAAGATGAGCTCGTCACAGTCGAAGTGACTACATTGGGAAAACCTACGCTGATAGACCGAAACAACCCGATAAGGAGAGTAAGGTGCAAGAAGACTCATTGAGATAGCTTACGCTACCAGAGAAAATTTTTTAGAGTTGTGCCAATGCCCGATGGGCAGAATGACATAGAGGGCGGATCTATCAGAGAGACTATAACTATCGGAAGCAAGGAAAATATGCTACACCGATGCTCGATGAAGCAATTGGTAAAAGTTATGCCGATCAAAAAGAAAGTCACATGTCATGGGACCATTGAATGAATTATTAAGTGACTTATTCCGAAGTTTGATGGAGTGACTGGAGGGATTAATAAAAGGAGGTTTCGTCGGAGAGACATACCCCAATGTGACATAAAGAAAAGCTGACTGATAGAAAGGAAAGGTGGATCCATCGGGATAAGTCAAGCCTTGAGGAAAAAAGTGAAACGATAGGGGCGAGATCCGATGGATTGATTGGAGTGATCTATATCGATCAGAAAGACAAAAAGGTAATTGAAGGAACACAAAATACGAGTGGCGCCAAGTAATTGAATTATCGGGTAGGGTTATGTCAATTAGCCATTAGAATGTCGGATACGACAACCATTATTTAATGCTCGTGATCAAGTGAGTTGGATCCACATGAAGAAAATCTGATGAGTTTTTTTATCGTTATAGACTCGAGTCGTTGCATATCCAGCATAAAGAAAGAGTTTTCATGTCAGAATTATTCATGGTGTTTACAGCCATCAACATTGATGTTGCAGACAAGAAGCGCGGGTAACTTGAAAGTTTGAGCATTTAATCGTGGAGGCTTCTGGTTCACAAGGGAAAAGGAAAGATATATATTTCAGACACATAGTCTGCTAAATTAAAAAGGACAAAGTCTGTAGAGGGTGTGCAAAAGCGAAAACTGAACTAGGACATGATTGACCAAATGGAGTCATCTGGTGCAAAGTCAAGGAGGTCTAAAGCTTATTTTCCGCCCAAGGATCAATTGGAGGACAAGTACAAAGGGGTTGGAGATATCTGGACAACCATAAGGGGCCACAAATTATTTCTATATCACTACCTGAGGCGGAACAAGGAGATACCATTGTCGAACCCTTGGACGACAAATTTGGGCAGACTGGTGGTCCCAAATGTTTTTCTGAATCTCAGATTATTGGAATTTATTACCAGGAAATACAACAAAGAAAAAAGATGCATCCAATTGCCCAATGGGGATCCATTCATCTGGATATCTGTCGGGTCTATTTAGGAGGTTTTCGGCATGTCTTATGAGCCCTACATGCCCGTATCCTTTACAGACCTAGAAGGAGAGTATACCCAAATGGACACTGCTCACACAGTGAGGAAGTTAGCAATTCACAAAAAGGAGAAGGGACGACTCACAGAGCAGGATGGTCCTCCTTTCGAAATTACTTTGTTCAGGCAATATTTGTAGTACACATATTGGGCATGCGGCCAGGTTTGTGGGGAAGAATTTCCTAATGTTACAAGGATAAGCCCATTGGTGTTGGCTGCAAACATTCAAATGCATGAGCCAAGGCCATTTGATTATGCAACTTACTTGGCAGAGAAGCTGCATGAAGGATTTTTGAGTTTACAAACAAAGCCTAACCCTACTTTCAAATTTTACTCATTGCTAATGCATATGGTTTTGTTTCATGGTTAGATGCAAGGTTTGTGGTCAGGAGAATTAAAGGTGACTTCCAGGAACAAAGAGGGACAAAACCAACCAATTCAATTATGGGTATCCTTATGGGACTCAAGGTTCGACAAATCACACTATGTGTTGTTTGAAGAATATTTTGTCAAGCCCTTGTATAGATTGTTTGGAGTAGAATGTGATGGGTCTATCTCACCAGAGATTAAGAGATTCTTGAGACCCCATGCTTTTGGAGACACTAGGGTCAACCACAATTGGGGTGACTGGTTTGTATGCCAGAATTTCACTTTTTTCAAGGTTTATGGTTTTGAGGGTGTTCCATATATGTTTCCTACATTAGTTCCTGACTCGATTGCCTATTTAGAGATTGTTAGGCAGCTTAGTATGTCAAATGCAAAGCATTTGGGTGGTGCACACAAGCAGGTATTTATGCCTGGCACTTTGTATTTTGGAGACTTCACCATTGTATCTACCAGGGCTTATGAGATGAAAGAAAAGAAGTTGGTAGAGGGGTACAATTTGTATGGACACCAAGCTCGGAAAAATTATGATCCAAAAGGATTTGGATTGCAGAATACATGTTAAAGGTTTTGCAAAATGAGTAGCAAGCTAAGTGGACTTGATCTATGGAAAAACTCCATAATTAAATGTGATTGAATTAGAGAATATTAGGATCAATGACCTAAAAAATCTTGACTTTTCACTCTTATATTATCACCTAAATTCAATAAATACTAAGTAAACCATTCATACGCATAGAAATATATTTATATAAACTACAACTAAAATGAATCAATGAATCAATAAACTACAAACAAATATTGACATCAAAACCCTTTTAATTACTCAAAAGAAAAGCTTGACCTTAAAATGATTATAACAATAAATAAATAAGCTTGGAACATGGAACCAATAGAAGTGAACCAATAGAAGTGAAGTTTTAACAAAAGTGCACGGATAAGATGGTGAGATTAAACAAATACTAAAGATATATTAAAACAGCACCGCCCATATCAATTCTCATCTCATCAAGATAGGATGAAGGAATAAAATACTATTCTAGCTTAAGAAAGCTACTCTTATTTGAAGATACATACAAAATACCATTAAAATAAAAATTATTAAAAGAGAGTGAGGGATTGCTATGACTAAAAGTATATTATATTAAATAAAATATTATTACATTAATTGCAATGTCATGTTAGGGGACATAGTGATATTGAAGAACTTTAATTGATCATGCCAAAATGGAATCTTAAATAAACTACTAATTTAAATACAATACAAACAACATTTGCATGCCAAGTGTTTTTCTCAATTGATTTCTATAAGAAAAAGTCATAAAAATATAAAATGTTTTGTTAAGTACTATTTTGTCATATATTTTGAATAGAATGTTTCTGATTAAAAAATAATAATTTTTTATATTAATAGATTAAAATCACTCTCTAATGTATCTTAATATTGCTATAAAGTTCATGAATGATGAGGTCAAGCTCCCTTAAAAGTAATGGTATAATATTAACTCATATGGGTCAAATTTATGAGTCACATATCACAATCCATGTGTCTAAATCATTTATGTGGGCATGAAATAAAAAATGGTCCATACATAGTTGTATTGAGAATTATTTTGGAGGAATAACATCATTGGATAAGTTCAATATGTCAAATATAGATAGACCACTAGGGAACAATCTTGGAGGCAAAGCAAGTAGGTGGAATCCAAACAAAGCAAACGAACAAAGTGAAAATTCAAAGAAAAAAAATGGATTATTTTTAAAGGAACAAAAATGATTTCACTAGAGTTCACTAGAGACACTAAAAAGTTTATATGGGCACTTTATAAATATTTTTTCTTTACTAAGTTTATCATTAAAGTGGGAAAAGAGAAATTTTAATATTTATTTTAATTTATCATTAAAGTGGGAAAAGAGAAATTTTAATATTTTTTTTAATGTGTGGGACCTAGAGAATATGACCAACCACAAAGTTACAACCTGGCTGGTGCAAATAATCCTTTTATGTGGGATCCATGATTAATATTTTGTAAGGATTTATAGATGTAGGAGGGGTCCTTTGTTTTTTAATGTTAACATTGGATGTTCTTTAGCCAATGGTTGTAATGAAAGACAATGGAACATATGTAGGAGTCCATGATTAGTGGTTGAAATTTTCCTATCTTATTTCTGTTGGATGTGATCTTTTAACAATTTTTAGGGTTTTATTAAAAATAAATGTGTTAGTGTAGTTGGTTCATCAGGAGAATGTTTAGTTTATAAAGTCTATTTTAAAATCAATTTTGTTGTGTGAAGGCTCAACATTATGATAGATAAGTTTTAGGTGATTCTAGAGGAATGGATATATTCTGGTATATACTAGTATGTTGTTTAGTTGAGCTTGTTTGCACACCTTGCTATGTGTTATGGTTGGAATTGAATAATCAATTTTATTAGCAAAGTTGTATGATTTGATAATTTCTTCTTTATGATACAATGGTTTAGGACTTTTTGTTCTCAATCATCTCTCATGGTTGATCATGTGTTGTATAATTAAGTTGTTCAATACAATGAATATACTCCTCAGTCTTTTCACTAAATTGAATTAGATCAATGATTTTTGCATCCATTATCAATAAAATGATATAAATTAAATATTAAGATATAAAAGTATATGATAAATTGTATCTATTTTCTCTTATATCATTATAAATGAAACACTAGTTTAATATATGAAACTATTCTCTTAAAGATAAATAATTTTAAATATTATTTAAATTAAATGTAGTCATAAGATTAATATGTTATTCATTGTTAATGGAGTAAAAAATTCTTGTGTAAATGGAATCTATTAGATAGTTAAAGGGGTTGTGCTCAATGGTTAAGTTATTGGGTTGTCACCATTGAAACTCAAGTTTGAATCCCCAAACTAACATCTTAGCATTGAAGCATGTTGTAAAAGTAGTAGCCTCACAATTGGTCCATAGTCAAGATTCTATGAGATTTCAAGTCTAATGGTGGAAATATTGGACCTTAGAGGAATAAATATATGGGATGTGGATCTGAAAACCAAACCTACATTAGCTAATGTACAGAAAAATAGATCATATTAAGTATCATCTATGATTGGTGTAGATAATTTTTGATATAACCTCTAAGAACAATCAATCTTAGAAAATGCTAGAAATGTTATTTGAGACATGAAGTTAAGAATAGCATAAAGTACATTTCACTAGGAATGAATTAAAAATATTGAGATTTAGCTCCTATCAAGATTGTAAACTAGTTCTCATTTTGAGTATAAAGGCTTTAATAAGTTGACCTCGTGGCTCCCTCATAATTAGCAATATGACGATGAAAAAAAGTCAAACACATCTTAAGATAAGTTAAAAAAACTCAAGGTCTTTTGATCCCATCAACTTTAGGCATGCTTTCCATGAGGAAAACTAACTAGTAGATTTTCTATCCAATATATGTGTCTTATCACCAGCTCATAATGAATTAACTATCTCACAGAAGAATGGCCAAGAATTTCCACAATACTTTGATCAAATTACCACCCCTTTATGATTATTGCATGCGGGAAAAGCTGGGCGATGAAACTTAAAATGTGAAAAATGAAGCTCAAAGAGGCTTGTCCACACACCCACAGGACTTCTTGGTGCAAGTTATGGAGTCATGAAGAATGAATCAACTTCCCAAGGATGGTTCCATGGTTCTCTATCTCATAAGGTCCCTCAAGCCAATGCCTTTTCTCTCAGATCACTAAGCAAAGTGGCTTAGGGATGACAAATGCAAGAACGAGGGATGCTTATGATTGATTTAGTCATGAAAATGCATCCTATCTATGCATGATTCTACAAATGCAATAAACTAGATTATAAGATGACAAGATTAGTAGCAATATTATCCTAACATGATATACTAGTTTATGAGTTAAGCTAATGATAAAGGAAAAAGTCTAAAATGCTTATTAGATTAATTCCTATTACAAAGAGAAGCTAGATGTGTTAATAAAATTGAGCATAAATGAGATACTAAAAGCTTGCATGGATCCTTCAAATGGAGGAATGAGAGCTCTATTTATAGTAAAAATAGGGCAATGGATGGTCAGGATTGAAAGAGTTAATCAAGGGTCAAGTTTGAAAGTTGTCAATCCATGTTTTCAATTTTCACCAATGAAATGGTGATAATTGTCAACATAAGGCTGGTTGAGAGGAGAGGTAAGAGGCATTAAATGCTTGAGAAGACCTCATGGTTACCTTAGGAGGTAAGGGTTAAGGTTAGGTTAGGGTTATTCATTGGATAAAGCTTTTACCCAAGAGGTAAACTCTTGCACAAAGGTTTAAAGGAATAATCATGGTCAAAGCAATAAATGCTTGATGAGACCCTTGGGTTAGATGGAGGTTAAGTTAGTCAAAAATTCTCTAACCATGCCACTAAGGGTTAGTTAACCATTAATGGTTTGTAAGAGTCCTTCCAAATTTGGGGGTATTCAACAAGTTATCTTGTTGAATGGATAAAGGCTTTAATGCCTTTTGAAGACTTTACTCCAAATTTGAGAAGGTTAAAGCCTTTTGAAGACTTTACTCCAAATTTGAGAAGTGACCTTCTCAAATTTAGGGAAAAGGGATAATGGAGGGGATTAGGGTAATTGATTAGGATTAGATGGATTGTAGAAGAAATTAGGAATAGGGTTTAGGATGCAAGTGGGAGATGTAGGAAAATGCAAGTGGATGAGGGAAAATAGAATTAATTAAAATAAATTACTTTATTTCAATTTGGTTGCAATTTGGGAAATTGAATAAATTAGATTTATTCAATTTGGGGTAAACTATTAATTAAATGTAAATTTATTTAAAAAGTTAGAAGAAGGGGTTTAATTAAATAAAATGATTTATTCAATTAAATGACATAAAGGGCTTAAGTGAATTTAACTAAATAAATTGAATAATTTACTTAATTAAATAGAGGAATGTGGGTGATTTAGTTAAATTAGATTTAACTAAAATAGAGGAATGAACATAAAATATTTATTTAGGAATATGGTCATTTTTATATGTCTACAATTATTATTCAGCAAAATGTAGAAAACAAAGAATAAAAAATAGGAAGATCAATCAATTTATCAAAGTAAGGAACAAATTAATCATTCCTTACCATGGATGTTAAGTCAGTCATGAAAATTAACTCATGCCTCTAATTTAATGAGACCCTATTGAAGAGTAAAAAGACTTACAAGAAGGTCACACAATTAACTCCTGCCTTAGCATGTAAGAAGGTCACACAATTTTATCCACTAAGGCTTTTTATAAGAACCTTTCAACCAAAAGTAGGAAATATGTACCAATATATTATTTTTTAGTAGTCCTTTATCATTTTCCAAAATGGCACAAGAATCAAATTCATACTAACTTGTCAAATTCAGTGAAGCTACGAAATCTTAGTCTATGTTATTTATGTGCAACTTATAATTGATAAATAAGAATTAACTATAAAGTTTTTCATAAGAACAATAAAATGTTTAGTCATATATTAATTGATTTGAAATGTGCATATCTTAATAGATGGTGTGTTGATAAATGAACCATTTAACATAAGAGATAATTTTATATGTAGGTTTTCATATTTAACCAACAACATTATAATTGTAACTATGATTAATTAAGGGACATCATCATTTACTACTTATAACTAACCTACAATATATAGTACAATGGATTTCATCATCCCCATGAGATGCTCATGACATGACACCATTTCATTATGAGAGAGTATTCCTAATTTACAATGTATCGAAATTTATATAACAATAAAGATAATAAGACTCAAAAATCACATCAATGACCATAATTCAATTTTTTTATTAGATTATATTTGTTAGGATTATTGATAACTACAAGAATTAAATCTCATCAATAACATTCCATCTCTAAAAGATAAATAATGAATATATGAAACGCATCAAGAGTTTTTAATATAAATGAATCTCAATTTTTAGGAAGCTAACAAGGTAAAACATCATGTTGAAAGGAAGGAGAATTCACCATGAAGCAACTTTATCTCCCAACCAAGAAACCTTAGTAAACTCCACTACACACTTATCCTACTCAATGGTGGCCCTATCTTTTCATAAGTGAAGTTGATAAGAGAGAGAAATGTGCTAGTCTCATAAGAATCAAAATACACAACACATCTATCATGTAGAACACAACAATACACCTCATGTACCTATCTAATTATTTAAAATCATTCCAATAGTTACACATATATTCAATTGAAATATAACAGCTTACACACTTTAAAGTTCTTATTCCCATCAAGTTTATTATGTACAACCATATCTAGAACAACATTATTAGTATTTTTATGTCTAGTCAAGATAGTTTATGATAAGCAACTAAAAGGAAAGGAGGTCTACTGTGGTATAGTAAAGGTCCTTCCAATCCAAGCAGGTAAAAATATGGGTGAGGGGGGTCTTCTCAACAATATGGATTCAGATGATTTTCCTATTTCTGTCAAATAAATTCATACCCAATTATTGAAACACCAAATTTTAGGTTTGATGAAAATATTTCCAAACAACCTATACAAAATCATGATAAATTGAAGAATCTAAAATTAAATGGTTAAGAATTGAGTTTCATAGTTCATTGAAGGGTGAAGTAAACCATATATATCTTATCCCATCTATATATTAGACCAACTACCATATAAACATTTAAAGATCAAGTTTTTATAAATAATGATCTTAAGGAAACTATTAGAATTCGTGAAATGTGAATCCCACAAGCCCAATTATCTTCTGATAGAATACTTGTCACACAATAAGAGAGAATTGAACAACAAAGAGAATTGAAGACAATTAACAATAATTGAATGTATTGCTTTGAAATTGTTTATTGCTTATTGCTTAAGTTACAATGAAGGATATTACATCCTTATAAAGAAATCTAACTCTAAAGATAGAAACCCTAAACGGTGGAGTTTACAAAGATAGATTGAGAGTTAAAACAGAATGCATGAATCAATCATGTATGTACAAAAAGCATAATAGACTAATTAATGCATGAAACCCTCAAAATTCTAAACATAGTTTGCTTTTCCTAGTTTGCATTGTGCATGGAGATAAATATTAATTAATTATTCATAATTAGTTAATTAACTAAATAATAAATGCCAATATTTAATTACTAATTAAGGCAAAAATTATTTAGTGAATTAATGCAATTAAGTGAATAATTAATATATAAATTATTTACTCCAACAACCCCCCTGAATGCACAACTAGGAGAGAGGCAAAAAAGATGTAGGAAAAAACATGCAAAGATGAATGTAAGATGGGTCCTGGCCTAAAGCCTAATGAGGTACCCATCAACAAACATGGAAGTTTCTCATAGACAGAGCAAAGGAGAAAACCCTGAATGGAAACAAAACTCCTATCCAAAAGAGAAATGAAACACAAGCATGAAGAAGCTGCAAACACTATCATAAAATGATTGATATGATGTTGAAAAAAGAATCTCCCGAAATAAGAATGCAAGAGTTTCGATAGTGTAAGTGCTCCATCTCATGAAATGCATGGGTAAATGGCTGCACTGCATCTCCTAGTACATAGGAACACGTACAGAATACATAGAACACTCCAACGTGAAATCGTGGAAGCATTAGCACAAACAGTAGAACCCGCCCCCCCCAACAATACTGATAAGGGAGAGGTATGAGAGGTACACTAAATCTCAATGCTATTCTGCATGATGCTAAAAAAAATAGAGATGTAAGATAGGAAATATGGAGTTCGGGTCGCAGGAAGGGCAGAATAGGACCAAAAAAAAGTCACTATTGACTTTGGAAGGAAGAGATAGTTATCTGGTAAGCAGACTGCAAAAATGGAAATGATATTTGCATAGAGATATGAATCATCTTTTCGACGACATCTCGTTTGCGAAAAATAGAGTTCGGATGCACAAGATATGCCCCTGAGAGTGCAAACAACAACTTCTGACTTCAACTGACAAAAAAACTTGCAAAATGAAAAAAATTAGAAAAAAAAAATACCTTCATATCTAGATAGCTCTTGGAAAGAGATTTCCAACAATATATGGTATGCCAAAAAAAGCCTTTGTATGCTCAAGTTGTGACCAAAAAAAAAAAAAAAACTTCTTTTAGGGCACAAAGAGGGTTCAAAGGGCCATGCATGCTGTTTGTACCACTAACATTAGGATGATGTCATGTTGATTTTAGCGTTGATGCAATGTACTTTTGCTGCAAATGGTTGGTTTTTTTTTTTAATCAAAAAAAATAATCTTTTTGTAACAACGTGCACCAACTTGATTTTTTTTTTTAAAACAAATTAAAAACCCAATTAATTTTGTTTTTTTTACCAACTAGTTGATTTTTTTTTTGGAAAATAATTCTGACATAGTGTAGGTACGGCTGTACAGATTATATATCAAAATTCATCTGAAAGGCCTTCTGAAGCCAATGACAAGGTCCATTTGGACCCAAAACACTCTGAACTTTTAGGTACCCTCTGGAACAGAGAAAACCCTCAAACTTTGAACCCTTACAGGAGTTTGTATAGGATTTCAGTGAAATGAAAGGCGATCTTGACTTTCTTGAGCCTTTTGGAACTAATTGTGCACTCCAAATTAACCCAATATGAACAATTTGTTGTGCATGCAAATAATCTCCAAAAAAAGTGAACAAGAATCTTCAGATCTGGAGCTTTGATACCATGTTAGAATTCGTGAAATGTGAATCCCACTAGTCCAATTATCTTCTGATAGAATACCTATCACACAATAAGAGAGAATTGAACATCAAAGATAATTGAATACAATTAACAATAATTGAATGTATTGCTTTGAAATTGCTTATTGCTTATTGCTTATTACTTAAGTTACAATGAAGGATATGACATCCTTATATAGAAATATAACTCTAAATATAGAAACCCTAGATGGTAGAGTTTACAAGATAGACTGAGAGTTAAAATAGAATGCACGAATCAGTCATCTATGCACAAAAAGCATAATAAACTAATTAATGCATGAAACTGTCAAAATTCTAAACATAGTTTGCTTTTCCTAGTTTGCATTATGCATGGAGATAAATAGTAATTAATTAACTAAATAATAAATGTCAATAGTTAATTACTAATTAAGGCACATATTATTTAGTGAATTAATGCAATTAAGTGAATAATTAATATATATGAAATATTTACTTTGACAAAAACTATACGTGTATTCAACTAGTAGTTATCAAATCCTAAAAGTATTATACAAACAATCATATAATTAATAAAATATCATCAACCATACATCAACAATTTTTAAAAGGTTTTAAACACCAATTTTCATGATAATTAAACATTGATTATCAATACCAAACAATAATCTCTTATAAAACTCAATGTAAAGGAGTTAATGAACTTTTTCTTGATCAATGTGACAAGAATTTGACATGTTTTAAGAGGACATAATTGATGATCACCCACTTATATTGAGAGGGGGAGTAAATCAGTATAAGACAATCTTTTCACTTTATTAAAACCTAACAACCATATTATGAGCAATAAAAACAAATGCACAAGATTCACATAATTGAGAGCACCAAATTTAAGTGGAACCCCTTTTGGGAGAAAACCATAGAGGAGGATTGCTTGGGTGTATTTTTCAAATCTAGTTACACAAAATGATAAAAAAAAATATCACGCCACATTTGTAGGCACCAACCCAATGGAGACACCAGTCGCCACTTATAAATTTTGCAAGCGCCAACCTACTAGAGACACCAGTCCCCACAACTAAGCACACACTAAAAAAGAGATGCCAATCTCTTTGTTTAGGAGGTACCAACCTCTTCTACTTTCTAAAATTGTTTCTTCAAAGAATGACAAGCATTTATCTTTGCTCCAACAATCTACCCATGCTCTATGTTCAAATGATAAATAATTACACTTGTACACACACACACAACTTGCAAAAAATACTTCTCCTTTATATACCCATTTTGGGGCACCAAAATTCAATGCAATTAACTCATAAGGAGACCACCTTTTTCCAAATATGACCATTATTAGGTTGGAAAAATACATTACCCTTTTTCAAATAAGAAAAAAATAAAAACTTAAGGCATACAAGTCGACTAGTTGAGGGTTGAGGTTGCCCATATTAAATACTAATAAGTGACAAACAAAGTATGCCTCAATGTTGATCATTGATGATTGATTACCTTAGCAAAATTCATAGAGTGAACAAATTGCAAATTGAGGGTCAAGAGTCAACTTTCACCTAATCTATTGGACTTCAACATCCTTAGCAACCATGTAATCCCTTATCTCTCTATTTAAAATATTTTTACAAAGCGAAATCATCCTCTTGCAAATTGGTTTTTAGTATTTTTGTGAGTTTGTGAACTAAAGAACCCACTAATAATGATTTTACTTCATTTCAAACGAAATTATCTTCTTCTCCTCTTTTTTGGTGAATTGAAACTCTAACCAATTCTTTCATTAATGAACCAAGTGGTTCAAAAACATGAGAGTTCACTAAAAAATGGTGGACTAAGCTATTCTTTCAATGAAAGATTTTCAAAAAACTCCATCTTCAACAAACCAAGGAGTTCACAAACTTAAGAGTCGGTCGATTTTGAATGTATTTCAATGAGATATCCTTTTGATGAACCCAGAGATTTGTGAACTTCTATTTTGGCCAAAAACACGACACTTGCAAACTCTTTCTTCTTTTTAATAGATCAACATTTTTGCAAACTTGACTTTTGGTGAACTAAAATGTAAGTGACAACTTGGCAAGTTGAAGGCCTAAGCAATAATGGTCAAAGACCGAATTGATGGCCGAGTTCGATAATGCATCATATAATTTCCCAACAAACTTCAAGCCAAAAAAGTGGGTCTAATGGTTGTTTGACTTGGTCTTAAACCCAACATTGAATAACCACATCAGTAGTCAGGGGTTGCATAAAGTTGAGGGTTGAATATATGAAAATATGAATGAATATAAAATGAGATTATACAAGGATTAGATAATGAACCAAGTTTAACAAAAAAACACGTGACATGTTGATGTGTAATTGTATTGAGTCATTCCTTCAAAATAAACATAAAATTAAATGAAAATGGAAATAAATATGCGATCTCTCTTATAACCTATTTTTTTACTTAATAATAAATAAATGCATTAAGATTTTACTTATTTTTCAGTGAAATAAATATTTTTATATTCATATTTCTAGACTAATTTTTACTAACCAAAGAAAGTGGTTGTTTCTCTAAACCTTCATAAAATCTTGCAAAATTAAAAAATAAACAATTAAATTAGAACACATTTTTTTATATATATTGATCGAAGGAAAAGAGAAGAAAAGAAAAAATGAAATAGCAGCCCAAGGAGAGACTGCAAAAAAGAGAAAGAAAGTTATGACGAAGACTATATCCACTGGCTCACCATTCAAGTATATAAATAAGACTGCTCTGCTAAACCAAACAACTCAGTAAACATGACAACTGAGACACTTGAACATGGTCAAGAATATTCAAGTCACAAAAAATAGAAACAATAAAAATATTAATTTTGCCTTGTTGAACCAATCAGCTCACTAAACATGATGCCTAAAAACATAATATGAATGAGACACTTGACCATGAACAAACAACCATATACAACTTTAGATTGAATCATCATAGCATCAAACTTGAAACAAGTGAGGAACCCCTGAAGTTGCTTGGTACATTTAATTTCTACACCATGAAGCTGTAAGAATCGATATCTGATCTCATTCAACTGTCTATTGAGTTTACCACCATTTCTTTGACCAAACTTCAGTTGTGAGCATAAGGAACTGAGTTGGAACATTATTTCTGAGTAAAACAATAGAATATCTATTTCTTGATGCAAAATATGGTTAGAAAACATATATTGACATCTTCTTTTCCATATGTGTAGCAAAATGCATTGTCTCATAGAGTCTACAATCACAATCTTATGAAAACCAATAACAAAAAGGGTTTCCTTCCATCTCAAAGCATGCTGGAAAATGGTTGGGAATTGGTCAAATATGAAGCTCCATTTCCTTTTAGCTATAAAACTATCCCAAAAAATATGCTTTAAGTTATCACTACGATGGGATAAAGGACACTTAGTTGAAATAAAATTCAAAAATCTTAGCTTATCTCCAATAGGAAGTTTAAGGTGCAATACTTTCCATGACAAAAATTGAGCATTTGCCTCAGCCTTGGAATGCCAAATTTGAGCACTCAAGGTCCTCCATTTTCATTCTTTAAATTTATAATTTCATTTATGATTATGTCTCACATTTAATCTCATTGTTGGCAAGATATACAGATAAATCTATTTTAAGGGAAAGCAAGAAAAATGATATTTTTCCAACCCATCACCAATCCTTGAAGACATTATATTGTAAAGGCGTACATAACTTCCTCATAAGCTCCATAGGAACTAGAGACTTAATGAAAATTAAAAACCCCTTAGACTTGTTATTTAAATTAAAAGAGTTCTTAGCACATTGCCAGTTGATCCAATCATGTGACTCAAAATCCCAAATATCACTGAACTGCTTCACCTCCTTCTTAAAAATATAATTAGCTCCTTTAAAAAAAAAACACAGCTAATGGTTGACTGTGATAATGCACAAGTCGATTCCACCAAATAGATGAAATAGAAAAGTTGAAACGATGTTGCAAGGAATTCTTCCTCCAATCTAAATAATCACAAACAAATTTCTCGGCTTTCCAAATAGATTGCAAAGGGAAAGAATCTCTAATACGAAAAAAGAGAGCAAGAAAAATCTTATCCAACCAAATCATTGGATGCCATTTATTGTTCATATTAGCAGTGGATATCTTATGCCGCACCAGTTCATTCCATTGCAAATCTCCCAAAACAACTCTCCTTATCCATTTAGCAGATAAGCATATCCCTTGAGTCTTAGGATCCAAGAGCCCAAGCCCACCTCTATGTTTTGGTTGAATGCAATGCAGCCATGATGAAGATCTGAAACACATTTTACCATCCCAATTAGTCCACAAAAAATGTTGAATGATTTTGTTAAGTTCCTCATAACCTTTTCTAGAAGGCATCCAATAAGAGGAATAGTAAACATGAGAGGCCAAAATTATCCGATTAACAACTTGAATTTTACTAGCTATGAAGAGATACCTATTGCCCTAATTAAAGATTTTTCTCTTCAATTTTTCGAGAAACCAATTCCACATATCATGGAGGGAGATACCCAGCCCAAAAGGAATACCAAGGTACCATGTAATCTATCCATGTTTGACTTGTTTCCATTGTTTAGGGATACAATGTGCCACAAGATAAGGCTAGATCATATAAAACTCAATATTTATGATAGGCTAACTTAGAGCTTGAAATCGAGCAATACAAATCCAAGGCCTCCTAGACATTATTAATTTTTGATTCTGAATTATGTATAAATAGCAAGTTGTCATCAACAAAATGTGAGTTTATGACAGTAATATAATTAGGAAACATGATGCCTTTAATTAAGCCCAAATGATTTTATCTTTGTAGAATAAAACCAAGAGCATCAACAACTAAAACATACAAGAATGGTGATAAAGGGCAACCTTGCCTAATCGACTGGTGAAGAGGAAATGGATCATATATTGAATTATTGATCATCAACATGGCATTACCGTCATTAAACAACGTCTGGACATGCTTACATATATTATGTCCAAAACCCAAGCACTGGAGCATCTTTAAAATAAAACTCCATCGCATCCTATCAAAAACTTTGTCAAAACTTAATTTTACCAGCAAAGTGTTTTGCCTTGACTAGTGCGCCCATTCACTTATTTCCCATGCTAATATATAATAATTTATACATCATACATTCTACTTATTATAATAAACTATATACCATCTATACCACATATTCTACTCTAGATACAATAATATATACGCCAAATTCAAATTCATAGTATTAAAAAGCATATATATATATATATATACATATATACATATATACATGTATATATGTGTATATACACATATATACATGTATATATGTGTATATACACATATATACATGTATATATGTATATATACATGTATATATATATACATATGTATATGTGTATATTAATATGTATATATACATATACATGTATATATGTATATATATATATAAATCTATATATATATATATATATATGCATATACATATATATTTATATATATACATATGTATATGTATATATACTTATTATATAGATATACATATATATACATATATGTATATATGTATATATATGTATATTTACATATACGTATATATGTATGTATACATATACGTATATATGTATGTATACATATACATATATATATATATATATATATATATATATATATATATATATATGTATATGTATACATACATATATACGTATATGTATACATACATATATACATATACATATACATATACATATACATACATATACATACATATATACATATATATATATATATACATATATATATATATATACATACATATATATATACATACATATATATATACATACATATATACATATACATATGTGTATACATATACATATGTATATGTATATGTATACATATATATGTATATGTACATATGTATATGTATATGTACATATATACATATACTTTAAAAAAATCCCTTAAAATATTGAAGCAATTATACATATACATATACATATACATATATATATATACGTATATGTATACATACATATACATATACATACATATACATACATATATATATATATATATATATATATATATGTATGTATGTATGTATGTATCTATGTATATGTATGTATATGTATATGTATATGTATGTACATGTATATGTATATGTATACATATACATGTATACATATACATATATGTATACATATACATATGTATATGTATATACATATGTATATGTATATGTATACATGTATACATATACATATATGTATATGTATACATGTATATGTATACATATATGTATATGTATACATATATATGTATATGTACATATATATACATATGTATATGTATATGTACATATATACATATACTTTAAAAAAATCCCTTAAAATGCTAAAAAAATTCCCTTACAATACTTTAAAAAAATCTCTTAAAATATTGAAACAATGTAACGTGTGAGAATATGAGCCACACAAATCTTATCCTTAGGGCAGTCACTTATCACCAATCATTTTTCTCCCCACATGGGTCCAATACAATGGCATTCAAAATCCTTTCTTTTAAAGCAATCAATGTATGAAATTTACAGCATTAATGATGTTGTTGTCAAGTTGCTCAAAAATGTCAAAAAAGAATAGATGGACACACCAACATCAAGTTATGTAGTCTAAATCATCTTATGTCTTATCATATGATAAGTTAATTTTTAACATGATTTACCAACATGACTATTAAGTTAATTTTTAACATGATTTACCAACATGACTATTTTTATTGTACATACTCCATGGAGATTTGTAGAAGATTTCTAAATTACCATATGTATACATTTTCTCATCAACGTTTGAATCATTACTATAAAGACTCTCTAATTTCCATCCGAATAATGATTCATATATTATGATCCAATACATTGAAAGTTTTTTTTACATAATGTCAAAAAAATCTACTACAAATACTTTTTAACATTACAAACAATAAAATGAAGACAAAAGGAAGAAACCTTACCCTATAATAAATATACATTAATGTTCAAGAGAATTGTATAGAAGTTTACAGAATCGCCCTCATTATAGTGTGAACCTTTAAATATTATGGGTAAAAACTGTATGCGGGAAAAGTGGGTGAATAAAACTTAATATATGAAAATTTAGTTAATACTAGTCCACACACACACAGAGGACTTCTTGATGCAAGCTATGGAGTAACGTAGTGTTACTCAGCTTCCCAAGGAGGGTCCCATGGTTCTCTATCTCACAATATCCCTCAAACCAACGTTTTTGCTCTCAAATCACTGAGCAAAATGGTTTAGGGATGGCAAATATGAGAACGAGAGATGCTTTTGCTAAATTTAGTATGAAATAGATGTGAAGCTATGTATGATGCTAAAAATGCAATAAACTAAATGATAAGATGACAAGATTTAGTATGAATACTATCCTAGCACACTATATTTAGTCTATGATTGAGCTAAAATGATAAAGGAAGTACTCTAACATGCATATTTAGTCTAATTCCTGATCTAAAAGAGGCTAAATGATGAGCATATATGAAATGAAAGCTTGAAAGAATTTGAGCATAAGTGTGATGCTTAAAATTTGAAAGATGATTGTTGAGAATGGAGGAATGAGAGCTCTATTTATAGCACAAACAGGGCAATGGATGGTCAGCATTGAAAGGTTTAATCAAGGGCCAAGTTTGAAAGTTGGGGATCCATGTGCACAATTTGCACCAATAAAATAGTGACAAGTGTCAACATAGGATTGGGTTGAGAGAAAAGGTTGGAGGCATTAAAGGCCTGAGAAGACCTCATGGTTATCTAAATGCTAAGGGTCAAGTCTAAATTAGGTTTACCCACTGGATTAAGAGTTAATCCAAGAATAAACCTTTGTGCAAATGATTAAGAGATAATCATGGTCAAAGCATTAATGGCCTGATGAGACCTTTGGGTTGGGTAGAGGTTGAGTCAAAACAAATGTTTTAACCATGTGGGAGGGTTTGAATTAACCATTAATGGTTATTGGAGACTTTGGGGATTAAGTGGTTGAAGGTTGGAAGCCTTCAATGGTTTCAAAGACTTTAAGGATTTAGTGGTTGAAGGTTGAAAACCTTTAATGGTTATCAAAGACTTTGGGCCATTTGAGAAGTGACTTCCCTTTGCTTAGGGATGTGACAAAGTTTAGAGGAGGGTTAGTTTAATTAGAAGCGTTTAGAAGATTCTAGAAGGGATTAGGAAGGGGTTTGTGATTTTGCAAGTGGATGGGGGGGATAATAGGATTTAATTGAAATAATTTAATTCATTCAATTTGGTTGTAATTAAATAAATTTGATTTATTCAATTTAGGGTAACTATTTAATTAAATTTGAATTTAATTAAAAGTGGCTAGGGGGATTTAATTGAATAAAATGATTTATTCATTAAATGGATATAGTGAATTTTATTTAAATAAATTGAGTAATTTACTTAATAAAATAGAAGAATGTGGAAAATTTAATTAAATTGGATTTAATTAAATAGGGAAATGAACATAAAATATTCATTTAGGAATATGGTCATTTTTATACGTCTACATTTTGCCCCTCTTTGAAGTGACGTGTGTGCACATGTTATTTCAAAGAAAATGATGCCTTATCATGATTTATGATCAAATGCAATTTTTGTGTTGCTATTTTGATTTGCCAGTCGTGTCCCAGATTTGATGTGATGAACCAGATTTGATATTTGATGGTGATTGCCCCTCGGGAGATGAATCAATTTTTTTGTTGAAATTTTTTTTTTTTTTAATTTGATGAAGTTCATATGATGTGTATGATTTTGTGCATGTAAAAAGTGTGCAGATTGATTCATCTCCCGATAAGTTACAACTGTTCTGGTATAGGGGAGACCGCGACCATATTACAGGTCCATTTGGCTAACCTTAATTTCAGTTTCCTCTTATAAAAGGGGAAAAGGGCTCAAATTAGGTTCATTTGTGCTTTATTGACTTTGGAGAAAGAGAATTTGCTCAGGAGAGAAAATGCCTATTCCCTATCACCGACACTGTTTCGAGCGCGTCCGGAGGTACCAGAGACCTATGGCGCGTGGACCACCAGTAAGTCAACATTTTTGACCCCTTTTTGATTTTTTGTTTTGTCGTTTTTAGTCATTTTTTGAATTTCAAAGTTCGGGTGTTTCGTTTTAGCGCGTCTAGGGTCAACATTAGCGCATACGAAGTGTGGAGTAGCGCATCAGTTTTAATTTAGGGGTCGCGTCCGAAAAATGTAGGCTAGCACATAAAACTTTTAGGTTAGCGCATGCATGGAAAATAGCGCATATAAAGTGCTGGGTAGCGCGTCGCATCAACAGGGTAGCGCGTAGGTGTGATCTAGCGCATAGGGGCCGCCGAGCTTCACATAGGGAAGGGGGTTTAGCACGTAGGACTAACCTAGCGCATAGGGCTAAAAAGGTAGCACTTAGGAAAGGTAGGTTAGCGCGTAGGCAGAGTCTAGCGCATGGGGTGGGTTAGGTAGTGCATTGGGTGAAAATTTTAGCGCGTGGATAGAATCTAGAGCATAGGTTAGATAGAATAGCGCGTAGGAGAGGCAGCCTAGCGCGTGGGGGTGTTTTAGCGCATTGAAAAATTTTTGCAGTTGTGGTCGAGTTGAAAATTTGTTTTGGTTGCCTGTCGTGTTTTGATGAATTTATCCAAGATGAGTTTTTGTATAACTTGTTTTGATGTGCAATTTTCCAAGTTATGTATAGATATCAATCTATTGTTTTGATCAGAATATGATGTATTTGCGTGGTCTATTTTAAGTTCAATGTGTATGAAAGCCTGAGTTGTTTTACAAGCCGATATGGGTTGGAAACTTGAGTTGTTTTTCAAGCTGATATGGGTGGGAACCTTGAGTTGTTTTACAAGTTTATGTGATTTTGGTACTTGAGTTGTTTTACAAGTTTTGATATGGTTTTTGAAAACTTGAGTTGTTTTACAAGTTGATATGAAATGATAGGATTTTGAACTTTGATTGTAGATGAGCAAATTATTTCATGTTGTTGATGTAAGCTTGATTTTGATATCTTTGTGTTGACGTGGAAACTGATATTGGATATGTTTGATTTGTTGACAGGAGCGATTGGGTATTGTTCAGTCGAGGGAGAGATTCCCGAGACCATGGACGTTGATACCGAGATTGTCACAGGCAGATTTGGACATCATAGAGAGATGTGGATTGACCTCTCTTCTAGATATGCCTCGGTTCACTGTGAACCGGGGACTTTTGATAGCGTTGGCAGAGAGGTGGCATAGCGACACGAACACCTTTCATTTTGCCACTGGAGAGATGACAGTGACACCGGAGGATTGCTATCGGATTTTGCGGATTCCTGTAGTAGGGGCACTACTTCCCTATGAGCAGTCAGAGGAGGGCGGCACAGAGGCACTGCACCGCATATTTCATGATGAGACTGTCTGTGGATATGAGATCCCCTGGCAGGAGTTTTTGGACCTAGACTATGCACCCCTACCATATGTACTAGCAGGATTTATCGGGGGATTCCTTTGTCCTAATCGCAGGTCAAAGGGATTCTCAGTGGTATGGGGGTTAGTTTTGGAGCAGATGGTGACGCAGGGGCGGAGATTTTCATGGGGGTCAGCGATGCTGGCTCATCTTTACAGGAGCCTTCATGAGGTAGTATACCTCGGTTACGACAGTTTATCAGCTGGCGTGACTCTATTACAGGTATGGTGCTGGGAGCACATTCCAGCAGTGAGGCCACTGGCAGATAGGGACAGGCCCGTAGGTGCTGCATATGCCTACGGATATAGAGGTCTAGTTGTCCAGCATAAGCTGGGCAAACTAGAGCATTGGAGGAGGGTTTTTGATGATATTGATACGGTCACCTGGAGACTATATACAGGTTGCGAGGTATGGGCGGAGGATGGGATAGAGATGCCTTTTGTATTTATGACGAGGTATCTGATTGGGAGGACCCCGTTCGTCATTGAGCGGTTTGTGGTGACCCGAGTTTTGCGACAGTACGGGCATCAGCAAGGGATTCCTCAGGGAGCATGTTTGTATGCACGACGACAACAGGATGTGGCCGATTGGGGGCCGACTATTGATAGTGTCGTGGCTATAGAGGAGTTTATAGGGTTGGTTGGATAGATTTGGGACTATGCCCCAGAGATACAGGATGCAGGGATGACAGATGAGTTCGCCCGTTTATTTGCTGCGCGAGTAGTGGCGAGGATCTTAGATTCAGAGGAGATGAGGCCAGCATTTGACTCGGATGGGGAGGAGGGAGACAGGGGAGATGATGGAGATGATGGGGAGGATGGAGGAGGTAGAGGAGATGATAGAGGGAGGCGGGGAGGTAGAGGTGTGGAGAGAGTGGTACGGCAGGGGAGGATTGAGAGAGGGAGAGGAGGATTGGCTATCGGAGCTGGGAGAGAGGGGAGAGTGACGGAGGTGCTAGCTACAGTGGGGGGTGAGGAGAAGCTGAGTAGACCAACACAGAGGAGGAGGGTAGATATACTCCCACCTCCAGTACCGAGGACAGGGCGAGTGGGAGGGGTGGCTCCAGCACAGGTACCGTTGCGGGTTCGAGTGCCAGGTCATGTGGAGGATGCACAAATCCGGACCTTGCAGATTACCATTCAGCAGCTGCAGGCATAGATTTTGACATATCAACGACAGATTTCTCAGTTGACCACTGAGAGAGATACTGAGATAGAGCGGCGGGGTCGAGTGGAGGAGGCGTTGGTGAGTGTGCAGAGAGCAGCGGCGGGTGGTCCATTGAGAGACACCCTTAGAGAGCTGACGTGGACAGTGCAGGAGGTAGAGTATTATAGGCGGCATTATGAGGCTGCAGTACCCAGAGATCGGCAAGTGGAGAGCTTTGCACAGTCGAGATCAAGTCGATCTCGAACCACTGGGACACGATCTGAGAGTCGAGGTGTGACGGGGCCGGCGAGACAGGACCCTCCTAGAGATCCAGGGGCGAGTGTATCTGGAGCGAGACAGGACCCTCCTGGAGATCCAGGGGTGGGCGCATCTGGAGCGAGACCATCTCCATCAGGGGATAGTCATACTTGAGAGACATGGTCTTTGTTGTATTTTTGAGCATTGTATGCATTGTACTGGACACAGTTTTGACATATTTTGTACATTTGGATCATTTTTGAGATATATATATATATATATGGATGGCACCATTTTTGGTCATGTGATGTGTATATGGATGCATGTTTATGTGAGCTACTTCCTTTTCATATGATGATGTAATGTATGATGTAGGATGTATGCTTTTATATGCTTGTGAGATGTATCTTGAAAATGAGATGTATGATTATGATATGCAACTAATTGTAGTATGATATGATGTAAAATGATGTAATAATGATGTAAAATGATACGTAATGAATGATGTAAGAATGATCTGCAACTAATCGTAAAATAATATGCAGCTAATTGTAAAATGATATGCAGCTAATTGTAAAATGATGTGTAACTAATTGTAAAATGATGTGCAGCTAATTGTAAAATGATGTGCAGCTAATTGTAAAATGATATGCAATTAATTGTTTTGGAGCATCTCGTATTTTGTATTTGTCATCCGATATAACCATTTGTTTGCTTTCTTTGTGAATATCATCATGGAGCATTTATTGATTTTAGGATATGTTGAAAATTTATACAAGCATAATGGTATAATTGAACCATAATGACCTGAGTAAAATTTACATGATATTTGATTTTGCAAGATAGCACAAGCGTCAAGGTATAATTGAACCAGGATGACCTGAGTGCATATTGCGTAAACAGACAAGAGTAGATCATTTATATGCGTGAAATGGAATTAGGCCTTCAGTGATATGTAATGTATCACGTCTCGAGGCAAATATTCACACAATACAAGGGATCGCCTCCCAGACAGAAAACTAATAAAAAATATTGGAGTTTTCCTCATGATCTCTAGCTTTGAAGCTTTTTATGAGATAAGGAGGAGATGCCAACAATTTAAAAAAAATTCAAAATGCAAAATAATCAAGACTTTTATGCGATAATGCAACATTTAGTACTTCAGAAAATCATCCATCCTTGAAATTTTTGTGACTTGTTTTTGTTTTGTTGTGGCGGTGAAGTGTAAGTTTGTTTGTTGGATGTCATGCATCTGAGTTTTGCAATAGTTGGAATGTCTTGAATGTTTGCAAGTGTTTGAACAATTTAATGCCCCTAGCTGAGTGTACCTCTGGATATGATTATGTACAGTGATTTCCAAGCCATGGTGGAATGCGGTAAGAGAATAGATATAGATGGATAACCCAGGATAGTGACTACGCTAAGTATGTCCTGAAAGGATATATGCTAAGTGTCGAGCAATGGACGATAGTGTTTTGATGGATAAAATGGCATGGATATAGATAAAAGGAGCCGTTCTTTCACAAGGGCGCCTGTTTACCAGGTTTTCACCATTTGTTTTTATTGTACTTTGTCTTTTTGCTTTTTCTGGATTTTTTTGATTTTTTTTGTTTGTTTTTGGCTTTTTCCGTGCACTAGGCTACCTTAAGTATAGTACTTCTTCAAATGAATGCTGTTAGTTGGATCATCGAGCACATCTCCTTCAGAATTTGTTAGCTGATAGGCCCCTGATCCATAGACTGATATGATGACATAGGGACCCAACCAGTTAGGTTCAAATTTCCCTTTCTTTTCTCGATCTTGCTGATTTCTTGGATTTTCTTTGAGGACTAGATCACCAACCTTGAAGTTGCGGGGAATGACCTTGTGATTGTAGCTCCTGCACATGCATTGTTGATATGCTTTAAGATGAGTATAAGCATGTTGGCGTCTTTCATCTAATAGTTCCAGTTCTTGCAGTCGGTTAACTCGATACTCTTCATCGGGGATTAAACCTTTCAAAGAAACTCTAAGAGATGGAATTTCTACCTCCAAGGGTAAAATGGCCTCTGATCCATATACCAATGAATATGGTGTTGCTCCTATAGGTGTGCGGATACTGGTCCTGTATGCCCAAAGTGCTGGATTGAGCTGTACGTGCCAATCTTTGCCTGTATCATTCACTGTTTTCTTGAGGATTTTTAGGATTGTCTTGTTAGATGCTTCTGCTTGACCATTTCCCTGTGGGTAGTATGGTGTAGAAAACCGATGTTGGATTTTGAATTTTTCACATAGTTCCTGTACATCTTGGTTTTTGAAAGGTCGTCCATTATCTATGATGATTGAACTTGGAATACCATATCTGCAGATCAGATAATTTAGGATAAAAGAGGCAATTTGTTTCCCGGTCACTGTGGTCATGGGAACTACTTCTATCCATTTGGTAAAGTATTCTGTTGCAGTTATAATGAACTTGTGTCCATTTGAAGATGAAGGATGTATTTTGCCAACTAGGTCTAGTCCCCATTGACAAAAGGGCCAGGAGGTTGTAAATGGCTATAGTTCCTGTGCTGGTGCATGTATCAGATTGCCATGGATCTGGCATTTAGGACATTTCTTGGTGAAATGATATGAGTCTTTCTCCATTGTAGGCCAGTAGTATCCCATTTGTAGAAGCTTTTTAGCAAGAGTAGTGCCACTTGAATGTGTGCCACAAATACCTTCATGAAGCTCGTGTAAAGCCGAATCGGAATCATTATGATCAAGACAACGAAGAAGAGTACCATCTAGACCTCGACGATATAAGGTATCAGCGATAAGGGTGTAACGGGCAGCTTGTCGGATAAAGTTACATTTTTGGTTACGGGATTGGTCAATGGGTAAGATATTATGCTTGAGGTAGTCGTATATTGGTCCATATAATGGAGAATCTGAACCAGTCAAGGCATATATAACATGGGATTCCAAGTGGTCATAGGCGGGAGAGAACAGTTGCTCTACCAGGAACTCATAACGACTCTGTTGTTCTGGAATTTGTAGCAATGAAGCGATTGTAGCCATTGCATCGGCTGCTTTGTTGTTCAACCTTGGTATTTGTTCAAAGGTGATGTGCACAAAATATTGTTTGAAGTCATCCACCATCCATTTGTAGGGTAGTAACTTATCATCCTTTGTCTGATAGTTGTTGTTGATTTGATTGATGACCAGTTGTGAGTCTCCATAGACTTTTAACTCTGTGATTTTCCATTCGACAGCCATTTTGATGTCGATAACTAATGCTTCATATTCAGCCACATTATTTGTACATGGGAACATAAGTCTATATGATCGTGGCATAGTGTGTCCTTCAGGAGAGATGAATAGAATGCCGGCCCCTGAACCATGTTGTGTATAGGATCCATCAAAATATAGGGTCCATTGTTTGGAGGAAAGAGAAAAAATGTCCCTATTTGGAAATTCGATCTCCATGGTGTGTTTGCCTGGGAGTGGTGCTTCAGCCAGCTGATCTGCAATTGCTTGTCCTTTGATGGCTCGTCTTTCTGTGTAGTGGATGTCAAATTCACTGAGAATCATGACCCATTTAGCTAATCGGCCTGTGAGAGCTGCCTTGCTGAGCAAATATTTGAGAGGATCAATTTTTGCCACTAGCTTTATAGTGTGTTCTAGCATATAATGTCAGAACTTCTAAGATGCAAAGACCACTGTTAAGCAAGCCTTTTAAATGAATGTATAGTTGAGCTCATAGCCATTCAATGTTCTACTGATGTAATATATGGCGCATTCCTTTCCTTGTTGATCCTCTTGTGCCAATAGTGCCCCCAGTGAAATATCTGTTGTTGAGATATATAGTATAAGAGGCTTTCCTGAAACTGGTGGTACGAGAACCGGTGGATTCCTCAGGTACTGTTTAATTTGGTAAAAAGATTCTACACACTTAGTCTCCCATCTGAACGGTACATTTTTGTGTAGCAAGTGGTTAAATGACAGACTTTTATCTGCTAGTTGAGCGATGAATCGCCTGATTGATTGAAGTCATCCTTGTAGAGATCTAAGTTGACTGATATTCTTTGGTGGTGGCATGTCCATGATGGCTTGTACCTTTGCTAGATCAACTTCAATACCTTTAGCTGAGACTATGTAACCTAGTAACTTGCCTGATGTAACTCCAAAGACACACTTCTTAGGGTTGAGTCAGACTTGAAATTTCTGCAATCGATCAAAGATCTTTGTTAGGATGCTGAGATGTTCAGCTCTGGTGAAGGATTTTGCTAGTAAATCATCCACATAGTCTTCCATAAATGTGTGCATCATATCATGGAATATGGTTGTCATTGCTCTTTGATAAGTGGCTCCTGCATTCTTTAAGCCAAAAGGCATAACATTCCAACAATACGTTCCCCAAGGACAGGTGAATGCTGTTTTGTTTGATCGTCAGGAGCTATTTTGATTTGATTATAGCCTGAGAAACCATCCATTAATGAGAGCATTGCATGGCCTGCTATGAGATCTACAATTATATCGATACTTGGCAGAGGAAAGTCATCTTTTGGATAAGCTTTGTTGACATCCCTGAAGTCAGTGGATATTCTGATACTACCATCTGGTTTTGAGACTGGAACAATGTTGGAAATCCATTTTGCATAGTCAATGGGTCGAATGAATCCGACATCTAATAATTTCTTCAATTCAGTTTTGACCATGAGTGCCACCTGTGGATTCATCTTTCATAGCTTTTTCTTGACTGGTTTGACTCCTGTAGAGATGGACAAGTGATGCATGATTAAGTGTGGATCAACTCCAGGCATATCAACATATGACCAGGCAAAGTTAATTTGTTGTCCTTTAAAGAAGATGATGAATGTCGATCTTTCCTCCTCTGTCAGAGATTCTGCAAGGTGAATGTTTCTGGCTGCTTCTGTGGTACCAATGTTGATTGATTGAGTGGGCTCAATCAATATGGGTGATCGCTCATGAAAATGTTCAGGAAGAGTGTCAAGTCTCCCATCGTTAGGTGCCTTAAAAAGGTTTTCACCCTCAGATGCATCCTTTATTTTTACTTTTTTGGGATCTAGAGCTGCCATTAACTGGTTTTCAACATTAGATTCTTTATTTGATTCATTTTTGCAACTGAGAGACTTGGCACTCCCTGATAGACAGACATTGTTATTTTGTTCATTGGTAGAGCCTGTTTCGGGATTTATGGTACATAGGTAATGGATAATAGATTCATCATCTGGGAAAATTGGTATATCATGGGTTTCAGGTTCATTCCAGTCGATGAGATCAGGGAAGACAAGTGGTAAGGAATCGTTGGGCAGGTCAAGTTCGGCTACTGTAAGTGTTAGGATAGAGTTGTCATTGTGATGGGTCTTGGTTTTAAAGAATTCTAGGGTTTCATCGAGGTCTTCGATGGTATCATCTTCTACATAGACTTGTTCGTAATACTTCTGTTTGCTTTCCTGAACGTCATAGATATGTTGTGGTCCAAATTCAAGAGGTCTATCTTCTGCGTTATGTTCTTCTTGAGAAATGGATATGAAATCAGTATCATCTGGGATATTTGTAGCAGTATCAGAGCAGGTACCCCATTCATATTCATTGGAATCTGTCTCATAGGCATCATCCCAAATTCTATCTGTGTTGCAAACAGGTATGTTGTATGGTGAAAACAAATCTTTGATGATGGATACTTTTTTGATATTTTGTGTTGATTCTGTATCTGATCCATCTTCCACGGTCTGGATTTGTTCATAGATTGTGCTTCCTCGGGGGGAAATGACGGTTTCTTGTGATGACATGATTTGTTCTTGAGCCATTGGTGTGTTAATATGAGCCACTGCTGCAGATATGGCCTTCTTATGATTTAAAAGCTTTCCCTGATGCAACTTCTGATCTTGACGTTCTCGTGCCTTGCGGATTGTTGCTGATTCAAAGAGTACTTCCTACCAGGATTCTTCCTTGTACTTCTTCTTTTCCTTCCATTGAGGTTTTGCATTTGTGTGTGGCGGCCGTTTCAATAGGAAGGTGAATTTAGAACCTAATCCTGCTTTATTTCTACTAGGTTGTGAAGGAAGATCTATAGGTTCAGTGACTCCTTTGCGTTTTCCAATAGGTCCTTTACCGCCATATCCCATTTGCTTCATGATTAAGTAGCCTTTTCCATACAGGTGCTTTGGTAGAACAATGTCCAGAGCGGCTGCTCTATTATCTTCTTCTTCATCTTTGTATAGCCAGCTAAGAACATCCTTATCTTCTGATTCATGTGCTAGAGTACCCAATTGAATGAAGGTACCATCAAATTTAGTGATGGGCTGAGTTGCCAAATGTGTTGATATAGTAGGTAAACCATGCGATCTAGGTGATGTTGGCAATCTCATCAAACATAAAGGCTCCAGAGAATATTCTCCCATGCCCTGGTCTTTGATTTGCATTTTTTGTTTGAAGTCTCCCCATAAGGAGTTGGATTTTGCTGTTGGTGGATCGGATGTTGAAGACCGCTGCTTTTCTTGGTTATGAGGAACCAAACTATCTTGGGCTGCCCCCATTGCATTGCAATGTTGAAATGGATTGTGATCAGCTGAGATGGAGATTTCTTGTCCATCATAAGGAAACTTGACACACTGGTGATATGTAGAAGGTACAGCTTGCATTTCATGTATCCAGGGTCATCCTAATAAGATATTATAGGTGAGATCAATATCTAAGACCTGACATATAGTATCCTTTTGCATTGGTCCTACTTGAATAGGTAATATTACTGTTCCTTTAGAGGACCTTTCCTCATCATCATATGCTTTTATGGTAATCTTTTTACAAGGATCAATAGATTCTTCTGAGAAGCCTAGTGCACAGATAACCTTTAAAGTACATATATTAAGTCCGGCTCCTCCGTCTATTAAGACTCTTTTTACTCAGTGTTTGCAAGCAATGACTTCAATATGTAGAGGAGTATTATGCGGATGACTCAATGAAGTATTGTCATGTTCTGAGAAGGTGAGGTTATGAGATTCTGTCATATGGGTGACCATGGCTTGAAATCTGTCTGTATCCAGATTTTGAGGCACATTTGTTTCCAATAGCGCTTGCTCCAATATGTCTTTGTATTTTGGGGATAGTTTCAACAATTCCAGGATAGATATCTGAGCGGGAGTCTTGCATAGTTGGTTAACCAAGTCATATTGGATTTTTGGTGTGGCAGTTAGAGGTGCAGTATGTCCCTTCAAGACATATTTCTGAGTCCAGGTTGTTACATTGACAGATTCATGATCATGCCGATCTCGAATGGTTATGACATTGACTTGATGGTCTTCAGTTGATATGTGGTTGATTGTGTTGTTGTAGATGTGATTAATACGAGCTCCGTGTGTATCATTTGAAGTTGATGCTCCATCTTTGTTGTAATTTGGGAGAGGATTTTTGAAGGCTTCGTGATCATTATTTGTTTTGAGACCATCCACCGTTAAGTCACCTCGATCAATCATGTCCTGGACTATGTGTTTCAATCTCATGCACTCATTTGTTCTATGACCCTTGTTGCGATGGAAATCACAATAGTGTGAATCATTCCACCAAGGTGGTTTGATTGGGGGTTCATAATTGTTGATTGGAGGCAAAGAAAGAATCTTGTTTGCCAACAGTTCTTTGAATGCGGATTCTAATGATTGACCCAGTGGTGTGAAGATACGCTTTTGGAAATTGTTAGTGTTGTTGCGTGAATTGTTGTTAGGCCTTGGATTTAGGTTTTTACCTTGATTATCATTGGCGTTGTTGGTGTTGAGTTGTCCTTGAGCATTGTTTGGTGTGTATGTGTTAGCACTGGGAGTAGCATTTTTAGGATTTTTCAAATTTTGAGTATTTCCTGATAATGCAAGCACTGGTTGTTTAGATTTGGGATCATATGATTCATTGTTGCCTTCGTTTTTGTTTCGAGTCCAAAGTCGAGATTTGTCAAGATTGGTGTTGTTTTGGTTATTGTAGTTTGATGAGTTCGTTCCTTCCTTGTAGAACTTGAGTGTTCCCTTTTTGACACAAGCTTCCTCTACTTGAATGCCATTTTCAATCAATTTGGCAAAAGATGGTATGCATTGAAGTTTGAGTCTGTAACTCATTTCACCATTTAAGTTATCAATGAAGATTTCCATTTTTTCTTTTTCAGGAATATCTCGAGGATATCTTGATACCATGTGTCGCCAACGCTGAAGGAACAACATGAATGTTTCATTGTTCTTTTGTTTGGTGTTGCAAACATCTAGCATGGTTATGGCATGTTGGATGTTGTAAGAATAGTGGGTGATGAATTTTTTAACCAATTCGTCAAATGATCTGATAGGTGGTGTGATCTTGGATAACCATTCCATTGTTTGTCCTCCCAGGCTTCTTGGGAACAACCTCATTAGGTAAGTGTCATTATGAGCAAATTCAAGACTCATGGTGCAAAATTCTCGAACATGATCCCGAGGATCACTTTTCCCATCATATTTATCAAATTTGGGAACGTCTGAGTTTGGAGGAAAAGGTACCATGTTTAATCTTCTGCCAAATGGATAAGGATAGATTTCGTTTATAGAGTACCGCACTGTCGTCCCTTGTTGCATATCTTGTATTTGTCTTTGCAACATTTGCATTTGTTGAGTAAGAGCAACCAAGAGCGCATTATCTTGTCGAGGGATGAATTCTTCCCTCGTATTTGTTCTTAACTGAAAAGGTGTAGTAAACGGTATGTGTTGTTCTGGAGTTTCAAGCTTAGGTATACGCATTTCTGGTATACGTTGCTTCAGAATATGTTGTTCAGGTATGCGAGTTTCTTCTTCTCTTTCTTGTTCTTGATACGTATATTGTTGAGACCCGGTTTGAAAGACGTTTGTGTCAAAATCTTTAGGAATTTTAACGCCTTTACTCGTAAGCATGAGTAGATATTTTTCTTTGTCATTTTCCATGAGTTTTTCGATGAGTTTTTGGAATGAAGGATTTTCTTGACATTCCTAAAGAATTGCGTCAATAATTTCAGGCTCTTCTAAGTGTGGCACTTCAAAAGGGTTTGATAATCTGCGATTCATACTTGATTCTGCGTGTGTCTCGCTTTGTTTGTTTCTTTGAGAGCGAGTGACGGGCATTTTAATAGAAACTTTCAGTGATGAAAGGAACAAAGTCCTCTTTGATGTGTCGTTCGGGCGTTGGTGGTTCTAGCCGAGATGTGTTATATGTGATGCACTCGTCGGGCAAGAATGTTGGATTGATCTTTCCTCCGCGGTTTATCTTTTGATTAAAAGCAGACTTTTGACAGTATGCTCTTGTTTTCAGGGGTTCTTTGTCAAATTCACTAGATTTGTTTTGGATATAACGTTTGACGTGATGAAGAAATACCCGATGAGATTTGAAGAGTTGACGATTGATGTATAAAAACTTATTTCTCTTGATGAATTTGGAAAAGCTAGGTTGTTGTTTCTTCAACGTGATGTTACGATAGAGGTTCTTTCTTCTCAGAATAAGGGGATTAGTCATGCATGAGTGATCAATGATTTCCTTTGATTTGTTTGGATTCAGTTGATTCTTGTTTTGAAAATTTTAAATCTTACTTTATCAGAATGAAGGTTTAGATGCCCCTTCACGACAAAGCGTGCCAAATGATATGGATAAAAAGTTTCCCGATCTGGAAACTAGATTTGACAATTTGAAAAATTTAGACAAGTGTTTTTGAGATAAAATCCGTAAGATGTTTAAAGGATTTGATTGATACTGATGATGAAATTTTTTTGAATTATGATAGGAGAGACATCCTCTATTGCTCGATTCATTTCAGATTCTGACAACTTTGTTTGACACAAATTTAACTTGAGAAAAGTTTTTAATGGTTTGTTTTTGTCACTTCGGTTTGATAATAGATGATTTTGATGAAAAAGTCTTCCAAAATGTTTTTGAAAATTTCAAAAATTTTCTAGCTTTAACTCTCTGTTTTTTTGACCTTGGATCACGTGCTAGAATAGAGTTTACATGCACTACCGAATTTACCAGATGCGCTAAAAGAATGAGCACACGCGCTAATCTGCCCCTAGATACGCGCTAAAGTTTGGATTTTGGAAAATTTTTGTTTAACTGGTGAAAAATCTATGTGCTATACTGGGCTTTACACGCGCTAACTGTTGGAGTACATGTGCTAAAATATGGTTTCTACGCGCTAAGATGTTTCTTCCACACGCTAAAGTTAAGACTGTTGAAATTTGTTTGTTGAATTTTTTTTGAAAAAGTTGTGTGCTACACTGGGCCTGTGAAGCGCTAACTATTTTGTTTTGTGCGATAATTCTTGGTTTCCACGCGCTAAGAGGTTGCTGCGACGCGCTATACTGTGTGGTGGATGCGCTAAAGGAGTATTACTGTTTTTGCTTTAGGATGAAACACTATTGTTTTAACTTCACGTGCTAAATTGCGGTTTGGATGTGCTAATATAAGTGTTCCATGCGCTAAGAGGTTGCTCTTATGCGCTAGACTGCCCTGATTTTTCCGTTTGGGTGATTTTTGTGAGGTTTTTTATTTTTATTTTTTATTTTTTTTTGTTGAGAAATTTTCAAGTGCGATGGATGATTTTCTGAAGTAATAACTGCAAGCACAGCACAAAAAGTACAACCATTTTGCCTAATCTAATAGAAAGTGTATGTTCTGCGAGGATGTGTTCAAATCCCCAATGTTTTAACAGGTTTGGATACAAGTAAGACACTTCAGAAAGATTCTTTATTCAAGGGTCATAAATAACATCATAGCCCACTAGTCTCGATACTCCGTCAGCTCAAACAGCCGTGTCACCCCCTAGAGGGCGCCTGTTTTTTTGCCTTTTGCCAGAAGTTAACCCAAAGTGAATTGCTTCACAGTTGAGTAGTTATTTTGGGAGATATATGGTGAGTAATCTTGGAGGCGGATTCTTCCCCACCCTTACACTATGATGTTACAAATGTTTGGTTATTGACTCAGTTCAAAGTTTCTAATTCTATGGTTCTTAATCAGGCTTTCCGTTCGGCCGTCAGTGATAAACTCCTTCAAGAGGCTTCCCAACCTTTAGAACAAAGGATTTACGTATCTCGAGGATACTAGGGGAAGGCTAATCACTGCGTGCAACCGTTGAAAAGGACTTTCGTCACTTTCCACATTTGATTATAGTGGGTTGGAATTCTTGGCGTCAAAGTCGTTCCCCACTTAGGTCGTTCCCTTCACACCGGCCATAAACGACTTTAAGAGTTGATTGCAACTCTTTGGGAAGGCAGGCCTGCTAAAGGTTTTAATGCTTGAATTACTGAAAGCGGTAAGTGTGGTCTGGATTTTTGATCACCCAGTTAAGGGGAGAGCATATTCCTTCCACTTTCGAGATAAAGCAAACAATTTTATTTTAGCCTTTCAAATCAGTGATTTGCTAACCTATGTAGAGATGTTGCTCCACAAAAACATGATGTTTATTTTATCCAGATAAATCAATGATTTTCTAATCTATGAAAGGGAAATGGTCAACAAAGCAAATGTTCGATTTTGAGGTCAACAAAAGAAATCAGTTACAAAAGAAAGGCGTCCGCTCCACCTGCAAGAAAATTATTAGAGTCCTGCAAGTAAACAAAAAAAAAATTGTTAGCGAATTTGGGGGACTTCCACAAGTCTAAAATTCCAATTCGGTTACAATAAAAATTTTTGTTTTTGTTTTTCTCTGTCTGTGATGCGCTACAGAACAAACTGTACGCGCTACAATATATGTTCTATGCGCTAAACTTTATGATAAACGCACTACTCTATTCCGTGGGTGCGCTACTCTGGGTGTTGGAAGCGCTACTCTATGTTTTTTGTTTTTGCCCCGACTCTGCAGGTAATTTTAAATATGATGCGCTAATGTTTGGGTTGTACGCGTTGTATTATGGGTTATAAGCGCTGAACTAGGGATCGTATGCGCTATTATGGTTGTTGAATGCGCTGCTCTATGACTCACCTGCGTCGAGACCTACAGGAAAAAATTTTAAAACAAAATCATGCGCTAAGAAAAGGTCTTTACGCACTAAAGCATAGAGCCCACGCGCTAAACAATAAGCTAGAAGTGCTAGACTGTTAGGCGAATGCGCTATGGAATGTTTCTTACGCGTTGATTCCTGTTTCCTGCGGACCTGCAAAAGTGATCAATTTGAAAAACCGATTTGTTATTTGGGGTCAGGCCCCACGGTGGGCGCCAGAAATGTATGCGGGAAAAGTGGGCGAATAAAACTTAATATATGAAAATTTAGTTAATACTAGTCCACACACACACACAAGACTTCTTGATGTAAGCTATGGAGTAACGTAGTGTTACTCAGCTTCCCAAGGAGGGTCCCATGGTTCTCTATCTCACAATGTCCCTCAAACCAACGTTTTTGCTCTCAGATCACTGAGCAAAATGGTTTAGGGATGGCAAATATGAGAACGAGAGATGCTTTTGCTAAATTTAGTATGAAATAGATGTGAAGCTATGTATGATGCTAAAAATGCAATAAACTAAATGATAAGATGACAAGATTTAGTATGAATACTATCCTAGCACACTATATTTAGTCTATGATTGAGCTAAAATGATAAAGGAAGTACTCTAACATGCATATTTAGTCTAATTCCTGATCTAAAAGAGGCTAAATGATGAGCATATATGAAATGAAAGCTTGAAAGAATTTGAGCATAAGTGTGATGCTTAAAATTTGAAAGATGATTGTTGAGAATGGAGGAATGAGAGCTCTATTTATAGCACAAACAGGGCAATGGATGGTCAGGATTGAAAGGTTTAATCAAGGGCCAAGTTTGAAAGTTGGGGATCCATGTGCACAATTTGTACCAATAAAATAGTGACAAGTGTCAACATAGGATTGGGTTGAGAGAAGAGGTTGGAGGCATTAAAGGCCTTAGAAGACCTCATGGTTATCTAAATGCTAAGGGTCAAGTCTAAATTAGGTTTACCCACTGGATTAAGAGTTAATCCAAGAATAAACCTTTGTGCAAATGATTAAGAGATAATCATGGTCAAAGAATTAATGGCCTGATGAGACCTTTGGGTTGGGTAGAGGTTGAGTCAAAACAAATGTTTTAACCATGTGGGAGGGTTTGAATTAACCATTAATGGTTATTGGAGACTTTGGGGATTAAGTGGTTGAAGGTTGGAAGCCTTCAATGGTTTTCAAAGACTTTAAGGATTTAGTGGTTGAAGGTTGAAAACCTTTAATGGTTATCAAAGACTTTGGGCCATTTGAGAAGTGACTTCCCTTTGCTTAGGGATGTGACAAAGTTTAGAGGAGGGTTAGGTTAATTAGAAGCGTTTAGAAGATTCTAGAAGGGATTATGAAGGGGTTTGGGATTTTGCAAGTGGATGGGGGGGATAATAGGATTTAATTGAAATAATTTAATTCATTCAATTTGGTTGTAATTAAATAAATTTGATTTATTCAATTTAGGGTAACTATTTAATTAAATTTGAATTTAATTAAAAGTGGCTAGGGGGATTTAATTGAATAAAATGATTTATTCATTAAATGGATATAGTGAATTTTATTTAAATAAATTGAATAATTTACTTAATAAAATAGAAGAATGTGGAAAATTTAATTAAATAGGGAAATGAACATAAAATATTCATTTAGGAATATGGTCATTTTTATACGTCTACAAAAACATATATATTTTCTCACATTTTAAAACAGTTCAAGTGGGACCCGTGACGTGGATGCTACGAAAGTGGGATACAACCTATCACAATCGGCAACCTGGTCGGTCGAATGAATCACGTTCATGTGGGGCCCCCAAAATTTTTATTTTTATTTTTTTGCCAAATTTTTTATAAAAGGCCCTATTCGCCCTTTTTTTTAAGAAATTTTTTTAAAGGGAAATTTCGGCCTGCATGTCGTAAAAAGGCAAATTTTTTTCTCGATCTACGTGCCAGGGCCGTACGGCCTGGATCTGAGAAAAAAATTCACCCAGAGGCTTAGGAACCAAAATAGGTCGAATTTTATATGACCATAGGGGTTTTTGGGCCTTCTGAGCACGATGGTAGGTCCATTTAGGCCCAAAGTGCTCAGAAAAAAGTCAAACCCTAGGTGCATAAAAAACTTTCTAAAACCCCAGATCTGCTTCCAAAGCCAAAAATCTCAAAAACAGGAACAGGTAGCTGCAGATCTGAGCTCTGATACCATATAGGAGTTGAGAAAATACAACACCATAAGAGCCCAAATAATCTCTGCAAGCTAAAAAACCTGTTACAAGGAGAAGCAATGAAGCAAATCACAGAAGGAAAGAATACATAGGAAAAATATACTCCAAAAGATGAAAGCTCAATAATCTCCAAAATGTATTGTCAATAATAATCTTTCTTCATACAATGAAAAGAAAGAACTCAACCTTTAATAGGTCAAGAAACCCTAAAAGGGAAAACCTAGGTTTGCACATAATAATTAATTATATGCACCTAAAGTTAGCTTAAGTGTAAAAGAGATAAAGGTAACTTAAATAATTAAACAAATAATGTTTAATTAATCAAGTAAATACCCGAATACTCTAACATGTTTTTCTTTGAGTTGTGATGTCTCTTGCTATTGAGGACAATAGCTAAATTATAGGGGGAGAAAATGCTATGAGACTTTTTCCCGTGAAAGAATTTTTAATAAAGGAATATATAAGTCAAAGTAATTAAAAAATATTATTACAATGAAAGGGTGTGACTTTTGTAACCATCGTTGGTATTATTTAAATTAATAGAGATTGGAGGTATGGAGGGGATACACGAAGAATAATACAGAGAAGGATTAATTTAAAGGAGCACAAGAGAGGGGATAGTTAAGGGTCTGGTGGTTGGGCATTGGGCATTGGAGAAGGGGCATACAGTGTGTGTCCAACTCGGGGTACAACGTACACTCAGGAGTGTCCTGGCTAGGGCTGTGTTTATTTCATGTCGTGAAGGCATGTGGGGTTATGTGTAAGAACCATGTCATCCTGGAGTGCTCCCTTGCCTGGAAACCCTATACCTATAACTAATCCTCTACCTGCAGGAAAGCATCGTCTCTGTGATTTACAGATATGTATTAATCAATTTCATATAATCATTGCCCTAATGTTTCACTGCTGCAAATTATTATCACAATGTTTTATTATTGATTATTGATGTACATTCATGTTTATAAAAGTTCATCTTTAGTATAATTGTTCTATAAATGTTTGAAAGGTTCATTTAATATAAAATAATATAATATTTATGAGTGATTAGTTTATCATTACCTTGAATAATTACTTCCGAAACTTTATTAAAATGTTGTGTAAACACTTCATAGTAAATAATAAATTAAACACCTTTCTTTTAAATTATTTATATTAGGTAAAAGGTTAATTACATTAGGTTTAACTTAATATTTGATTTATTTAATCTGTTGCAAATACTTAATTAATCATAGGGGAAAAGTACCATTACACTGTGTGTCACCAAATAGTGCATGAAGGAGAATATGAACGTGCAAAAGAAAGTACCACAAATAAAAAAAGTTATGTAATTGATGCACACATGCATGGGACAAGAATCACTAGGGTTTGATGTTGTTGTGGAGGGACACACACCGAACAAAGTTTTGATGAAAAATTAAAAGTTACTAAACAACCCCCCAATGTACTTTATAATCAATGCATTTACAAAATAAGACACAACATAATGTGCAAAATTCCCAAAAACTACACACAAAAGTGGCACTTTATCTCAATGTGTCTAAAAATAAATAAGTGCATGAAAAGAATGCGAAAAAATTAAAAGTTACTAAACAACCCCCCAATGTACTTTATAATCAATGCATTTACAAAATAAGACACAACATAATGTGCAAAATTCCCAAAAACTACACACAAAAGTGGCACTTTATCTCAATGTGTCTAAAAATAAATAAGTGCATGAAAAGAATGCTCAAAATATCCAAATTGTGTGAAGTGATAGAAATACATGTAGAACAACCCAAGATAAAGCCATCCAATGTAAATAGAAAGTTTTTAAAGCCAAAACAACCAAGTAAACAACCATAAAGTGAAAACACAAAAAACTGAATAAAAAAATATCTTTTACAAAATATTGAAACAATAGTAGTAGATCTAGATAAAGGACTATGAGATCTGTTTGATCATATATGGAAGTGAAAAAATGGAGTCCATATGTGCAAGTTATGGCCCCAAAAGCGTGAAATTCAAGTATGTCTTTAGAGCGCTAGTACAAAAAATTGGAGTAGAATCTGATAAAGTCACCTACACCATTAAATTAGCGTCAAAACCAGATTTTTTATGATATCTCATTTGCATGATTTCAACTCTTCATGACTTAGTTATGGCTATATAATAAACTGCATGCCAGTTAGGTCTTAGAAAACATGGAGGGTTTCTAAATAAAAAAACTTCATGAAAATAGAAACTTTCTAAAAATAGAAAGTTTCCAAAATAGAAACGTTTCAAAAATATAAGTTTTCTATAAAATAGAGAGTTTTAAGAAATAGAAAGTTTCTAAAAATGGAAAAAAAATACGCCCATTTTCTCCAAAAGATGATAAAAATGATCCTCTTCCAAGTTTACACAGGAAGGCAGATTTGATGACACTGTAATACTTCTGAGAAAATAAACCTTCAAAGCTTGAGAAAGGGTTTGTTGAATCCATTCTTTGAGACCACATTGAATTTAAGATTGAGCTTTAATACCATGTTGAATTTTGGAACACAAGCTTGAAAGATCAAACAAAAAACTACAACACCTTCCACAAGAAAGAGTAGCAAGAAAAATATACCATATTCCTCAACAACAAAGATTCTAGGATTAAGTTACAATGCATAATAATGTGCTTATATGGAGAGCACAAGGATGCCCTAAACTAAATTTAGGAAAACTAAAAGAAAAAGCATGAGGAACTAAATAAAGCTCAACTACAACTTTAACTAAAGCTACAAAAGTAAACTCTACATAATAAAAAGCACCTAAGTTTAGCTCAAATGAAAAAATAATTAAATAATTACATAATTGTCCTAATTGCATGAACATTATTTTTAGTTAGAAAGGTTATGGTCAGAAGCGATTCACACAAAACAATGGCATGTATATGGCCCACAAGGTTTTGAGCCAAAGGGTTTTGACTGAAACCCAAATTTAATTATTTTCCTTTATAAAGTTTTGGCCGATGCAAAATTTACTTTTATAGTTCTAAGCGAAATAGTTTCACCTAAAACCCTTTTACCCAAAACTATCTACGTGGTTGCCTAATTGGCAACCACCTCATCATTTTTTAGACTTTTTTGAAACTTTTCACTTTAATTGAATCCTTATATAGTCAAAATGGAGTTGATTTTTTTTTAAATACCCTTTTGTAGAGCTCGAAGTCTACAATCCAAATATTTTTTAATATTTTGATTACTTTTAATATATATATTTTATATATTGTAAATAGGTTGTTGTAATAAAATTTGAGGTTGGTTATAAAATAAATAAATAATATCAAAACATTCTAAATTTTTTAAAAACTTATGTTTCATTACAATGGAGAATTCTCTCCAAAAGAGTATAATTTATTTTTTGAATATATTTTTTTAAAAAAGGCAAAAACTGACATTAAATGGAAACTATCAAATTATGGCAAGTTTGACTTTAAAATTTTATTGCAAGAAATTAATTATTTTTTCATGCACTAGATATTGAAGTTATTTATTTGGAAAAATAAAAAACATGAAAAACAACATTGTTTGGTATTTCTTTTGTGATATTAACTTGACCTTAGTTTTTTTTAAATTTTCAACAATTCATTTTTTCTCTTAAATTTATAAAAACACAGGAAATGAGTTTTTAATATTTTAAAAAAACTACAAGCATACACTTTATCAAGAGTTCTACATTTTATTAGTTTACATCATTTTCAAATTCAAAACATAAGGGCCACTCTTATGTAGTTGAAGTTGACAATTTTTTGTTGTGTTGGTCAATTCCTTTATAAAAGTGTGGCATGGGGTTATACTTTTTCCCTTGATTCTTGTTGGTATGCAAGAGCATCCTCCTTCCTATGGCCCATGAAAATTAATATTGCAAGACCACAATCATAGAATTTTTTAGTGAATGTTCATGATCTCTCCAAGGGGGCAATAAGTGAGGGTTCTCATGCTAAGATCTGTAGAGCATATCTTTAATCCAAATAGAACACCTACAAAGCCACCATCTTCAAACCTTCATCTCTACTTAAATCAGTATCTGTAGTTTAATGATGAAGTAATGTCCCCTTAGGGTATGCTATACTCTAGCTACCCTTTTGCCTAAAGTTTCCTCTATGCACAACTCAAAGTATACTCCCACCAACATTGCATTGAGATAGATTGCCATATTCCATAGGAGTATCATATTTTCTAAATATAACTAGAGATCAAGTAATATTTTTGTATTTAAATGCTCTCTCTATTATGATCAAAAGCATTTTTTTTTATCTCTATGAACATTCAATTGATTTTTTCCAAGCTCTCATGGTTTATGAGGATAAGTGATGTGTTTCTCTCTTCTTGCATAATATGTTTGACTTTTGTTGGTGACTTTCCAAAGACACACCTATTAGAGTGACTCGTGTGAGATTAATTAATTCATATTTCTAGCCCTCTCACTTTAGTAGGAAGAGCCCCCTAACTAACATCCAACTTCATATTAGAGATTTGTGAGACATCACAAACATGGTGAACCTAGTGTTAGGGTTTTCAAGGCAAACTGGAGCAAAAAATAATATTAAATATAATACATAAAATAGAGGCAAAAATATCAAATCACAATAACATAGAGATTTAATGTGGTTCACCCAAATTGGGCTACATCCACTAGATAAACAAGCATCCACTTCTTTTTTGTTATCTATCAAATAGCATACTACAATTTACTATCCAACCCTAATACAATGCCCTCAAAAAATAGGGTTGTCTTCTAGGGAAAACAAAGCACACAAGATATACACTATTAGATCTATAAGCTAATGATAAAGGGTACCCCCCTTGCAACCCCCCACACTCACCTATCAACACTAACTGATATAGGGGGAAAACACGACTGAAAAAGTCAATATAATTTAAGCCTAGCAGCATTTTCAGTTGCCACATACCAACACCCTATGATTCATTTTTTTTATGACCTTAAATGACACAAATACTACCCAACCCCTTCAAGAGACATTTGTGTACATGCTCTCCTTTTTTGCATTAATTGTGTTTTATCTACACCCCTTATCATGTTTATATTGAAGATCTATGAAGCATCAATATCTAGGTGATCACCATGGACCCTACACCCCTTATCTTGTCAATCTATGAGCTAAAAGTTCACATATTATTTTGTATTTTTTTATCTTGAGAAGTTCCCAGGTACACCCTATGCCTTATCAATTGATGAGCTAAAGGGCTCTATAATGAATGGTTCATAAGGCACAACATATGTTAAAGGTTTTGCAAAATGAATAGGAATCTAAGTGAACTTGATCTAAGGGAAAACTCCATAATTAAACATACTTGAGTTAGAGAGTATTAGAATGAATGATCTTTTAAAAAATCTCGATGATTCACCCTTATAAACATCACCTAAATACAATAAGTACTAAGTAAACCATTCATACCCATAAAAATACATTTACATAAACTATAATTAAATCGAATCAATAATTTTGACTCTAAAATTGTATAATTAAATTTTAATAAAACATCACAACTTAAATTAAATTACCAAATACAAAATCACAAACCTATATTAACATTAAAAACCTTTTGATTACTCAAAAGAAAAGCTTGACCTTAAATTAATTATAACAATAAATGAGCCTAGAACATAATAGCAAATAAATAGGATATTAAAAGAAAGATTTGTCTACTTCAATCATTGTTCATGCCTACCTTCTTTTATGGTTGTGATATTAGGGCCGTACCTCAAGAAATGGATCAAAGTTAATAAAATGTTGGTTACGATGTTATCTAAACATATTCGTGCTAAGAGATTGGTTTCTTGAACCACCATCATTATAGAATTTGACAAAACTCCTTTTTTTTAATTTGATTTTATTCAATGTGCTGACTATAATACATAGGTTAAGATTAAATTCTACCTCCTAGATTGGCCATTTTAAGTATTCTTGTCTTGCTCTTAGATCATTTATGACATTCAAAGATCATTGGCTTCAGGGTAAAAGCACAAAAGTGTGCCACACTTTATGTCAACTAAATTATTTCTATTTAAATATTTTCAGTTTGGTTGGAAGTGTTTCACACAAAACCATGTGGCCTATATATGGCCCACAAGGTTTTGAGCCAAAAGGTTTTGAACGAAACCTAAATTCATTTTTTTTCCTCTATAAAGTTTTGGCCAATGCAAAATGTACATTTATAGTTTGAGGAGAAATTATTTTGCTTGAAACTCTTTTGCCCAAAACTATCTATGTTGTTGCCGAGTTGGCAACTACCTCATTTTTTAAAGAGTTTTTTGAAACTTTTCACTTTAATTGAATACTTATTTAGTCAAAATGGATTTTTTTTTTAAATACCCTTTTGTAGAGCTCAAAGTCTACAATTTCTAAATATTTTTTTTAATATTTGGATTACTTTTAATATATATTTTTTAAATATTGCAAGTAGGACATTACAATAAAATTTTAGGCTAGTTATAAAATAAATAAATAAATATCAAAACATATTCTAAGTTTTTGAAAAATATATGTTTCATTAGTGTGGAGAATTCTCTCCAAAAGGGTAATAATTTATTTTTTCAAAATAATAAAAAAAAGGCAAAATTTGACGTTAAATGAAAACTATCAAATTTTAAAAAGTTTGACTTTAAAATCTTATTGGGAGAAAAATATTCATCAATTTTTTTTTTTCATGCACTAGATATTGAAGTTATCTATTTGAGAAAATAAAATCATGAAAAAACAACATTGTTTTGTGTTTCTTTTGTGATGTTAACTAGACCTTAGTTTTTCTGAAATTTTCAGCAATTCAATTTGTATCTTAAATTTATAAAAAAATACATCAAATGAATTTTATTTTTGTTTAAATTACAAGAATAAATTTCATCAAGAGTTCTATATTCAATTAGTTTACATCATTTTCAAATTCAAAACGTAAGGGGCACTTTTATGTGGTCGAATTTGATATTTTTTGTTGTGTTGGTCAAGTCCTTTATAAAAGTGTGGCATAGGTTTATACTTTTTCCCTTGAATCTTGTTGGTATGCAAGAGCATCCTCCTCCCTATGGCCCACGAGAATTAATATTGCAAGACCACCATCATAGAATTTTTTAGTGAATGTTCATGATATCTCCAAGGGGGAGATAAGTGAGGGTCCTCATACTAAGTTTTGTAGAGCATACCTTTAAAGCAAATAGAACCCCTACAAAGCCACCCTCTTCAAAACTTCATCTCTACTGAAATCAATATCTCTAGTTTAGTGATAAAGTCATGTCCCCTTAGGGTATGCTACACTCTTGCTACCTTGTAGCCTAAAGTTTCCTCTTTGCACAACTCAAAGTTTACTCCCATGAATATTGTATTGAGATAGACCACCATATTCACTAGGAATATCATATTTGCTATTAAATATAACTAGAGAATGAGGAATATTTTCTATCTGAATGGTCTCCCTATTATGAGAGCAAAACCATTTTTTTTAATCTCTTTGAACATTCACTTGGATCTTTCCAAGCTCTCATGGTTAATGAGGATTAGAGATGTCTTTGTCACTTCTTGCAAAATATGTTTGTTTCTTATTCGTGACATCCCAAAGACATGTCTACTAGAGGGGCTCATATAAGATTAATTACTTCATATTATAGCCCTCACACTTTAGTAGGAAGAGCTCGCTAACCAACATGCAACTTCATATTGTAGATTTGTGAGGAATCTCAAACATGATGAACTCCATGATTCACTTTTTTATGACATTAAATGACATATATAGTACAAAATTCCTTTGATATACATCTATGTTCATGATCTAATTTGTTGCATTAATTGTATTTTATCTATACCTCTTGTCGTGTTTATATTGTATATTTATGAAGCATCACAAACTAGGTTATCACCATAGCCCCCACACCCCTTGTCTCGTCAATCAATGAGCTAAATGATCACTTTTTATTTTGTATTTTTAATTTTCTTGAGAAGTGCCCCTACACCCCATGTCTTATCAAATGATGAGATAAAAGGGCTCTATAATAAATGATTCATGAAGCACAATATGATGTAGATGTAGGGTTAAACTCAAAATGGCAAACTCAATATATGGGTTTCTCCAACAAAATCATTTATGCAACTCACTTGGACATGTTTATTTGTTTTTCACCATGGGTCAACACAAGGCTCGGGTTTCTTACTCAGGTTGATTGGGTAGAGGGGAGTCTTAACATGGGCTTATTGTTATGACTTATAGATCCATGTGACATTTGTATTTGGTGGTCTTACAATATCGTTTTCCACAAACTTAGGACTGCACTATTGGGATTGGCAACTAGGAGTCTTCCAACCCTTGGCAATGGGGTAATGACAAAAGGTGATGGTTCCTAGCCTTAATGTTGGTGTTAACTTATTCACAATGCTCACCTAAATGCCTTAGGGAGATCTCAACACACTTTCAACATAACATTCCAAAATTGATTGATCGTTGGGTTCTAAACAAAATGCCAACTGCTATCCTAAAAGGATAGTCATAATCAAAGACAACAAAACTTGTTTTAGAATTTAAAATCTAAATAAAATGAGTCCCTAGGACCCTTGCACACTACTTGTAGGCCTTTTCAACAATGAGTGGTTACTTCTACAACTCTATTTTCAACATACATCTGACTGTACACTATGATTGTGACAGTCAAGGTATCTACGACAGTTAAAAATATTAACCAAGGGATCTCAACAATATCATCAAGGATTCCAACCTCCTTGTCTATTGGTGTGAGGAGTTATTTTTTAAGGTATAACACTTCTTTGCTTGTCACTTCTCATCCAATACTTCACCCAAACTTCATTTAAGTAGGGTTGTCATTGGCTTCTTTATGATTGTCACAGTCAACATACCCTAGAACAATCATACTCCCAATTGTCCTTTCTTGGTGAAATGATATCAAACCTCATAGGTTCATATCTTGGGGTCCTTCTACACCTATTTTAACACCCCTCATCGAGGATAGATCAACCTTTAGTTATTTTATGTCTTGTTTTCTCTATATTGTTGCCATAGAGGTATGATACATGGTGAATATCAGACCAATTAGTCTACTTAGCACATGCCATAATGAATTTGAAGCCTTGCAAGAATAAAACATGAAAACACATAACTACAATGGTCATCCCACTCATTTTTATGATTTTCTAATGCAGGAATGACCAAACATACATTATTTTGATGCCAGTGGTTACCCTTATCTAGGGTTTGGAAGATTTTACAAAATTGCTTGTAACTTGATAAAAAATCAATAGATTTAAATGAAAACAAAGGAAAAATTGAGAGGATTCACTCCTCTATCATATCCAATAGGCTTCCAATAACAACAAGGAAGATCTAACAATGAATAATATGAAGAATCAGCGTGTAATGTCAAAAAAAGCATACAAAACTTCAATAAATCTTTTCAAATTCAACAAGAAACCCTTGGATGGCATGCCAAAGGCCTATTTATATGTTTTCTCAACCCTCCAATGTCCACAACTGGCATTTGAACATTAACTAACCCAAACTTAACAACTTTTCTCAATGTGACAGTTTTGCAAGAAAAGTTGTAATGACAACTTATGACAAAACTTGCTAAGGGGCCCTAAAAAGGACTTCCCATGACTCAACCTTTACAAACAATCTTAAAGAGGTCAAATAGACCTTATTACATGATTAAGACATAAAGAGAACAATCTTGACAACTTTGCATCAACATGACAACTTTTGCAAGTTGTGATCAACATTGAACCGTTGACCCCCAGTGACCTCCAAATAGACTCATTTGATTCAACCAAGTACAAAAATGGTCCAAAGGACCTTATTCAATGACCAAAACATAAATACCAACATAGATTTTGAAATGGTTGCCTCATGGAGGCATGCATCCATTAGGTGCTCCTGCACCACAATACATGTTAAAGGTTTTGCAAAATGAGTAGCAAGCTAAGTGGACTTGATCTATGGGAAAACTCCATAATTAAATGTGATTGAATTAGAGAATATTGAGATCAATGACCTAAAAAATGATGACTTTTCACCCTTACATTATCACCTAAATACAATAAATACTAAGTAAACCATTCATACGCATAGAAAAGCATTTATATAAAATGAGTCAATAAATTTCACTCAAAAACAATACAAATAGATTTTAACAAAACATTACAAATAAAATTAAATTATCAAATAAAATATCACAAACAAATATTGACATTAAAATTCTTTTAATTACTCAAAAGAAAAGCTTGACCTTAAAGTGATTATAACAATAAATAAATAAGCTTGGAACATACTAGAAGGGAACCAATAGAAGTGAAGTTTTAACAAAAGTGCACGGATAAGATGGTGAGATTAAACAAATACTAAAGATATATTAAAACAGCACCGCCCATATCAATTCTCATCTCATCAAGATAGGATGAAGGAATAAAATACTATTCTAGCTACTCTTATTTCAATATACATACAAAATACCATCAAAATAAAAATTATTAAAAGAGAGTGAGGGATTGCTATTACCAAAAGTATATTATCTTAAAATATTATTACATTAATTGCATGTCATGTTAGGGGACAGAGTGATATTAAAGAACTTTAATTGATCATGCCAAAATGGAATCTTAAATAAACTACTGATTTAAATACAATACAAACAACATTTGCATGCCAAGTGTTTTTCACTGTATTGTTCTCAATTGATTTCTATTAAAAAAAAGCATATAAATATAAAATGTTTTGCTAATATTATTTGTCATATATTTTGAATAGAATATTTCTCATTAAAAAATTATACTTTTTTATATTAATAAATTAAAATCATTCTCTAATGTATCTTAATATTGCTATAAAGTCCATGAATGATGAGGTCAAGCTCCCTTCAAAGTAATGGTATAATATTGAGTATATTAACTCATATGGGTCAAATTTATGAGCCACATATCACAATCCATGTGTCTAAATCATTTATGTGGGCATGAAATAAAAAATGGTCCATACATAGTTGTATTGAGAATTATTTTGGAGGAATAACATGATTGGATAAGTTCAACATGTCAAATACAAATAGACCACTAGGGAACAATCTTGGGGGGAAAGCAAGTAGGTGGAATCCAAACAAAGCAAACGAACAAAGTGAAAATTCAAAGAAAAAAATGGATCACATTATAAAAGAACAAAAATGATTGCACTAGAGTTCACTAGAGACATTAAAAAGTTTGAGCCTTAATGGGCACTTTATAAAGATTTTTTCTTTCCTAAGGTTATCATTAAAGTGGGAAAAGACAAATGTTAATATTTATTTTAATGTGTGGGACCTAGGGAATATGAGCAACCACAAAGTTACAACTTGGGCCAGTGGAAATAATTATGTTTATGTGGGATCCATGGGTTATATTTTATAAGGATTTATAGATGTAGGAGGGGTCCTGTGTTTTTTTATTTTTAAATGTTAACATTGGATGTTCTTTAGCCAATAGTTGAAATGAAAGACAATGGAAAATATGTAGGAGTCCATGATTAGTGGTTGAAATTTTCCTATCTTATCCCTGTTGGATGTGATCTTTTAACAATTTTTAGGGTTTTGCTAAAAATAAATGTTTTAGTGTAGTTGGTTCATTGGTGAAAATGTTTAGTGTATAAGTCTATTTTTAAATCATTTTTTGTTGTGTGAAGCCTCAACATTATAATGGATAAGAGTTTTAGGTGATTCTAGAGGAATGGATATATTCTAGTAAATACTAGTATGTTGTTTAGTTGAGTTTGTTTGCACACTTTGCTATGTGTTATGGTTTGAATTGGACAATCGAATGTGTTAGCAAAGTTGTATGACTTAAAAATTTCTTTTTTATGATGTAATGGTTTAGGATTCTTTGTTCTCAATCATCTCTCATGGTTGATCATGCACTATATTATTAAGTTGTTCAATACAATGAATATACTCCTCGGTCTTTTCACTAAATTGAATTAGATCAATGATTTGTGCATCCATTATCAACAGAATGTTATAAATTAAATATTAAGGTATAAAAGTATATGATAATTTGTATCTATTTTCTCCTATATCCTTATAAATGAAACACTAGTTTAATATATGAAACTGTTCTCTTAAAGATTTATTATTTTACATATTATTTAAATTAAATGTATTCATAAGATTAATATGGTATTCATTGTTAATGGAGTAAAAACTTCTCATGTATATGGAATGTATTGGATAGCTAAAAGGGTTGTCCTCAAATGGTTAAGCTATTGGGTTGTCACCATTGAAACTCAAGTTTGACTCCCCAAACTAACATCTTAGCATTGAAGCATGTTGTAAAAGTAGTAGCCTCACAATTGGTCCATAGTCGAGATTCTATGAGATTTCAAGTCTAATGGTGGAAATATTGGACCTTATAGGACTGAATATATGGGATGTGGATTTGAAAACCAAACCTACATTAGATAATATACAGAAAAATAGATCATATTAAGTATTGTCTATAACTGGTGTAGAGAAATTTTGATATAACCTCTAAGAACAATCAATCTTAGAAAATGCTAGAAATGTTATTAGAGATGTGAATTTAAGGATAGTGTAAAGTACATTTCACTAGGAATGAATAAAAATATTGAGATTTAGCTCCTATCAAGATTGTAAACTAGTTCTCATTTTGAGTACAAAGGCTTTTATAAGTTGAACTTGTGGCTCCCACCAATATGATGATGAAAGAAAGTCAAACACATCTTAAGATAAGTAAAAAGAAAATTAGATATTTTGATCCCATCAACTTTAGGCATGCTTTCCATGAGGAAAACTAAGTAGTAGATTTTCTATCCAAAAATGTGTCTATCACCACCTCATAATGAACTAACTCTCTCATAGAAGAATGGCCAAGTATTGCCACAATACTTTGATCAAATTACCACCCCTTTTTTATTATTATTCAAAAACAATATAGAAAAGACAGGATAAAAAATGGGAAGATCAATTAATTTATCAAAGTAATGAACAAATTAATCACTCCTTACTATGGATGTTAAGTCAATCATGAACATTAACTCCCACCTCCAATTTGATGGGGTGCTATTGAAGAGTAAAAAGACTAAAAATCCTTCTCACATGCCTTAGCATGTGAGAAGGTCACACAATTTTATCAAACACTAAGGCTTTTTATAAGAATCTTTCAACCAAAATTAATATATTAATTTTTAGTAGTCCTTTATCATTTTCCAAAATGGGACGAGAATCAAATTCATACTAACTCATCAAATTAAGTGAAGCTACCAAATCTTAGTCTATGTTATATACGTACAACTTATAATTGGTAATTAAGAATTAACTATAAAGTTTTTCATAAGAACAATTAGATGTTTAGTCGTATATTAATTTATGTGAAATATGCATATCTTAATAGATGGTATGTTGATAAATGAACCATTAAACATAAGAGACAATTTAATATGTAGGTTGTCATATTTAACCAACAACATTAAAATTATAACTATTATTAATTAAGGGACATTATCATTTACTACTTATAACTAGCCTATAATATATAGTGTAGACACCTAAAACTTGCATAACTAATTAAAATAATTTTATTCATTTAATCATCATTTTTTTTCCTAGTAATTAGACTAAGGTTTAATTAATATCCCTATTCTTCCAATCAGCTTATTAATCAAATTAAACACTTGATTAAAATACATTTCTTCTAGCCTAACCTATTAATTAAACTAAGGTTTGATTAAATCCCCTCTAGCCATTTAATTAAATAAATCTTATTTATTTGCAATTAAAACCCCTTTCCCTTTTAATTGAATTTACATTTGATTAAAAACCCCTTTGCATTTAAATAAATCATTATTTATTTGTGAATAGTCCTCACACTTGCAAAATCCTACAAATGCAAGTTGTACTCCTTTTTGGCTAAAATAAATCTTTTATTTTATCTAAAATACCTATTCTCCTCCACTTGCATTCTCCTACATTTTTCATTAGCATGCTAATATTCTTCTAGAGCTCCTCTAACCCCTCATTAATTAGCCTAATTCCTCTAATCATATCACATCCCTAAATTTGGGGGAGTCACTTCTCCAAATTTGGAAGAAAGTCTTCTAAATGTGTTAAGACTCTACCTTCTTCAACAAGTTAACTTGTTGAGTCTTCCAAACTTGTAAGGTTATCTAACTTTCAACAAGTTAACCTCCAAAGTCTTCAAAAATAATTTAATGCCTCTTATAAGACATCATCCTAGCCCATGATGGTTGTCCCTTTGGCCAACCTCAACTTTGCACAAGAGTTTACCTCTTGGACAATAGCAAGCTCCCTTGGATAACATGGCATTATCCAATGATGTCATCTCTTGAGGTTACTCCTAATGCTTACTTAGCATCCTCTCAAGCCATCTCAAGGTGGCTTTTGTCAACTTGGGATTGGATTCAATCTCCCTCATGGATTGATAACTTTCAATCCTAGCCCTTGTTGATATTTCTCAATCTCAACCATCCATTTCTCTATTTTCTTTATAAATAGAGCTCATTTCTTCAATCTAAGGATCCATATTCTTTTGCATCCATATTATAGTTATTTTGTTGTGCAGGTTATCAAGGAGCTCCAATTGTTCATCTTCAAGCATCTAGGCCATCTTAATTGCATCCTAGCTTAGATCATCATCTAGCTTAATTTCACATCAATTCCATAGTATTATCATATCTCATCTTCATTTTATCTTAATTAGATCACTTAATCTTTCAATTTCGAAATACACCTCCATTTTGCATATCATATCAATAGTTGTTCATCTCATCACTACGATATTAGTTGCATCCATTTTGATCTTAGATCATATCCTTCAATCTTGTTCTTTAGGTTGACATCTTAAAGATCCTTGGAGATGGAGGACCATGAGACAGTTTTGAGTAATTTGACTTGATGAATATGTTTTCTTCATATATATTTCTTGTTGTAATGTTTCATGGGTGCAATTGATGTTTTCTTTTCTTGCAAGCTCCCAACAAACTAGGTGCACATATAGTACAATAGATTTCATCATTCCCATGAAATGCTCATGACATTATTTCATTATGAGAGAGTACACCTAATTTACAATGTATCAAAATTTAAATATAACAATAAAAATAATTAGACTCAAAAATCACATTAATGATCATAATTTTTTTTTTATTACATTACATTTGTTAGAATTATTGATAACTACAAGAATTGAATCTCATCAATAACATTCCATCTCTAAAAGATACATAATGAATATATGAAATGCATCAAGAGTTTTTATTGTAAACGAATCTCAATTTATAGGAAGGTAACAAACTAAAACATCATGTTGAAAGGATGAAGAATTCACCATGAAGGAACTTTATCTCACAACTAATAAACTTTAGTAAACTCCACTACATACTTACCCTACTCAAGGGTGGCCCTACCTTTTCATGAGTGAAATTGATAAAGAGATCCAAGCATATAAGAGAGAGCAATGTGCTATTTTCATAAGAATCAAAATATGAAGCACATCTATCATGTAGGACCCAACAATACACCTCATGTACCTAGCTAATTCTTTAAAACCATTCTAATAGTTACACATATATTCTATTGAAAGAACAACTTACACACCTTAAAGTTCTTATTCCCATCAAGTTTATTATGTACAACCATCTCTAGAACAACATGATTAGTATTTTTCTATCTAGTCGAGATAGTTTTTGATAACCAACTAAAAGGAAAGGAGTTCTAGTGTGTATACTAAAGGTCCTTCCAATCCAAGTAGGTAAAAATACGGGTGAGGGGGGTCTTCTCAAAAACATGGATTCAAATGATTTTCTTAATTTGGTCAAATAAATTCAAGCCCAATTATTGAAAGAGGTTACCTTGAACACAAATTCAATATTTGATGAAAAGAATTCCAAACAACCTAGACAAAATCATGATCAATTGAAGAATCTAAAATTAAATTGTAAAGCTCAAGTTTTTATAAATAATGATCTTAAGCAAACTATACATGCATTCAACTAGTAACTATCAAATCTTAAAAGTATTATACAAAACAATCATATAAATAATAAAATGTCATCAACCATACATCAACAATTTTTAAAAGGTTTTAAACACCAATTTTCGTGATAATTAAACATTGATTATCAATACCAAATAATAGTCACTTATAAAACTCAATGTAAAGCAATTAATGAACTTTTTCTTGATCAATACAACAAGAATTTGACAAGTTTTAAGAGGACATAATTGATAAGAACACATTTATATTGAGAGGGGGAGTAAATTAGTATAAGGAAATATTTTCACTTTAATAAAACTTAACAACCATAATATGAGCAATAACAACAAATGCACAAGATTCACATAATTGAGAACACCAAATTTGTGTGGAAACCTTTTTTGGGAGAAAACCATAGAGAAGGACAGCTTGGATCTATTTTTCAAATCTAGTTACACAAAACGATAAAAAAAGATCATACAACATTTGTAGGCACCAACCCAATGGAGACACCAGTCCCCACTTATAAATTTTGCAAGCACCAACCTACTAGAGACACAAGTCCCCACAACTAAGCACCAACTCAAAAAGAGACACCAATCTCTTTGTTTAGGAGGTACCAACCTCTTACACTTTCTAAAAAATGCTTCTTCAATGAATGATAAGCATTTAGCTTTGCTCCAACAATCTACCCATGCTATGTGTTCAAATGATAAAGAATTACACTTGTACAAACACACAACATGCAAAAAGACTTCTCCTTTATATACCCATTTTGGGGCACCAAAATTCAATGCAATGAACTCATAAGCTAACCACCTTTTTCAAAATATGGCCATTATTAGGTTGGAAAAACATGTTATCCTTTTTCAAATAAGAAAAAAATTAAACTTAATGCATACAAGTTGGCCAGACAAGGGTCGAGGTTGCCCATATTGAATACTAACAAGTGACAAACAAGGTATTCCTCAAAGTTGATCATTAATGTTTGATTACCTTAGCAAAATTTATAGAGTGAACAAATTGTAAATCGAGGGTCTAGAGTCAACTTTACCCTAATCTATTGGACTTCAACATCCTTAGGAACCATGGAATCCCTTATCTCTCTATTTCAAATATTTTTACAAAGTGAAATCATCCTTTTGCAAACTGGTTTTTAGTATTTTTCTAAGTTTGTGAACTAAAGAACCCACTAATAATGATTTTACTTCATTTCAAATGAAATTATCTTCTTCTCCTCATTTTTGGTGAATTGAAACTCTAACTAACTCTTTCATTGATGAACCAAGTGGCTCACAAACTTGAGACTTCACCAAAAAATGGTGGACTAAGCTATTCTTTCGATGAAAGATTTTCAACAAACTCCATCTTCAACAAACCAAGGAGTTCACAAACTTAAGAGTCGGTTGATTTTGAATGTATTTCAATGACTTAACCTTTTGATGGACCAAGAGATTCATGAGCTTCTATTTTGGCCGAAAAACCACACTTGCAAACTCTTCTTTCTTTTAATAGATCAACATTTTAGCAAACTTGGCTTTTGGTGAACTAAAATGTTAGCGACAACTTGTCAAGTTGAAGGCCTAAGCAACAATGGTCGAAGATTGAATTGATTGTCGGGTTCAACAATGCATCATACAATTTTCCAACAAACTTCAAGCCAAGGAAGTGGGTCTAATGGTCATTTGACTTGGTCTTAAACCCAACATTGAATAACCCCATTAGTAGTCATGGGTTGCATTAAGTTGAGGGTTGAATATATGAAAATATGAATGAATATAAAATGATATTATATAAGGATTAGAGAATGAACCAATCTTAACATGTTCATATGTAATTGTATTGAGTCATTCCGTCAAAATAAACATGAAAGTAAATGAAAATGGAAATGAATATGCAGTCCCTCTTATAACCTAACTTTTCTCTTAATAATAAATAAATGCATTAAGATTTTACTAATTTTTCATTAAAATAAATATTTTTCTATTCATATTTCTAGACTATTTTTTACTAACCAAAGAAAATGGCCTTTCCTCTAAACCTTCATAAAATCTTCCAAAAATAAAAAATAAACAATTAAATTAGAACACTTATTATAATAATTTATATATCATACTTTCTACTTATTATATTAATCTATATGCTACCTATACCGCATATTCTACTTATTATAATAACTATATACCATCTATACCACATATTCTACTCTAGACAATAATATATACACCAAATTCCAATCCATAGTATGAAAAAGCATTAAAAATATATATATAATTTTAAAAAAAACTGAATGAAACAAAACTATACACTCATTGATTTAAAAGGACGCCAATCCTAGTCAAGTCTAATCTGGGATTAGATTGAAATAAATAAATTTTCTATATGTCAATTCCAAATAAATTAAAATTGATATGTCAAGTCTAATCTATGGATAGATGAAGGCCATTAAATTAAACAAGATGGGTTAATAATTTGTTGTATATACAATTCAATTCAAACAACCTCATTGCTAGGTAGGCAGTACTTCAAACTTAAAGGGTTCAAAAATTATATTTTAATGGAACATTATGATTTGACAAGGCATCAATTGATGGAAACTTTTGTAAGGTTCCTTAGGAGAATATAGGCACCCTCTATTTAACATTTTGTGAAAGTGGAATCCTAGGTAAAATACAAACAACATTTGTATTCATTGGGCTCTTCTTTAACCCTAAATAATAAATAGTAAATAGTCCCCTACATAAAAAAGTAAGTATATATATATATACAATGTAAGGGTTAAAATACTGAAAAAATTCCCTCCTTACAATACTTCAAAGAAAGTTCCTTAAAATATTAAAAAAATGTCCTTAAGTGAGAATATGAGCCACATAAATCTTATCAGCAGTCATTTTTCTCCCCCACGTGGGTCCAATACAACTGGCATTCAAAATCCTTTATTTTAAAGCAATCAATCTGTGAGTGGTCCAGATCACATTCTTCAAGCCAAAGCGACTAGGTACAAATCTAATAAATGAAAAAACACAAAGAATAATTAAAAAATATCACTGATTTCTTTGTTCAAAAAAGTTTTGTACCATAGATTTTATTTGAAGCAATAATAAGTTGGAAGGAGGATGGTATTATATTATTAGGGGATATGGTTAATTTTGTGTTCTAGTTTTTAGTAGTAGCGACACACGCTATGGTCTATTATGTGCACAAAAATTTGAAAAAGTATTTTCAACGTGTTTCTTGATATCTATTTATAAATGTTCTATTAACTGTGCACTTAAAATTGTCAATACTTATGCACAAATGCAAGTAATCATGCACTATGAGTATCAATAAAGGTGTACAAATGGGCCAATTATGGTCCAAAAATGCTAACTATTTGGGGTTAAAGTGGGCGGCTATTGGTACATGTGAAATTCATTAATGGACTTTTAGGTATCATTCTTTTGATTTCTTTAAAGTTAGTAATTGGGCAGTTGGATGATCAAGACGTGAATGGTAATGGTAACTGGTGCTCTTCCCCTACTTAGTTTAATGACATATTTCATGTTGTAGGCATCTAGATGATGTTGAGTTCAAATCTTCTTCAACACGTAAAAGAAAGTATAGTGAGAAAATTATACTATTAATAAGATTATTGTGTTATTAAATATGGAAGTAGATTTTGAAATTGATTTTTTTGGGTTGGGAGTCAAGATTTGAGGGTATCCATTTGTGAAAGTTGCAACATAATCTCGATTTCATCTCTTATGGAGTTGAGACCTTTCATTCACCAAGATTTCATCAATAATGATATTGTTTAAAATCATTCAACTTACCTAAGAGACCAAAGACCCATTCACAAAAGTTGAAATTAACTTTAATATATATATAAAAAGAAATATATAATAAAAATAAATTATATATGAATAATGATTCACATATTTGTTTTATGTATAAATTATCAAGATGTTACTTTTTACTTACTTCTAAAAACAAATGAATTAAATAAAAATAAAATGACAATAAAATATTTCTTCAAAGTTTTGACCATACATCACGTAGGTAATTATAATCCTCTTAGCTCATAACAATCTAAAAATAGTCAAGATCTGGGAAGCTTCTCAATAGTAAGTTAAATTTTTGGTAAATGATTGTGTAAAAACAAATATATTTTCTCTCATTTTAAAACAGTTCAGGTGGGACCCGTGACGTGGATGCTACGAAAGTGGGATACAGCCTATCACAATCGGGTAACCTGGTCGGTCGAACGAATCACGTTCATGTGGGGCCCTCGAAGTTTATTTTTTCAACTCCTCCTTTTGCTTTTATGTTGAGCACGCATTTAATGGAACACGTGGAGTGTACGTGCCAACGTGGCAATAGAATACACTAGAGCCTCGATGTCCGAGTCCATCACGTTGGGATTTAGCCGCTAAATCAAGGCACCTCTGACACGTCATCACAGAGTTGAACTGCTGGGTGGTCCTCGTGACTATTTGGTCGTAGGGCTTTGCTGCTGGAAATCTTGATACGTGGCTTATTGCCAGCCTTTCATTTGGTTGTGTGGGATAAATACATGTTTCTAATTTTTAATTTGCAATAGTAAATTGATTTGTTTATTTAATTGAATAAAGTAGAACTTAAAAAAGAGGAGGTCGTTGGGAAGGGTGTATAGAAAGAATTGAAGTAAATGAATTTTTTTTATATTGAATAAAGTAGTTCTATAAAGAGAAAGCTATCAATAAGTAGTTATAGAACGAGTAGATAAGCCTAATCAAATTTTTAGTAGTCATAAGAGCATTGAAAGTATAGGGGTTTCACTTAATGAACCTGGGTTATATCATGTGCCTTCATGACATATTAAAGAATCCATTTATTTTCAAAAAATATTGCCTTAAACTCTTTTTTTGTTACCCCTCCCAATACACATCCCAAATTATAAACCCCCCTATTTTCACCATATATTGTTGTCGATTTTTGGGATTTTAAACCCTTTAATATAAATGCACGTGATATGATAATGCCTAGCTAGTGGAGCCCCTGCAGTTGAAAGAGACATTATGTCTTTGAAATAGTATTACATCCTTTTTGATGCGCCGAAGTTAATCTATGACATTGGCATTCATCTTTAATAGGGATTGTAGCTATGAGAAAAGAGAAGCAATCTAAAAAAGAGAATCATAGTATTGGTAATAATGTATGATGTAATAAAATTAATTAGAATAATAAGTTAATTGTAAGGATTGTATAAAGAATTTATAAATATATACTAGTCGATCAATAAAAAGGAATAATTCTGATACAAAAACAAACATTTTGTAGACGATATCAATGTTATCAAGGATAGGAACAACAACAACAATGTCAACACCAGGGATGATGTTAACACAACTAAGATTGTATGGTTGCTACAATTATTTTATTATCCTTTGTTGGTTGGTGTGGAGATGATTGATTTGATTGACACTTGATTTGTTCTCGTTGGTAAGCAATGTATTTGTTATTCTTTGGCATTACTTGTAATTGAGAAAAATATGAAGCACTATGAAAGAAAATGTCATCGTTGAGCATTGCAATACTAGAGTAAATTGAGTTGTTGGATAAATTATTAGATGCAATTTTTTTAAATACTTTTGGGTAAATCTGTCATCTTACTTAAAAGCGTGACTAAATATGTTTTATATTAGCATTGGATAATGCATGTCTTCACTTGAAATTTGAGTTCTAGAAATTTAGTGTTTATAAATCATAACCCAATTGGCTTTCTTCCTCCTATAGGATTAAGGCAAGGGAATCCAATATTGCATTTTCTTTTCATAATCATGGTAGAGGCTATGGGGAGAACAATGCATACCATAATCAACCATGGGTTGTGGAAAAGCATCAAGGTGACCAATGGAGTCGATGCAATTTTACATTAATAGTTTATATATGATATAATCCTTTTGGAGATGCTAATATGAATGAGGCAATACAAATAAAAAGATTGTTGGGAAAATATACAAAGTCGTAATGAAAAACCATAAAACTTTATTAAATGAGAGATCTTATTTAATGCAAGCTAGCCCTACAACAACATCTAACTACTTGTCATGAGATATTCTTTAGTGGTGTCTCTCTTCAAAAGAGTGAGTAGAGCTTCATTGTGGAAGGATCTTCTAAACAAGTAAAGAAAGGAAAATGACTCTCCTTCACCAGTACAATTTTGATGTTGAAATCAATAATCTTTGTTCTACCCATCTTCCTTATATCATGTCTCAAAATCTTAACAAAAAATAGTGATGATGTTAGGACCCGGAGGCAACTGAGAGGGGGTGGGGGTGAATCAGTTGTCAATTAATTTCAACCCAAATATAACTTAATCAAACTTGATACTTAATACTGGTAAACCAAACTTAATGTCAGTTGATAGATTAGCAGTTAATATTAATACCGGTAAAACTCAATGCATAAAACAAAAAGAGAAACAACATCCACAACACATAAAACAAAGATTTGTATGTGGAAACCTTGTAAGGGGAAAAACCACGATGGGAAACCTTACCCACAATCAGATGATACTACTATAGATAGTATGTGTATATAAATGGGGTCTGCACATGCAGAAAGACCAACCGCCTAGAGCTCACTGCTCAATCACAAAATAGGAGTCACACTAACTACAATTGGATGGTTAAATCCAATGATAATGTACTACTCAAAGTAGCATCTCCAATGCTGGATTCAGTAATGATTAAGCTCTGATAATCACCTTCAAACCTTCCTTTAACCTTCTCTATGGTCTACTCATATGATCTTAAATTATCGCACATACCATGTTACAATACCATAACCTTCCTTGCAATATTATGTTATATCCCCTCTTATCTCACAAATGAGATCTTACATATATACCAAAACCTAAGACCAAATGTGTAGGTCGGCTTACCAAGAATATTATAATTAAACCAATTTCAAATAAGTCAAGATGCGATGCATCATGTCAGCTCAATACATTTACAACAATATCCAATTAATTAAACCATCTCCTTAATGTGTCATGCTGATCTGGAATAGATAATGCATGTCGGTCCATAACCTAGACCAATTTGCCGGTAACAACAAATATGTCAACCCGATTAGACCAATAACCAATATACCAAAACCAAGTGTCCAAACCATGTCTTCGACATAAACAGGTGATCTCCAGATGATAACAAGTCATCCTCAGTGTTGGTGAATAATATAACCTGTCGGTGAATGATATATCAGTGACTGTGCATAAGTCACTGAACTTGCCGGTGAACATAATGTGTCGGTTCAACATAACCAAAGATCTCTAGGAGGATAAGTGTTGACATCAATGACAAAACTAACGCAACACATCCATAATACCAACAATTTAGAAAGAATTATGAAAAAAATTCTATGGCAAGATGACTCTTAATCTAGAAAGTCCATGGTGCAGTCACGGTTAGGAGGGACCTTAATGAGATCTATCTAGACCGTGCAACAAGAGTAAAACATAATAGAAACATGACAAGATGATGGAGGCAATGCATAACTGAATGTATTAGATCATGAAATCTTAGTACAAATGGCCGGTAACATCCAGATTACAAGATTCAACTCACTGAATTCTACATACATGCTCAACTACTGTACCGGTCAATTTTTGAAATTCTAAATCTCAAAATCTATGTCCTATCTTCTTCAAAATGAATTCCAATGCTCAATTACAATCATTTATATGATCCATGAAGATCCAATTGATGGGCAAGGTTGTTGATGTCAAAACTTGCATCATTTCAATTCTTATGTCATCAACTTGGGGTGTGTATAAAGTGGTTTGCGATAAGGATAGTACCACTTATGGGGGTTGTGCATTGTTGAACTGTGACTAAGTTTGGATCATGCTCCATCAAGAGTTGGTCAATAGCTATCAAAATCTCTCAGTTTTGACTGTTAATCAATCTAAAATCTAAATCTCTAAACAACTATCCTCTAAAAAGACTTCGAACTTGACAATAGAATTGTAACAAAATCGAATTAAGCTGGAATCATGGAATTTCCTAAAAAGCTTGAAATTACTTCTGTCTAAGAATTTGAATCTAACTTAAGTGTTAAAATTAAATCTAATTACGCTTGCAAAATTAGAGATCTAATTACGCTTGCAAATTTTGAAATCTAATCATGTTTACAAAAATCAAACATAACACCTAAATCCATGATCTAACTTAACATCAATTTTGCTTCCATTTTCACCATCAAACTAACCATCTTATTAACCATGCTATTACCAATCTAATCTACAACAATTTTAGTATTCAAACAATAATTTAAAACAAAGTATTACTTCTCCTAACAGTAACATTCAACTTCAAAACTGAAGTTGATTACTAGAAAGAAATTACTAATAGTTGAAATTTAACATCTTAGTGAAAAAGAACTAAAGTAAATTAGTTCTAAATTGCAAAATTGTAAAAGAATTGAAATCACGACAAAGATCACCTCCTTTCAGTCGAGCGGGCCTTGTTCTTCCTCTAGTGGGATCTTAAAACACAAGTGCCGAGATCAACTTTCTACTTTCATTGATAGGGTATGTGCACAAAGATAGTGGTTAGAAAAGTGGACACCACCTAAAAAACATGAAAAAACAATCAGCTTTTACGTGGTATTTAAATTTTAAATCACCATGTACGCACTTAGGTTCGTTGTCCCAGAGCCTAAAGAAAAGATACTGCATACGCGTTGCTTTAGTAAAGTGACCGCGTACATAGTTTTTAGTCCTAAAAACTGCTTACGCGGTACCTATCAATATAAGTTTTTTAAAAATCAACTGGGTCTTATTTTCCCCACGCAACCACAAATGGGCTCCCACTTTTCTCCACCAAATGCTATGGATCAAGGTTAGTTTTGCTTAATTTTTGTTTTTGTTTCTCGTTTATTCAATTTTTTTACGTTTTGAATTTAATTTAATTTATTTTGATTAGGTTTTTTATTTTTTGTTTCAAAAACCAGATTCTGATAATCCACAACAACAAGAAGAAGATGCACCTCCTGAAAACCCCGAACAAAATCCACAAGATGCACCTCCAACTCCTCCTTTTGAGCGTACACCTTATACACAGGAGCAATTGATTAATCAGTTAGGAAAAAACATGTCTAAAATAAATAAACTAATTAATAAATTGAAAACATCTGAGCTTGGTCATCATAAATCCCTCGCCACTAGCCTAGAAAAATTAGCTAGTGGTTCCATAGTTGTTTCCACACAAATTATAAAATGGGGAAACTATAGGGATATGTGTCATCAATACTATGCTAGTGGGTTATCATATGAAGGAGTGAAAAACAAAAATATTACTAAACAACAAATATGTACACTTTTTGATGATCCTAAAACTGGTGAGTCATTACCTCTTAATGCAAGGAGGTTTCCCATACGTTGGTGTACCAATGTGCAGATGAAGAATTTTTTTGGCAAAAGTTGTGGATGGTCTTTGATGATCCACCTTGTAATAATTATGAGGTGCCATTGTATTTTTTGAGAATAGTATATTATGAGTTTGTCCTTAATGTGTGGCCAAACTATTTTGATATGAGAGAGTTCCATGGTAGAGGTGGCGGCTCTACCCAAGATAGACTTGGAGCCTATAGGCGAGTAGCTCTAGAGAGTCGTCGCCCCCTAGCACACAAACCCAAGATGCATCAGGTTGTCCCAGTAGAGCTGAAAGAGTTGATGGAGCTACAAAATCTTCAGACGACCATAACATTGAATAGTGCCATCATCCAATATGGGACACAGTTAACACACCCTCTTGTATTGGATGATGAGCCATTAGTTGCTCCAAGTGGCAACATAGAGTCCATTCAACATGTGTGTGTGTGTTGCTCAGGGATATGCACAAAGATAGATGACGAGACCGATGAAGATGGATCCACATGTCATTCGTGCATGATTTATAGGAGTAGATGTCAAACCCACATGATTGAGGATGTGGTGCTGACAAAGGAGTTGATGGACATGTTGTTTGGCCATCAACCACAAACATAGGTGTGTTGATTTGAATTTATAGCATTTTATTTATCAATCACTTTAAATTTGTAGTTACATAAATGAATTTTCATTTATACATCGATTTAATTTGATACAAATAATATGCATTTCAAGATGTAGCAACAGTATCCCATACTCCTCCTATAGTTACTACAGCTGCAACTTCGACGCCTAAGGTCTAAATTTTGTAACATGTTAAAATAGAATAGTACACATTGAATTCAAAAAAGTTACAAAATATACTAACTATTTTTAATGCTTGGTCGAATTTTTGGTTTGTAGGTGTTGACAGGGGACCAAACATGTCCCAGATTGATGACATCATGATCTTAGTGATCAATTTTGGCCTAGAAGGCTATATGGTATCATATTTTGTACACCCTTTTTTATGTAGTGCTTTGATGGAATATGCAAGTCATTTCATTTTAGATTTTTAAAATTATGTTTAATATGTTATTTGTACTAATCTCTCATGTTAATTTTATTTTTTAGGGTACCCCCTCTGCGTCTAGGCTTCGTCCTAAGCAAAAGAAATCCTCAAAGAAGCCAAAATGTGGATAGAAGGTAATTGAACACATTTTTAGTTGTACAATTGTTTGAGAATGTTGAAATTATCTTAGTTGGGATTTGTAGATTGATTAGTGTTTTTGTCTATTTTACATGTACAACGACCATTGAGCTATGTGGATTTGTTGATTGCACCTAATAGGCCTGAGGATCAAGAGAGGGCGGAGGAATGTATCTCTATTTTATTTTCTTGATTTCATGATTATATGCATGTGTACATGTGGACTTGTCATGAATTATAATCTTATAATTTTTTCATACAGGAAATACATATAGCTGCTTCATCAATGGCGAGCCCTCCTCCATGTACCAGAGAAGCATCTTAGAATTCGATACACTTTTGTTTGATATATTACTAATGCAGAGAGTCTTGGAGCTTGATCCAATACACCTTATGGATTGTCTTGTCCTCCTTAACCTTTCAACTACTCAAGTCCATCCAATGGCACTTAGTAGGGGTTTACACTAATGATACCTCCAAGGTCTTAACCTCTTTAGATTTCCTCCTAGGTATAGCCAATGGTTTTGGACAAACAACTCCATGTCTTGAGGTTGCCACCTCAATCACACACACACCACTCTAGGGCTCCAACTACTCCTGCAAGGATCTCAACACACAACCACTTCCAAAGGACTCACAATGCATCTACCAAGTGTCTTTGAAGTAATTTGAGGCTTTTAGGATCACCAAACCCATCACTTTGGATTTATAACCTTTCTAAGTCTCTACCAGGCTCAAATAGGCCTAATTGAATTAGCCCTCCCTTGGCAATTTTAGGGACTTAGTTTTCAGACTTTCCAAACAAGGCTAGAAATAAATTATAGATTCAAGTACCCTTTTGGAATTTACAGAAAATATTGAAAACGTGCATCTGGGTTATCTGTACAAGTGGGGTTTCCAATGCTGCACTATTTTTGAGGGTTTAGGCCTCATCGGGTGACTTTGAAAGATGTGTTTCAAACCCTTCACCAATCAGAACTTCTACTTCAAACAATTAGGTACTCCTCAAGGGAACTCAAAGGGATTTCCATCCATGTGACACTTTGTCCTGCAACAATCCCCATGTGCTCTTAAAACTCACTTTTCATGTTGTCCTAACTCACCTACTCTAGCGGTGAGCCTAGGGCTTCATTGTATCTCCTCCTCAGGGACCTGAAAAACCACAAATCCTATCCTAAACCTATACACAGACCCTAACCTATCATTCTTATTGATTTCAACAGGTTCCATCGAAGAATGCTTAGGTTAGAGCCATTTTTTTTGCTCTTAAACCCTACTTGCAAGGGTTTTACACCTAGTTGCAAAGAATGGAACAAATCTCTGCAACTATGAATAATCAAACCTAAAAAACAAGATTCTAGAAAGTAAATTCAATCAATACTCATGCCCTACAATGATTTTACATAATCATGTCCATACTGGATCGTACCAAGCAATGAAAACTATCAAACGGTGAAGAAAACAAGATTGTTTCAACAACCAAAAACTTGCTCTTACATTACCAATTGTCCAACCCATACAATGAAGTGAATTTTGTCTTTTATGCTCTTGGTTCAGCTGGTTCAACCAACTCCTCAATGTCTTTAACCAAAAATGCGACTTTTGCAAAATTTGCATAATGTTGCTTAGAAACATTTACATCTTTTTACTCCTAAGATGCAACTTTGCATTCTAATTCATTTCAAGACTCTTGAAGGTCCTCAAACACCCTAGAAAACCTAAACACAACACAATTGACCCCTACTACATGAATACATTCATCTGGAGTACTTCTCTTGTGAACTACCTAAGCATCTCACTTCTCAGGTTGTCAGCATCTTGAACACAAATAACTAAAACCAAAACTTGGATAACTCAACCATGGCTCTACTGAGTTCCAAATGGTTGGTCCATTATTACATCACAAAGACAACACACAAAACTTGAAAGAAAACATAATTTCATGCTTGGAGTGTTAGGTGCCCTGCACCATACTCCCTTGGGACAAATAACTCAAGTCCCTTAAGTTAAAAGGTTTGCAATCTCCACTCCATGCTGAAGTATATTTGCCTTTGACATCCACATGGCATCTGAATCAGGTAACCCTTCCCACTTGACAAGATAGTGCTTGTAGACTCCTTTCCTTGTTTTCTTTACTATCTTGGTATCTAACATACTCTCCAACTTAACCGGTTGACTAGGTGGCAAATCCCTTATACAATTTTCATTAACCGATGATGACATGTCCAGCTGAGGTGTTGGTGACTCTCCCTTGTATGGATAGAGATCACATACATTGAAGATAGGACATATACCCAAGGTGAGAGGAAGTTCAAGTTCATATGCATTCTACCCATACTTGTGCACCACCTTGAGAGGTCCAATTTTCTTCAACATGAGCTTGATAGGCTGCCCTTTTGGAAGTCTCTCCTTCCTTATGTATGCTAATACTAAGTCTCCCACTTGAAATTGTACATTCCTCCTTGTTTTATCAGCTTGAACCTTATACTACTTGGATTTTTGTTGTAAGGATTGCCTTACCTTATCATGAACTTCTTTAATACCTTCTGCAAAGTTTTCCCCTTGCGCACTCTTAGGTGCCATTGAACTGAGATCTCTGAGCTCCAATATGCCCCTAGGATGGAATCCATATACTATCTCAAAGGGACTTCTACCTGTGCTACGATTTACTGAGTCATTATATGCATATTTTGCTTGACCAAGTACTAAATCCCAAGTCTGCCCATGTTGTTTTGTAAGACATCTTATCAAGTTACCCAATGATCGGTTGACTACCTCTGTCTGACCATCTAAGTGCGGATGATAGGTAGATGAAAAGGATAACTTGGTGTCCAACTTTCTCCAAAGTGTCCTCCAAAAGTGGCTCAAAAACTTCACATCTCTATCACTAACAATGTTGATTGGAAGACCATGAATTTTGACTATCTCCTTGAAGAAAAGGCCCGCTATATAGGTGGCATCATTGGTGCTCTTGCAAGGTATGAAATGTGCCATTTTTCTAAACTTATCGACCACCACATACACACTATCAAATCCCCTTGGGGTCCTAGGCAAGCCTAACACAAAATCCATGCTCAAACATTTCCAAGGCCTCTGAGGTATGACCAAGGGTTGATATAGACTTGCATTACTTGATGTTCCTTTTCTTCTTTGGAAAATGGTACATTTCTCTACAAACCTTCTCACTTATGATTGCAACTTGGGCCAATAATAAAACCTACCAACCTGCTCCAAAGTCTTATCAATGCCAAAATGACCTCCTAGACCTCCTTGATGCTTCTCTTGGATAATATTTTGCCTCATAGAACATTGAGGTATGCAAAGAAGATGACCTTTAAACAAAAAACCCTCTTTTATCATGTATTCTAAATAAAAGACATATAGAGTGTTAGAAAAATCAGAACAAACACTATATATCTCTGCAAAATCCTTATCATCCTTGTAGAGGTCTTTTAACTCACTCAAACCCACACTTTACATTTGTATCTCCTGCATAGTCATGACTCTCCTACTTAGTGCATCAACTACTTTGTTGGATGTCCATTTCTTGTGTTTGATAGTGAATGTATAGGATTTTAAGTACTCAACCCACTTTAGGTGTCTTTGGTTCAACTTATCTTTCCCATTGAGGAAACTAAGGGTATGGTTGTCAGTGAAGACTACAAATTCTTTGGGCAGCAAGTAATGATGCCACTTTTTCAATGCTTGAACCATTTCATACAACTCCAATTCATATGTGAATTACCTTTGCTTAGATTCATTTAACTTCTTTGAGAAGAAATCTATAGGATGACCCTCTTGGCTTAAAATTGACCCTATTGCCCTTTGGCTAGCATCACATTCTACTGTAAACAATTGATTGAAATCTAAGGGTTGGCAGCTCTACTATCTTGGCTTTCAACATTTCAAACCCCTTATTGGCTTCCTCTGTCCACTTAAAGTGACACTTAGTCCCTCCTTTAATGGTATTGAGAATAGGAGCACAAACATGGCTAAAGTTTCTCACAAACTTCCTATAAAAAGATGTCATTCAATGAAATATTCTAACATCACTTATGCCCCTAGGGATAGGCCAATTAATTATTTCTTCTACCTTAATTGGATCCATCTTTAAACATCCTTGAGTAATAACAAAACCAAGGTATACAAGCTCTGTTTTCAAAAACTCACAGTTTTCAAGGTTGATCTTGAGTTGAGCCTCCTTCAACTTCTTCAAGACCATCTCCATATGCTTGAGGTGTTCCTCCTTAGACCCATTGAAGATCAAAATTTCATCAAGATACACAATAAAAAATCTACCAATAAACTCAACTAAGACTTCATTCATGAGCCTTTGGAAGGTACTAGGTGCATTGGTGAGGCCAAATGGCATCACCAACTACTCATATAGGCCTACATTGGTTCTAAAGGTTGTCTTCCATTCATCTCCAGGTCTGATTCTGATATGATGATAACCAAACTTCAAGTCCACCTTTGTTAAGTAGCTTGCACCTTCTAAATTGTCCAATAGGTCCTCAATCCTTGGCATGGGAAACCTGTACCTTATAGTAATCTTATTGATTGCTCTGGAGTCAGTACACATTCTCTATTTGCCTCCATTTTTAGGCACTAACAGAGTAGGAATAGCACATGGACTCAAACTCTTCTTGATAAACCCTTTGTCTAAGAGTTCTTGCACTTGTTTTGCAATCTCTTCATTTTGACTAGGTGTCATTTTATAGGCAGCTTTGTTTGGCAGATTGGCCCCTGGAATTAAGTCTATTTGATGATTCACATCTGTTATTGGAGGAAAAGAATTAGACATGTCATCTCCTATTACTTCTACATATTGTTTGAGTATACCTTGGACCTCTTGAGGCACTTCACTCATTGGATCTGCCTTAGCTTCATCTCTAGGCTTCAATACTATAGCATGACCTTGATGACCTTGATGACCTTCTTTCTTCAACACTTTGAGAAACCCTTTACCTCCCATCAACATCACACTTGAGCCTATTTTCTTTTCTTCTTTTGGATCAGGTAGTGGATCCATTTGGTACTTCTTCCCATTCTTGGTGATAAGATAGTTGTTCTTTTCTCCATCATGACTATCTCTCACATCATATTGCCATGGAAGGCCCAACAAAAAATGACAAGCATCCATAGGTAGTATGTCACATAATAATATGTCCTTATACTCACCAATTTCAAATTCCACCCATGCTTGTTCATCAACCAAGACATGTTGACCCCGGTTGAGCCATGATTCCTTGTAAGGAGTGAGATGAGGTAATCTTTTTAGTTTAAGTTTATCCACCATTTCAATTGAGACAATATTCTTAGTGGACCTTGAATCTACAATCACCTTACAAATCTTCCCATGTGACTTGCAAGTGGTCCTAAACAAAATTTTCCTTTGTGGTGGCTCTTGAGCTTGGGGTATCTTGAGCATTGTCCTTCTCATCATTAATTTTTCTCCATCTGTCACTGGCCCTGCCTTTTTGATTGAAGAAGTCACACTCTGAGTGTCCTCCTATTGCACCAATTGAGTCCTTCTTTCACCCAGGTAATAGCTTGTTGAACTTGAGGCTTTTCCCAGACACTTAATCATGGTATGCCCAACTTGATTGCAATGATAACACCTATCTATGAAGATTGTGTTTCCTCTTCCTAAGTTTCCAAACATGCCCCTAAAATTGCTCCTTCCTCTAAAGGATCCTCTAAATGTTCCTCTCTAATAGTCCCCATTGCCTTCTTGGCTTTGCTGCTCTCCATTCCTTGATGACTGATGCCCCCCACCAAAGGTTCCTCTACCTCTAAAATTCTTACCTCCTCTATGTCTCCAATTTTGTTCACTTCTCTTGATCTTCTCCTCTTCCTTTAAGGCCAACTGAAAACACTTATGGATAGTGTCAGGTGCGAGTATACTTATCTCATCTTGTATGTTTTGTCCAAGGCCATTCATGTACCTGGCCAACATCTCCACTTCATTCTCATGCTTTCTAGCTCTCAAACTAAGTTTGTGGAATTTCTCGGTGTATGCATTGACATCTAACTCCCTTTGTTTTAGATTTTGCAGTCTCTTATAGATTTGTACTTCATAATCCCTTGGAAGGAATTGAGCCTTAAGTCTGATCTTCATATGCTCCCATGAAGTTAGCTTCTTCTTACCTTCTTGTATCCTTTCTTCTTGCATCATATTCCACCAAACTAATGCTAATCCTCTCAATCTTGATTTGGCCACATTTACTCTTTTCTCCTCTGCTACCTTTTTATAATCAAAGTGATTATTTAGGGCCTCTATCCAATCTAACAACTCTTCTCCATTGAGATTTCCTCCATAGGTGGGTAATCCATCCAAGTTGTCTTTGGAAATGGATTTGACTGCATCCAAGAATAGTTTTTGGTCTTGAGGCATTGCTACTACTGTTGGTTCCTCTCCATCTTCCACTTCTTCATCAATCTCATCACCCCATTCTATCTTTACCTTCCCCTTCTCCTTCTTAACCTCTCTGGTTCTTCTAGTTCCTTTTGCATCCTTCATTCCTTCTATCATCTTTGCCACCAACAATCGGATGGATTCTAGAGTCATTTCCTTTGGAGGCATTGAACTTGCTTCTAATTCTTCACAATCTGACATAGACCAAATCTTTCAAAGAATTGCTTTGATACCACTTTGATGCAGAGAGTCTTGGAGCTTGATCCAATACACCTTCTGGATTTTCTTGTCCTCCTTAACTCTTCAACTACTCAAGTCCATCCAACAACACTTAGGGGTTTATGCTAATGAGACCTCCAAGGTCTGAACCTCTTTGGCTTGCCTCCTAGGTATAGCCAATGGTTTTGGACAAATAACTCCACCTCTTGAGGTTGCCACCTCGATCACACACACACCACTCCAAGGCTCCAACTACTCCTGCAAGTATCTCAACACACAACCACTTCCAATGGACTCACAATGGATCTACCAAGTGTATTTGAATTATTTTGAGGCTTTTAGGATAACCAAACCCATCGCTTTTTCTTTCTAACCTTTCTAGGTCTCTACTGGGCTTAAATAGGCCTAATTGAAATAGCCCTCCCTTGGCGGTTTTAGGGACTTAGTTTGCAAACTTTCCAAACAAGGATAGAAATAAATTATGGATTCAAGTACCCTTTTGGATGTTATAGATAATAATGAAAATGAGCATCTGGGTTATCCATACAAGTGGGGTTTCCAATGCTGCACTATTTTTGAGGGTTTAGGCCTCACCAGATGACTTTGAAAGATGTGTTTCAAACCCTTCACCAGTCAGAACTTCTGCTTCAAACAATCAAGGATTCCTCAAGGGAAATTAGAGAGATTTCCATCCATATGAAACTCTGTCTTGCACCAATCCCCATGTGCTCTTAAAACTCACTTTTCCTATTGTCCTAACTCACCTACTCCCAGCGGTGAGCCTAGAGCTTCATTGTATCTCCTCCTCAAGGACCTGCAAAACCAAAAATCCTATCCTAAACCTATACACAGACCCTAACCTAGCATTATTATTGATTTCAACAGGTGCCATCAAATAATGCTTAGGTTAGAGCCATTTTTTTTGCTCTTAAACCCTACTTGCAAGGGTTTTACACCTAGTTGCAAAGAATGGAAGAAATCTCTGCAACTATGAACAATCAAACCTAGAAAACAATCTTCTAGAAAGTAAATACAATCAATACTCATGCCCTGCAATAAGTGAAAATAAGAAAACAAGATTGTTTCAACAAACAAAAAAATTCTCTTGCATTCCAAATTGTCCAACTCGTACAATGAAGTGAATTTTGGCTTTTATGCTCTTGGTTTAGTTGGTTCAACCAAATCCTCAACACCTTTAAAAAAAATGCAACTTTTGCAAAAATTGCATAATGTTGCTCAACAACATTTACATCGTTTTACTCCTAAGATGCAACTTTGCATTCTAATGCTTTTCAATACTTCTGAAGGTCCTCAACAACCCTATAAGACCTATACACAACACAATTGACCCCTATTACATGAATACATTCATCTGGAGTACTTCTCCTATGAACTACCTAAGTATCTCACTTCTCAGGTTGTCAACATCCTAAACACAAATAACTCAAACCAAAACTTGGACAACTCAACCATGGCTCTACTAAGTCCCAAATGGTTGGTTCATTATTACATCACAAAGACAACACACAAAACTTGAAAGAAAACAAAATTTCATACTTGGAGTGTTAGGTCCCCTACAAAAATTACATTAATTGTTTTTAACCTAAAAATACTTATCATTACTTTAATTGTATTTAATCTTTGATCAGTTTTTTTTATAGGTAATAGCGACAGTTTCTCCATCGATGGTGAGCCATCCTTAGTTCATTGGAGAAGTATCTCAGGCACCCATATGTCATTGTTCTCTATATTATAGCTTTTAAGTGTTTTTTATGTATTTATGTTAGTACATTGTATTAATTGTACATTTAATCTACAATAGCCCTCTTCGCAATTCGACCATAACTTGGATCCTTTGAAGTTTGTCTTCAAGAAAACTCCTAATATTGACAAGGAGAGGAGAGCAAAGACATTAGATTCGAGATCAATTGGTGAGGTAATCTACATTTCAATTGCAAAGAAATTATTGTTAATTGCATGGTTATGTTGTTAATTGTGAACTATTTTCTATAAAAGAATTCTAACTTGGCTTTTGAATTATGGTATTGTAGCCATCTACAGAGCTGTGTACTTCATCGAAGAGGCTCGATTTTGATGATCCACCACAAGTTTAGGATCATATAGTGTTAGTTGTGGTCATAGAATGACCAATACATGTAGATATATTCTACATTTTTATTGTATATCGATTTGGACATGGCATATGCCACATTTTTGTAATACTTGTATTGACTTGGCAGACATGCCTTTTTCTTATATATATGTTGATATTCAATCTAATAAATGTGTGCTGAGTTCATTATTGTGTATTCATTGTATTTCATAGCTACCCTTTTATAAAGTTAATTGATCGTTTGCCTATGTAATCAACAATATGAATATAAATAATAAAAATCTATGATATAAAATATTGCAATCATGGAATATGATTTGATAAACTTTCTAAAATGTTGAATTAACCCTACACAAATCCTTGTATTGAGTTCATTATTGTGTATTTGTTGTATTTGGTTGCTGCCCTTTTATAAATTTAAATGAATATTTGCCTATGTAATCAACAATATGAAAATAAACAACAAAAATCGACAATATGAGTATAAACAACAATATGTGTGTGGTGCGAGAGAACCCTCATGCTCACAATGGTCAAATTTTGGTTCTCGTGTTGTTTTACCATTGCTTTATCTAAATAAGGTAATTTGGGACCATTAATGATCATTTGAAGACATTTGTTAAAGTTTGGGGTTATTTGGATCAAAGATGTAAAAGTTGCTCAATTGTTGTCAAAGTTGCTCAATTGTCATCAAAGTTATCAAAGTTTGGCTTCATTTGGATAAAAGATTTAAAAATTGCTTAGTTGTTGTCAAAGTTGCTCACTTGTTGTCAAAGTTGCTCAATAGTTGTCAAAGTTGTCAAAGTTGCAAGATAGGCTAGAATTAATTATGTTCATCATGTGCACAAACCGACATCACAAGCGCATCCAAGTGGGTAGGTTTATGCTAGACATGTTCCTCTCATGCATCCCAAAGCGTTGGAACGTCGAAAGTCATACCCTACCGACGCGATCTCTCAAGTGCCCTGAGTTCAAAAAATTGTCAAACTTTGATGAACTATTTCTTCCAATCCAGGATACATATGATCGATCTGTTTGAACTTGTGGGGTTGCGTGAGGCTTCTCTACAATGGCCTATCTCAGTCTCTGATGACCCAAAGCAATTTTTTCAATTGGCAGCATTTTTTCGCTTGTTGCAAAAACCATTAGTTGCATGCAATGCAAAGTTGCAAGATAGGATAGAATTGATTCTATTCACCGTGTGCACAAATTGACATCACAAGAGCATCTGGGTGGGCAGGTTTATGCTAGGCATACTCCTCTCATACATCCTAAAGCATCAGAATGTCGAGAGTAATACCCTACCGATGCGATCTCTCAAGTTCCTTGAGTCCAAAAAAATTTCAAACTTTGACAAACTATTTCTTCCAATCCATGACAAATATGATCAATCTGTTTGAACCTATGGGGTTGCATGAGGCTCCTCTACAATGGCCTATCTCAGTTTCTGACGACTTGGAGCCATTTTCAATTGGTAACATTTTTTCTCCTGCTGCAAAAACTGTCAGTTGCATGCAATGCAAAGTTGCAAGATAGGCTAGAAATGATTACATTCACCCTATGCACAAATCAATGTCACAAACGCATCTGTGTGGATAAGTTTATGCTAGGCATGCTCCTCTCATGCATCCCAAAGTATCGGAACATTGAGATCCATACCCTACCAGCGCGATGTAAAAGTTGCTTGACAACTTTTTTGACAATAATGACATTTTTTGCTCAAATTGTATCTAGACTCAATCTATGACTCCTATGACCCGATAATGACTCAAATAATTCTCCATGATTATACTAGAGTCAAGAATTCTCATGATTGACCTTATCACACCACATAAACTCAAAACATAGTCACGAAACAAAGACACAAAAAATAGTCACATATTATTCAAAAAATTGCCTCTAAATATGGTCAAATCAACTCTTGGCTATTTGAATATACAAAAAAATGTCTTACAAATCATCTCATGGGCTTTTATACAAAACTTGGCATTACAATATGTGCGATTTAGCTCATCGCCATTTTAATATACAAAATTTGACATCTAAATATGTAAAAATCAACTCATTGCCATTTAAATATACAAAATTATGCCCCTAAACATGTACACATCAGCTCATGGGCATTTATATATACAAAAAATAAATATAGAACAATTCATCGATGATATATACAAAATTCTCAAAATCATTCTAGTCTGAATCGTAGAATCAATCAAGTGAGCCTTCAAGATCGCCTCTAACCCATATTGTGTCAAGTATTGCCTCATGGTCAAATTCACAAACTTTCCATAAAATCTTGTTATGAGGTCTACCACGATACTTCATCAAATGAATATTCGTTGAGAAATGAAGAATACGTCTATGTGTTTCAAAGTCCTCGAACAACCAAACATCAGAATTCTTGATAGGGTTTCTTCTAAGAGATGTTCCTGTCATGACAACAGACCCTATTGGGTACTCAATACCCTCTTTGTCAATGATTGTGGTTGCCAATTTTCTTTTTGGCTCAACACAACGACACAAATAGTAATTTGTTCCTTCTTCATTGTTCTCTTCTGCAACAACTACATACACATGACCTGCATTTTATAAAGTGTTAATTAATACCAAAATAAAATATGATGTACAACAAAATGAACCAAAAAGAATACTTGCAAGAAACTTAACTCAAAAAATCACCTGAATCCACTAGGTCGGATACATGGTAAAAATCCACTGATGTCTCCATCTGGCTCAATTGTAGTGCTTTGTGAATTTGATATGTATCGATGGGAACCAACGGTCTACAAGACCATTTGTCAACCAACTCTTGTGATTCACATTCTTCCCACAAACAATACATGTATGAAGAGAAAAAACATACCATCTATCTCGTATAAATTACCAGTGAACTTGAATTTGAACTCATAAATGAGTGCATGTCACTCGATCTTGCAACTGTACAACAATCTAGATAGTTTTCAATGTTAGATTCAGTGATCAACCAAAAATATATACGAACCATTGACATAGCTAGATTACCTGGACCCATCGTAGAGTTACACCATCGCACAATTGTTTATGCATCTATCAACTCAGCACCACCTTCATACTTCAATTCTTCCCTAGCTAGGGCTATTTTTATACATGCTCCCGCACCATCGTTCTCTCCCTTACCATGTCCAGCCTCAGTGAAATTCCAAAAATGTTGTACACCACTTGTCATATGAATCCTTGTTAACCAATAAAATATGCTTGCCTTCTTGAATAGTGCGGTGCAATTATCTGACCATATTAAGTGTTGGTTGTATTGTATGTTTCTTTCCTTTAAATTATCATAGAAAACTTTAAAGCATCCTTGTACAAACTCTGATGAAAGAGTACGATCATCACTTATGTAGAAGTGATACTCTCTTACAACCTTTCTATCCTCCTTTGTGCTATCATCTGCATGCATGAATGTTGTGTACAAAAATAGAAACTTGTGTAGAATGATAATACATAGATTGCACTTCATTTTGAGGTTGTAGTGTATAATTTTTAAAAAAATCAACGATAAAGACAATGGTGCCAAGAGAAAATGTGTCCTTACATAACTTGAATTGCTCATCTAGCCAACGATCTCTATGTGTATGCATTATGTACTCATAACCTAGTTTCTCTCGAAACATTTTCATAAATTCAGCTACACATATATCATTTATCACTAACTCACATCTCTTCAAATATTTTCCATCTTTAACTCCATATGTGACTGTCTTGTATTTTCCAAAAGAAACTAGTTTCCTACCAATTTCATGTGTGCTCTCCAAATGTACACATATTGGTAAACGTTGCAAACCACCACATATAACACAAGAACCTTCCAAACAAGGCATCTTATAATAAATGCAACCGTCATGTCTATTACATAGCACACTTGAAATAAATTCTCTTACCGACTTAGGAGGTTTTTGTATATTGCATTCCTGCAAAACATCATTAGTGTGGAAAGTAGAACAAATATGACGAAAAATATCACATTGCATGGAAAATTCAATATGCATCCTACAACAACAAGTGGTGCATGCATGATTAATCTTAATATAAAAAGGTTTTGCCATTTCAAAAAATCTTTCAGAAATTCTTATTTGAGGAAACTTTTCAAGGAATCTTTCATAAAATTTTGTTTGAGTCATATCCAAATAGTGTTTAGCATGTGGTTCACGATTTGTAGATCCGATTCTTCTTCTAACAACATCTCTTTGGTTGGGTGAAACTCTTGTGTTGTCATGCCAAAAAATTTCAATTAATGTTCTTAGTGCATCAACAACAACCTTGTCTTTGCGTGGTAGTCTACTCGAGAATGCCCAAACAGAATTATTGTTAGGTTCCTCTATTTTTTCCTACCTCGGTAATGCTTTACTTAATGTTGTTCTACTAACATTTAATGACTTACTTATTTTTCTTATCAAACGATCTTTTTTATTTTCTTTCTCATTATGGTTGATGTAATGACACAACGAGTAACATTAGAATCTTTAGTACATGATTTTGAACCAATAGCTTGATATGCATCAAATAGATTTCTCACAATAGTTCTTTCATTGTTACTTTCAAATGATCTTAGGCCTAGAATTTTCATTCTCTCTCTAAAATTCAAATTTTTAATCATTAGAATAATTAATTGACATCTTGCGGTTTGATTTAAGTTTTCAAAACAGTTTTGCCATATTCTTTTAACCATTCTCCTACAAGTTCATTCATTCATTTTATCAGGCATTGGCTTCAATATATTTTCATCAATGTCAATTAGATACTTTGGTTTCCTACAAATGATTCTAGGAGGTGTTAACATTGGTGCATTGTGTGCATTGTGTACACTCAATTCATCAAATAGAGAAGGTGTATGTTCATCATTTAATTGATTATTCAATGTGGTCTCTTCTTCAATTGCATTAGGTTCATATGGTAAATCAAATGTCTCTTCTTCAATTTCATTAGGTTCATATGGTAAATCAAATGTCTCTTCTTCAATTGTATTAGGTGCATTATGTTCATTTGGTAAATCAAATTGAGATGTTGAGGATGACATACCTTCTTGTCCCATTGTTCTTATGTCATGTAATTTCTTCATACGCTACCTTTGTCTTTCATTTTTAGCCTCTTGTTGTTCCATCGTTCCTCGCTTATCCTAAATAGAATCATATTACACATATAGGTAAACAAAAGTTTATAAACAATCAAATAACCATAAATATGCATCTTATCATTATTTTTTTGAATCAAAACTATTAAAAAATCACAATAACATTGACAAAATAATAAGAACAATAATTTAGTCATTTGAAATCATGCAAAAACAAAAAATTCGCTTACTTCTATGTATACAACAATCATAGAAGCCCAGACACAGTTGTAGTGGGGCCTTCAATGACCTCAAAAACTTATTTTGAGGCCTTTGAGGTGGTTGGGAAACTAAAAGTATATGTTACAGTACCACGTACGAGTTGTTAGGCCCAAAAATGTTTGTTGCAGACCAACATTAATTTTTCTAATACCCCGTACGTGGTTTAAATGTATAAATACCTCATACGTGTTGTTCGGCCTTAAAAATGTTTAGCAGACTGACGAACTAATAGTCCCAGTACCCCATACGCACTTTTTGTAGTAAAGAAAGTGTGAAGGAAAAGGGAGGGAGGGAGGTTGAGGGCGAGAGAGGGAGAGGGAGGGTCAGGGAGAGGGAGAGAGAGGGAGAGGGGGAGAGAGGATGGAAAAGGGAGAGAGGGAGAGCGGGGAAGAGGGGGAGAGAGGGAGAGAGGGAGAGGGGAGAGAGAGAGAGGGGGAGGGTGAGGGGGAGAGAGGGAGAGAGATGGAGAGGAAGGGGGAGAGAGAGAGAGAGAGAGAGAGAGAGAGAGAGAGAGAGAGAGAGAGAGAGAGAGAGAGAGAGAGAGGAGATGGGGGGAGAGGAAGACATGCCACATGATGTCATTAGGGGTCACGTGGGCTCCTAATTGAGCCACACATGTGTTACAACACCATATGACCCCTTAGGAGACCATTTGACCCCTTGAGATATCACAAATGGTCTGAAGAGGTCATGAAGTGTTATGTGGGATCATGAGAGAGAGAGTGAGAGGAATACAATACAGTACAATAAGATATCAAAGGCAATATATATCAATATACATACATACACATATACATATAATACACATAAAATATCAAAAGGCAATACACATACACACACGTGTGTGTATATATACATAATATATTATATATATACATTATATATACATATATACATGAAATATCATATTTTACATATTATACATGTATGCATATATGTATGGACACACCCACATTCTAAACATGCAAAGAAGCTTGTACGTGGTTTTGTTTTATAAATACCCCATATGTGTTGTTTATAGTAAAGGAAGCCCATACACACTTTTGACTATTTAGGCTTGTGAATAGGCCTAGATGACAATGTTGCAGGTTGGAAGTTTGATTTCCCTCCTTTTTGACGTGTTTTGTTTTATCAACTTGGTTTCTCAACTTTATCATCATCAGGTTTACACTTCATCAAGTGGAATTTCTAAAATTGCCACCATATTTTCACCCATCTTTTGAGCTTTCTAACCATATAATTATTTTTAAATTTGAACAACAATAATATATTATTATTGAATTTCTTTTACCATTTTCTTCATAGTTCTTAGAGACATACGTGTACCATTTTTTTTTAATAACTTTTAATCTACTTATCCAATTTTAAAAAAATATATATATTATTGTAGTGCACTTGATTCTATACAATTTAAAAAAAAAATAAATTGCATTTTCATTTGTTTTGGTGCAAGTTATGCTTCACGCACGAACATGTACCTGATTTTCAGGATGTGCTTGATTGGAAAAATCATAAAAAAAAAAAACTCAACAAAAAATACACAACTTCTAGTTCTCACTCTTAACTATCTTTCTACCAAAGGATTTGTCAAAATACTAAATCTAACTATGAGTTTTTTGATGTGCATGTCAGACACTATGTTATATTTTTCAAATAAAATCAGGGTCTGTTTTTCATGCGTGAAGGATTTAACCCCCTTAATATTATCCAATTTTGAAACAATTTAGTAGTTTGGAAACTAAATTCAAAGTACTACAATATTTGTTATTTTAGTATCTTCATATCTTGAGTGGATGACACTCAACTTTCTCCTCTAAGTTCAGGTTTACCTGATTTCAAAAAAAAAGTGTCCACTTATACCCCCCTTTTTGCACACCATCTTTGTGCACTTACCCGATATGTGCTTTCGAGAGGAAAAAAAAAACAGGTTCTGAGTATTAAAAAAGATTCAACTCAACTGAAACTAAGTACTAACTATTTTTTCCTATTATCTAATACAAGACTTGATGGGATATTTATAGATATCCTTTTATTCGAATTTCAAACTAAGGTTACCTGCCTAAAGCGATAGTAACAACAGGAGAAAAATAAATTGAAAGAAATAAATCAACCCTGAGAGGAAGTTGAGTTCTGAAAGACACCAATGAAACACACCGATGAGGCAGGAATAGAAAGAGGGATCAAGGAAGATCTTTCATTTTGAAATGACTGGAGGTTATCATCTTCTATGTGACAACTATCATGAACCTTGTCGAATCTTGCTTGTTTACTCAAAAATGTGTTTAAAAAAACATAAATGAAGATAAAACAGAACTAGAAGATATAATTCTAATTACCACCATATTCTCATCATTTAAACAAGCAAAAAGACAAACATTGCATCATAACTATTACTTCTAATATTACTTATAACTAGTAGAGTATCATAGTAAAAAGTAAATAAACATGTGTGCAATAGGGTATGCCGCCAGACATATTAGTCTGAAGATTAATAAAATAATAAAATATAACTATAATAAAAGTGTAATATTTCCTCTTCATCATTTTCCCCCTGCCTGCTTTCAACCATGTCCTCATGGTTGGTCTAGGACATTCCTATTTTTTCATTCCACTGAAATTGCTTAATCAAGTTTGTTAAAATTGTACTCTTGATATCTCTGGGGAGGAAAATATCCTTTAAATAATTCCACTCTTTCTCTCCATTCTTCTTTAGCATCCCTATCAATCTGCTCAGGTACATTCAATAGAGGTACTAGCATAAGGATTAGAGGAGGTCTAAATCACCTGCCTATCTAGTCAATTTTTTGTCTCTCTATTACATGTATGATGGATCTTACTCTTTCAAGGCCCCAGAGAATAGTTGTTGGAGAGATTGGTTCTCTTCTTCTTAAGATGGTTGGAACAATGTTATATCTCTGCCCTATTGCTTGCAAAGCTTTGAATGGCAGACCCTCATTCTGAGCACTTCTGAATGTAGAAATACTAGTTTCCAAATTATTCTTATAAATTGCTTGGACTTTATACATTATTGAAATGGAAGTGTATATTGTCCTGAATGTTGAAGAATTGGGTGTTTCATCTCTCATAGGAAGACCTAGTCTACCTTGTTGTTCTCTATATTGGTCCATCCTCTTCTCCCATTCCACCTGATTCTAAAGTAAGGACACAAATGCCCTAACTTGTACTTCCCCTACAAAAATATTAATGAAAGATTTATGATGATGGACCAATAAGAAACCATGCATATAATACTCACACATTTGGTTTTGATAAATAGGATGACTTTTGAAGAAATCTTCAAGAAAGTCATCATCATCTTCATAGTCAGTTTTTCTATTCAAAGCCAATTGGTTAATCTTCCACTGCATAAATTATTCCCTGAGGAATAAAGAATACAAACCCGAAGGTTTTCTCATGGCAAGTAAAGTTGAAGACAAATCTGCCATTTGTTCAATTCTTAGTTCTGCCTTCTTTGTTTGTTCCTTCTCCTCACTTAATTGTTTATTTAAATTTGCATTTTCCTTTATACACTCCTCAATGACCAAAGAGAGTTCCCAAAGGAGTGTAAAAGATGTAATAGTACCTTGGGGAAAAATTTGTGGATGCTCCTCTACAAGTTTCTTTCCTTGCTTTATTAATTCCCTTTTCAATCTTTCAATTTGTTGATTTCCCCTTAGTGCTTCGGTTATTGCCTATTGCAACGCCTCTTCAGTCTGCTCTAGTTTCTTATTCATGGTTTCTTCATTGATTTGCAACTATGTGATTCTATCTTCTAGTTGAGTTCTGTAGATAGAATCCTTTTTCATTTAGCTTTCCATAAATTGAATCTTTTTCTTGGCCTCAGCCAACTCAACTTCCAATTTAGACATTAATAAAACTTCTTGCAATTCAACGTCTTCCTCCTCTCTACCTCTATCAATTTTTTGGGCATTTTCTTCTGTCAAAATTTGCTTTCCCTCCTTTGTTTCAGCAACATGAGGAGGCAATGATGTAGGTTCAGGTTCAAGTGGGACTTCTTGCATTTCATAATCCTCGTCTGAGGAAGAATTAGATTGTGGAGAGTCTTGCACAGGTTCTTCATCATAATAATCTTCAATATCAATTATTTTGGATGACTCTTCTCCAGTATTATCTTTAGCTCGGGGTGTTTCAGAAGCAAAATTTTGTAATGGCTCTTGGCCAACTTGTACAGTAACATGGGGTTGACTAGTAGGAGTTTGTGGGGTTGTTTGTGGAGAAACAAGGGTTACATTACCTTCAACATGAGGATGGAACGGTTTTGAGATATTGTAGAGGGTACCGACTCATTAGGTTGAGAGACAATAGGGTCATCAGAAGTTGTATAGGCATGAACATGAGAAGATGGTTCACCCACCTCTGTTTCAACTTTTCTTTTTAAAGAACTATGGGTAGCTCTAGTAAAATTAGGAGTATATGTTTCTACTTTTTGCTTGTTATCCGTTGGGCCCTCCCCTAACATGTTTGTTTCTTTTTGCCCTCTTTTTGTTCTCTTCCTAGAAGATTCCCCTTTTTCTATCAATCTTTTCATAATGGATCCCTTCTTGCCCTTCTGAATAGGAGAAGACAAGAATTCCAACCATTTTTCTCTTCCAGATTCTTTCTTAAGAAAATGATTTTTAAAAATTAAGTGCATCAACCCAAGATATTTTACGTGACCCTTAGAAAGTTTATCCCTAGCTCTCATTGTTGTTAACTGAGAAAATAGAAAGGAAGGAATATTTACTCGAGCCTGGGGGCTAGTATTAGCATACCTTAAATGAATAAGAAGTTGAATTATTGGTCCCAATATAGTGCCATACTGAACCTCACATGTGAAAAACTTCATTAGCCATAAAACAATCATTTTCCAGGGCTCTTCCAAATTGTTTATGCTTACACCTTTCACACTGCCTTTATACATTTACAATTTAGGTTTGGGCTCACCCCCTTCATGGAATAGGTTCACTACTTCTTCAAAATTTGTATGACCCTTGTTTATTGCTTCACCTTCCAAAGGAATCCCAGAAACCTCACTTATGACCTATGGAGTTACTTCAATTATTTCTTCGCCTACCCTTGTGACATTAACATGGAAATTTGAAATAAATTCCACTATTATTTTGAGGTCTAATCCTTCATATTTCTTGATGAATTCAATCCAACCCACTCGAGCTAATAGTTCCTTTGGTTGTGGGTTAAGACTAAAATTTTCTGGGTTTTTTATCTTCTTGTTCCCCATTAATTCTAAAATCTTTTGCACCTTGAACCCAGCCTTGACTACTAAAATGATGAACACTGAGCAAATTTTTACACTCTTCACAACTTTCAACTTTTAAAACACGAAATACAAATAGAACAATCTAACATTCCTAGAATAAGAATGAATCACACAAATTGATTATTAATGCACACATATTTCTTCATTCATTTCCACATTAAATCACACTATCTCCCACCATCATTTCATACCACTATCATGATTTGATGAATTGGCAGAGATTTTTAAGAGTGTACTTCAAATCAATTGAATCATTACTTTTTTATTTCGATTTGATAGATGATGTCGATCAAATTTATCCCTTATATTCCCAGTTAATATTTTAATTTTAATTATAATTAAATAAACAAATAATAGTTGGCAGATACCTAATGCAACACACTTAATTACCCCTACTTTAACATCTACAAAATTAATAAGACAATATTTCAAAATAATAACTATACTGAATGTTACCTTCAAATTATTTTAATGTTTGCAAGTTAGGAGCGATGATGCATAACTAATCACATGCTAGAAAAAGGAAACATCATAATGATCAGGAGTTGTCCAGAGTAATGATATCACTTCATTAGTATGAAACCAATGATCAAATCAAGAGTTTAGTCGAGGCTCACTCTATACTAACCCTACAAACATTAAATGAAGTCACAAGATCCATCATCAGGAACACACATGAACAAGGAAGGAATTGCTTCAACAAAAGACTTATTCTAGAATCTTGAGACCCATCATGATTTGTCAGGATCCATTAGGAGTTGATCAGTAAAAAGCTACCATTTCTGGTTTTCAACTTTTTCCATGGGCATGTATTGCCATTTTCGGTTTTCAATCTTCCCTCATTTTTTTTTGGAAGATAAACCGTCTTTTCAAGTTTTCAATTTATCCTCTTTATTTAGTCTTTTCTTGGACCATGCATTACTGGATTCCATCATAGAAGTGATATCTTCTATGATGAAATGTTCAATTTTGCCTTGTAATTCCTCATAGAATTCCTCCCTTGATGTTAGTTTGTGATATAACTTAAGACGATGACCATTAACCAGCATCATCTTCTTCTCTCCATCAATAGGTATTAATTGGACTACACCATTATCATAAACTTGACTAATTTCATAAGGTCCCAACCATCTTGTATGAAAGTTTCCTTTAAATTTCTAGAACCTTGAATCAAATAACAATGCACAGTCTCCCTTCTTGAAATTTTTAGTTACAATATGCTTGTCATGCCATAGTTTCCTCTGCTTCGGAATCAATTATGTATGTTGTAGTGCCTCTATTCTCATCTCATCAAGTCAGTTCAACTACAAAATTTTGGTCTCCTCTTCTTTTGAAAGATTAATCCCAACTTCTCATGTTGTTCTTAATGTTTTGAACTCAAACTCAATTGGCATGACATATGTTTTTTCCATATTACAATTTATACGGAGAAAATTGTTGATATGTGGCGACTGATCAACAAAGTACTTTACACTCAGCACGTATTCAAGGTCGAAAGGTTTAACGGCCAGAATTATCAGTTATGGAAAATGCAGATGGAGGATTACCTGTATCAAAAGGATTTGTGGTGGCCATTGGAAGGAAAGGCAAAGAAAGTGACCACAATGTCAGATGAAGAGTGGGACATTTTAGATAGAAAGGCATTGGGATCCATTCGATTGTGCCTTGCACCATCTGTAGCATTCAATATAATAGAAGCAAAAATGATTGTAGATTTGATGGCAACATTGGCTAAATTGTATGAGAAACCCTCAGCTTCGAATAAGGTATTTCTTATGAAGCATTTGTTTAATTTGAAAATGAGTGAGGGAGGATCTGTAGCGGAGCACTTAAATGAATTTAATACAATTATGAGTCAATTATCTTTGGGAAAAATTACTTTTGCAGAAGAGGTTAGGGCTCTCTTGATTTTATGTTCTCTACCAGAAAGCTAGAATAGCTTGGTTATGGCTGTAAGTAACTCTGTCTCTGGTAAAAATACTTTGATATTTGATGATATTGTTGGTGTTATCCTAAGCAAGGAAATGTGAAGGAAAAGCACAATTGAGACTCCAACATCATCGGGTAGTGTTTTGAATGTGGAGAATAGAGGAAGATCAAAGGAAAGAGGAAAAGGCCTTGAGAATGAGAAGTCATGAGGGAAGTCAAAGAAAGGATGCTCTCAATCTAGAGGAAAGAAAGATTGCTGGTACTGCGGAAAGCTTGGTCATCTAAAGAAAGACTGTTGGTCTCGGAAAAACAAAGAAGGAGACAAAAATGAAAATGACAGTAAGGAAGCTAATATTGCAAGTAATACTTTACAAGATGCTTTAATCTTATGTTTGGATAATGTTAATGATTCCTGGGTAATAGATTCTAGGGCTTCATTTCATGCTACACCCCATAGAAAATATTTTCTAGATTATGTTCAAGGTGATTTTGGACAGGTATATTTGGGTGATGATGAGCCCTATCAAATTGTTGGAAAAGGAAAGATAAAGATCAAGTTGCAGAATGGAAATGTCTGGTTTCTGTAGGAGGTAAGACATGTTCCTAATTTAAGAAGATATTTAATCTCTGCAGGGCAACTAGGTAGTGAAGGTTGCATAGTTACCTTCTCAAAAAGTATGTGAAAGGTCACTAAAGGATCATTAGTAGTAGCTAAAGGTGCGTAGGTAGGCACATTATAACTGTGTATTGGTAACACTTACTCTACCTTAGCTGCTACAAATAAAGTTACTGCAGGGACAACAACAATAGATGTTGCAAGAACATATTCAATAATGTGGCACCATAGGCTTGGGTACATGAGTGAGAAAGGGATAAAAACCCTTCGCTCCAAAAATCTATTTCTAGGACTAAAGAAGATTGATTTAGAGTTATATGAAAACTATATTTATGGTAAACAAAAAAGAGTAAGATTTCTCAAAGTTGGGAAAGAGAAGAAGAGTGAGAAGTTAGAGCTTGTACATTCAGATGTATGAGGACCGGCTCAGGTATCATCTCTTGGTGGCTCTTGTTATTATGTTATTTTTATTGATGACTCAACTAGAAAAACATGGGTATATTTCCTAAAACAAAAATCAGATGTTTTTGAAACTTTTAAGAAATGGAAAGCTTTGGTTGAGAATGAGATAGGAAAAAGTTGAATCGCTCAGATCGGATAATGGAGGTGAGAATTGCAGCAAAGCATTTGAAGATTATTGCTCCTTAAATGGGATTCAAAAGTAGAAGACAGTTCCAAGAACTCCATAGGAAAATGGTGTGTCAGAGAGAATGAATAGGACTATCATGGAACGCGCGAGGAGCATGAGATTGCATGCCGGATTGCCCTTACATTTTTGGGTAGATGTTGTACATACTGCTGTCTATTTGATAAATATAGGACCTTCAACCCCTTTGGATGGTGGTATTCCAGAGGAGGCATGGACTGGTAGAAAGGTAAATTATTCTTTTCTGAAAATTTTGGTTGTGAAGCTTTTGTCCATGTTGATAAAGAAAACATAACCAAGCTTGATGCTAAATCTCAGAAATGTACCTTCATTGGATATGGGATAGATGAATATGGCTATCGGTTATGGGATTTTGAAAATAAGAAAATAATTGGAAGTAGAGATGTTATATTCAACGAGAAGGTTATGTCTAAAGAATAGATGCAGGAAAAGAAGCATGAATAGGACAAACAAGAATATGTGGTGTTGGATGAAATTCCTGAAAAATGAAATGCCACAGGTACCTGATGCTCAGCAACAAAAGATTGTCCCACAAACTCCTGCAAGTGTTAGACGCTCTATGAGGTCAAGTAGACCCCCTAAAATATTTTCTCCTTCTTTGTATTCTATATTATTAATTGATTCTGGTGAACCAGAAGAATATGAAGAAGCAATGTAGGTGGATGTCAAACAACAGTGGGAGCTAGGCATGAAAGAGGAGATGGACTCCTTGATGAAAAATAAGACTTGGGACTTAGTCCCTTTACCTGTAGAAAAAAGAGCCTTGCCTAACAAATGGGTTTATCAGCTGAAGGAGGAGGAAGGAGGTCAGAAAAGATATAAGGCCAGACTTGTGGTAAAAGGTTTTGCATAGAAAAAGGGTATAGATTATGATGAAATATTTTCTCCAGTTGTAAAAATAACTTCAATTAGAACTATACTTAGTCTTGTGGTTGCAAATAATTTACATCTTGAATAATTAGATGTCAAAACAACTTTTCTCCATGGAGATTTGGAGGAGGAAATTTACATGTTGCAACCACAGGGATATGAGGTCAAGTTAAGGAGAACTTGGTTTGGAGGTTGAAGAAAAGTTTGTATGGCCTAAAGCAAGCACCCCAACAATCGTATTTAAAATTTGACAGTTTCATGGCTGAACACAGTTATCATAGATGTCATTCTAATCATTGTATATATTTTAAGAGTTTGGATAATGACAATTATATTATCCTGTTGCTTTATGTTGATAACATGCTTGTTGTTGGGTCTAACATGCAACACATAGATGATCTTAAACAAAAATTAGCCAGGTCATTTGCTTTGAAGGATTTGGGTGCAGCGAAGCAAATTCTTGGTATGAGGGTTACACGGGGCAGGAAAAATAGAAACTTGAATTTGTCCCAAAGTGCTCGTATATAAAGAAGGTGTTGAAAAGATTTAACATGCAGGATGCAAAAGCAGTTAGTACACCTTTGGCTAGTCATTTCAAATTGACTAAGGAGATGTGCCCGAAGGCATAGGAAGAGGTAAATAAAATGTCTAACATCCCGTATTTATCAGCTATTGGCAGTCCAATGTATGCAATGGTTTGCACAAGGCCAGATATTGCACACGTAGTGGGAGTTGTGAGCAGGTTTATGAGTAATCTAGGTATGGAACATTGGAATGCTGTGAAATGGAATCTTTGGTATTTGAAAGGAACTACTATGAAGGAATTATGTTTCAAAGGATCTAATGCTGCTTTGAGTGGATTTGTTGACTCTTATTTGGCAGGTGATATTGATTCACGGAGCAGTACTACAGGGTATGTTTTTACTATAGGGGGAACTACAGTCAGTTGGATTTCTAGGCTTCAAAAGGTTGTTGCACTTTCAACCACTGAAGCTGAGTATGTTGCTACTACAAAAGATAGAAAGGAGATGATTTGGTTACAATATTTTATGGAGGAATTGGGTCAGACACAGGAGGATTAGCCATTGTATACCAATAGCCAGAGTGCCATTCATCTTGCAAAGAACTCTGCTTTTCATTCAAGGACAAAGCACATTCAATGCAGGTACCACTTCATCCAGACTATTTTGGAGGAGGGTTAGTTACAACTTGAGAAGATTCACACAAGGGAGAATCCTGCCGATATGTTCACGAAGGTAGTTCCATAGGAGAAGCTAATTTCTTCATCAGTTTTTGTTGGTCTTCTTGATTGATAATTGTGGAATTTACACTAGTCGAGTACTAGTGTTTTATCCATCGGATGTTGAAAGTACAGTGGTGTCATCTAGTCTCAGTCTCCAAGTGGGAGATTGTGTGGTGTGGAGCCTGATCAGTCTCCAAGTGGGAGATTGTTGATATGTGGCGACTGATCAGCAAAGTATTGTACACTAAGCACGTATGTTGATGAAAACAGACATTGTAATAAAACCCTAAAAATGCATGTTATAAGCGATTGGGATGCTTAAGGCATTGTAAGGTTGATGTACTATTTTTGCTAGATAATAAGAAAGATTGGACGACTGTGTATGGTGGACGTAACCCATTCTTGGTGAACCACATTAAATCTCTGTGTTATCTGTGTATTGTTTTATTTCTTTATCTTTTGTATTTAAATCTGCATATAATTGTTAGTTCATATTTGCTTCGGATTTGCTTGAAACCCTAACAAAAATCCCATAGTTGTTTTCTAGGTGGTGTTGTAAGCCCAAATTTCTTCATCCAACCTATCTAACCAATCTGATTTCCTCAATGAAACTATTTTTATAATTATATTTTCTAATTCTCTATTGGTAACCTCCACCTGACCATTAGCTTGTAGATGATAAGGTGAAGATTTTCTATGTGTCATTTTATATATGTGCATAAAAGCTTCCATCATAGAAGACATAAATTGTGGCCCTTGATCAGATACTATCTCTCGCAGAGGACCAAACCTTTGAAGAATGTGTTTGTATAGAAAATCAACAACCTTTTCTTCCCTAGCTACTAGCAATGCTTTCACCTTAGCTCATTTTATTACATAATTTGTGCAGACCAGAATATAATGATATCCTCTTGAAGGGAGATCTATGGGTCCCACAAAATCAATAACCCACTTCTCAAAAGGTTTAAGAACTGTTTACGATTGAAGTGAAATATCCATTGTTGTTGTTGGTCTTCCCATGCACTGACACTTATCACAATGCTTCACATAAAATGAAACATCTTTGGTTATAGAAGGCCAAAAGTATCCTACTCCCAAGATTTTATGAATAGTTCTGATCACGGAGTAGTGTCCTCCTTCTAGTTTAGAATGACATGAATGTATGATGTCATAGACATCAATTTTTTGCACACAATTGTGAAGAATATGGTTAGAACACATTTTAAATAACAATCCATTGGAATCTAGAGCTCTCTCAAATTAATTGCTTCTTTTTCTTAGAGTTCAAGTGATTTGGGAACTTCCCTAGTACAAGGTAATTTGGAATATCTGCAAACCATGGTGCTTGTAATGAGATAGAAAACAAATGTTCATCTAGAAAGGTATCATCAACTGGTTCATTGTTACCCTACAAAACCATTCTAGAGAGAAAATCAACTACAACATTATCCTTCCTTGGCATTACACAATAATTATATCAAATTCTTGCAAAATCAATAACCATGTGATTATACATCAACCAACTATAGCTTTATTCATTAAATAACGAATGGTTGCATGATCTATGTGAATAAAAGTTTTATAACCAGTGACGTAGTTTCTAAAATTGATTATAGCATGCACAACATCTAAGAATTCCTTCTCAGTTGTTGTATAATTTCTCTCAGATGGACTCAATTTTTTATTGATGTTGTAAATACCATGCATTGCTTTATTTTCATTCGTTTGTCCTAAAACTGCTCCAATGGCAAAATTGGATACATTGGTATGTATATGAAATGGCTCTCCCCATGTAGGTCCCTTGATTATTGGTGAGATAGTCAAAGCATGTTTTATGGTTTCAAATGACTATTGATAGTCATTTGTCCAGGAAAATTTTGAATCCTTCTTAAGCAACGTGAACAAAGGCTCAACAATTCTACTGAAACCTTCTATGCACCTTCTATAGTATCCAACATGACTGAGAAAGCTTCTAACATCTGTTTGAGTTTTAGGAACTTTGATTTGTTGGATGACTTCAACTTTCTTTGGATCTTCTTTAATACCTTCCTTAGAGATGTGGTGGCCCAATGCAATTCCTTCTCTCATCATAAGTGAGTATTTCTCATGGTTCAATGACAACCTATGGTCTTTGCATCTCTGTAAGAATTTATCCAAACTTTCTAATGCCTCTTCATATGTTTTTCCATGAATTAAAAAATCATCCATATAAACTTCTACACATGAAGTAGTTAAGTCAACAAAATTTGCTAAAATAGCTCGTTGAAAAGTAGCAGGTGCATTAAAGAGTCCAAATGGTAAGACTCTATATGTAAAATTTCCCCAAGGACATGTAAACATTTTCTTATCTTGATCTTCTGGGGCTACTTGTATTTCGTTATAGCCAGTAAGTCCATCCAAGAAGGAAAAATAGTTACTACCTGCTAAGTTATCAAGAACTTGATCAATGAAGGGCAATGGAAAATGGTCCTTCTTTTTGGATTTATTCAATTCTCAATCTCAATTTTAACAAAATTCCTTAAAGTAGGATTAATACGCCTTTGTCCTTGTCTTGCAGGTTTGACATCCTTTGTATAAATATGACGCATATAAATTGAAGGATGAATTCCTCTCATGTCCTTGTATTCCCATGTAAATTCATCTGTGTGTTTTTCCAAAGTAAGTTTTAACTCCTTTTCTTGTTCCTTAGGCAAAGATGCATTAATGAATAGGGGTTTATTTGCTAAGTGTAAAATTTCCTTTGTATGACTTTCTCCTTCAATTTTATCTTTAATAAGGGTATTTAAAGGAAAATTTCCCTAGTATTGGTGACTCAAAGTTTTCCTTTTTCTTCCATCCCTATCTTCCTCATTTTGTGCACAAGAATTCTCAGTAGTATCCAATTTTTCCCCCTTGTCCACATAATTTGCATTTTCTTCAACATGTTATGTTGGTGTAACCATGGCTAATTCAACAATTTCGTCCCCTTCCAAGTGCATATCCTCATCAACCCATTGTTGAGTATTAGAGTAAATTGTTGGTTTCCCTAGAGGATAAAGTGTTAATTCCTTCTGTTTATGACCATTAGAAATGGTCATATTGCCTGATCTACAATCTATTAGAGTTGCGGTAGTTGCTAACCAAGGTCTTCCAAGAATAATTGGATATCTCGATGCTTTTCTTATAGCCTTTAATACCAAGAAATCTAATGGATAATCCCATGTGTCTATAGTTACTGTGACATTTTCTAGGACCCCCTTCAGGTTTAGTAGTCATTTTCAACATTTCTGTTGTATCTGTTGTGATAACATTTATGGTTGCTCCTCAATCGATCAACACATTTGGTATTTCAATTCCTCCTACGCTCAAGGTAATCATAGGACTCCCAAGGTCACTATAATCTTGAGGAAGTAATCTTCCTAATAAAACATCAGTAAGCTTAGTTCCTAATTGTATTGTAGGTGGAAATCCAGGTGTTTTAACATAGAGTGACTTAATTGATTTATTTTTGGAATATCCTTAATAGCTTGAAGCAAAGATATTTCAATGTTAATTTTTTTCAACTCCCATAAAAGCGATGAATCTATCAGATTGGTATGATCTAATCGGGAGGAGTTAGGAGCTTTCTGTGGTATATCCAATCATTTTGGATATGGGGCTTTATCCATTGCTTCTTTATCCTTATTTGTGTCTAGTTCTTCTTCCCTTACTTCTTTTCCATCTCCTTTCTCTTTTACATTATCTTTAAAAGGAACATTGTGATTTCTTAGGTGGATATCATTCACTTCAATAACATTTAACATAGAAGGATTAACATTAGCATTGTATCTTTGTTGAGGACAGTTATTTTTGGGATTGGGAACTATTTGAGCAGGAATCTGAGGTTGGTTAACTTGTTCATTGGTAGCGTTTGGACCAGTGATAAGAGGTGGAGGTTGTACCTAAGGATGTCTCAGCCCTTGATTTTTCCATGGTTGAAATTACGGTTGATTTTGTTGTCATGGCTGCTGATTTTGTTGCCACTATGGGTTCCATTGAGGTTGATTACATTGATTCCATTGTGGACTAACCCATTCTCGAGGTCTCCAAGATGTATGAGGTGGTTGCATAGGAGGAGAAGTCCATTGATTATAGTTCCAATTATTCCTAGGACCATATTGCCTAGTGTAAGAATTGAAACAAGTATTTTGTGATCTTTGACCAACATAATTGAGTTCCTCTTCAATCATAGGTGGCTTCTACAAATGATTCTTATTTTTCAGGGAAAATATTGCAAGAACTTGTAGAATGACTTTTCTCACAAATATCACAGATCTCAATTTGGTTCATTGGACACTCCCTTAAGAGATGTTTTTCTCTACATTTCGAGCAATAGATGGCTAAAGGATCAGCGTTTTGGTTTTCTCCTTGAGTATTAAGATGGATGAGTATATCAGTTTTCAAATTCACCAACTCTTCCATAACTTGAGATACATCAGGTCCCAAAGCTTTGTTTCCTTTTTATCCTCTAGTCCCAATTCTTGTCCTAGAGTAATTTCTACAAATATCAATAATTTCGTTCAAAATAATCTTGTTAATATCTCCTTTACCCATTAAGGTCAAAGATTATTTTGATTCATCATCAACTCCTCGTAAGAAATTTTTTGACATATATCATCATTAAGTCCTTCAGCAGACCTTTTATACACAAACATGAATCTATCAACATAATCCTCTAAGCTCTCATTTTCTAATTGTTTCATCTAAAACAATTCCTCTTTCATCAATCTGTAACCCGACAATAATCTTGGTATTTATCCAAGAAAATTATTTCCATCTCAGGCCAAGTAGAGATTGAACCAGCTCGTAATCCCATAAACCATCTTAATGCAGATTCTTTCAAAGTGGAGGGGAATAATTTTAACTTCTATTTATCAGACGTGTAATCATAAGTATAGCATAATAATTTAAATTCAAAGAGAAATTGATCAGGATCTTCATAATTTTTTCCTCTTAAAGTTGGTAGTATAGAGGGTTATATATTTTTCATGGGAGGTTCATTTTCTCCAAGATTCAAATTAATAGGATATGAGAATGTCCTATTTGGTGGAGGATCTCCAGCTTCTACTCTTTCACCCATCACGTTGTTTTGTGGTTGTTCAAAATGTTCAACTTGTTCCTCAAATTCATTTTGTTGTTCTTTGTGCAATTGATCTAGGTGATAATGTCTTGGAAGAAATCTTCCAAATTGGTCTCTAGATGTTCTCATCAACTGCTCATTTTTTTCCTTATCAACACTAAGATTCCAAGTTTAATAGCCAAATCTTTTTTAATGTTCGCCAACAACGACACCAAAAATGATGGGCAAGGTCATTGATGTCACAACTTGCATCATTGCAATTCTTATGTCATCGACTTGGGTTGTGTATAAAGTTGTTTGCGATAAGGATAGTACCACTTATGGGGGGTTGTGCATTGTTGAATAGTGGCTGAGGTTAGATCATGCTCCGTTAGGATCTAGTTAGGAGCTATCAGAAGCTCTCGGTTTTGATTGTCAATCAATCTAAAATCTAAATCTCTAAACAACTATTCTCTAAAAAGACTTCAAATTTGACAATAGAATTATAACAAAATTGAATTAAGTTGGAATCATAGAATTTCCTAAAAAGATTGAAATTACTTCTAAGTCTAATAAATTGAATCTAAGTTAAGTGTTGAAACTAAATCTAATTACGCTTTCAGAATTAGAGATCTAATTATGCTTCCAAAATTTGAAATCTAATTACGTTTGTAGAAATCAAACATAACACCTAAATCCATGATCTAACTTAACATCAATTTTTATTCCATTTTCACCATAAAACTAACCATCTTATTAACCATGCTATTACCAATCTAATCTACAATAATTGTACTATTCAAACAACAATGTAAAACTAAGTATTACTTCTCCTAACATTAACATTCGACTTCAAAACTGATGTTGATTACTAGATAGAAATTACCAACAGTTGAAATTTAACATCTCAATGAAAAAGAACTAAACTAAATTAATTCTAAATTGCAAAACTGTAAAAGAACTTAAATCATGACAAAGATCACCTCCCTTTAGTCGAGTGGTCAACTTTCTACTTTCATTGATATGTACTTTTGAGAGGAAGTAAAATAGGTTCTAAGTATCACAAAAGATTCAGCTCAACTAAAACTAAGTACTGACTAATTTTTCCTATTATCTAATATAAGACTTGATGAGATATTTATAGATATCCATTTATTTGAATTCCAAACTAAGGTTACCTGCCTAAAGTGATAGTAACAATAGGAGAAAGGAAACTAAAAGAAATAAATCAATTTTGAGAGGAAGTTGAGTTCTGAAAGACGTTGATGAAACACACTAACAAGGCAGGAACAAAAAGAGAGATCAAGGAAGATATTTCATTTTTAAATTACTAGAGGTTATCATCTTCTATGTGGCAGCTATCACAAACCTTGTCAAAATCCAGCTTGTTTACTCAAAAATGTATTTAAAAATACATAAATGAAGATAAAATAGAATTGGAAGATATAATTATGATTACCACCATATTCTCATCATTTAAACAAGCAAAAAGATAAATATTGCATCATAACTATTACTTCTAATATTACTTATAATTAGCATAGTATCATAGTAAAAAGAAAATAAACATGTGTGGAATAAGGTATGTTGTCAGGCATCATAGTCTGAAGATTAAAAAAAGCATAAAATATAACTATAATAAAAGTGTAATGTTTCCTCATCACCGGTTAGTCCAGAAGGGATTAAATACCGAAGACCAAGATCAAACATGTAAAACAACAAGGTCGACCTTCGCAAGAAAGAATCCTTTGAAAAATCCAAAGGATGAGGTGTGGATAAAAAGAAAGTTTGGGCACACACCAAGGAACATTGGAATAACTGAATTGAAACTTTGCAAGCTATGGAAGGGATCTAGAAGACTCACTAAGAGAAAATAGGTCCAAGCAATTCTGGTGTTCTAAGCAAGAAAAAAAACTATCTCAGAATCCAGAATCGATAACTTGCTGGTAAGATGTCCAAACGTCTCACAGATTTAGGAAAAGGAAGATGGTCATCTCCACAAGCAAAAAATCTAGCTCCACAACCTCCAGTGAGAAAATTCAAGAAAATTCATAAAGAAATGTTGAAACAGGAACAAACCGAAAAAGAAATATTTTTGGTTGATGCAAGATTGCCAAGAACCAAAGATAATCCTGCATCAGACATCTGAGATTGATGAAAAAGTGAGTCCCTCACTTTGTTGGGGTTAGAGGAAAACCAAGATAGTCCACCTCTACCTGAGAAATCCAAGATGAATCTTCAACTCGTCTATCCTTCCACTTTATAAGATATTCTTGGTACTGGTTGCTCCAGGTGCTATGCCCAATCCTATTGTCCAAAATGTCTTCAATCTGATCTAGTTCCTTCTGGGGCATCTACTTCTCCAAGTCTGCAACACTGTCTTCACTGAATTCTGACTCATGGTACTGATGTAGATTTGTAGTGTTGAATATAGGTGAAATACCCAAACTATCTGATAGCTCTACTTCATATGCATTTCCAAAACTGAACTTCATTAAAATCTTAGAAGGTCCAAAATTTCTCATATGCAACTTATTGTAGGTTCCAGCTGGAAATTATTCTTTTCTCAGATATATCATGACCTCATCACCAACTTCAAATTTTTTATGTCTTTGTTTCTCATTTGCTTTCTCCTTATACTTGTTTTTCATGACCTGGAACGTTCTGTAACCTTAGTATGCACTTTCTTCATATGATCTGCAAACTCTGTTTCTTATGCACTCCTCTTGTCTTCATTACTGATGTCTCTCAATTCTAATATACCTTTAGGGTGTACTTTGGTAACAATCTCACAAGGTGTTCTTCTGGTACTCTTGTTCACTGAATTATTGTATGCAAATTCTGGTTGTGCAAGAATTAAATCCCAATTGTCGGTCTTTCGCCAACCAAGCATCTCAAAAATTTTCCCAAACTCCGGTTTACTACCTCTATCTGTCCATCAGTCTGTGGGTGAAAAGTAGAACTGAATTTCAAATCTATCTTCATCTTCTTCCAAAGTGTCCTCCAAAAATAACCAACAAACTTGGTATCTTTGTCTAAAACTATGCTCTTAGGTAATCAATGTAATCTTACTATCTCCTTTAAAAATAGGTCAGCTATATGCACTGCATCTGATGTCTTCTTAACAGGTATGAAATGAGCCATTTTTTAGAGTCTATCCACCACTACAAATATAAAATCATTCCCTCTCTGTGTCCTAGGTAATCCAAGTATGAAATCCATGTTGATATCCTCCCAATGTCTCTCTGGTACTGCCAGAGGTTTATACAATCCCACATTCTAACTACTACCTTTTTCAACTTGACAAACTCTACAATTCTACACAAATTTCCTAGCATCCTTATGAATTTGATGCCAAAAGTAATGTTCACTTACCATTGCTACTATTTTATCCATCAGGTTCTCTACTCACTTCCTTGTCTTTGCTTCGATCTGTACAAGTTCCTCTTCCTCCTTGAAATCTTCCTCTAGAAAACCTTTCACCTCTACCTCTTTGTTTTTTCTCATGTCTTTTGTTCAACTTCTCTTATGCTTTCAAGGCATATTGATAAACTTCTTCAACACTTTGCAACTTGATCAAATTGAGTTCATCCTATATAGACATCTACAACCCATTCAAATATCTTGCAACTTGTTCGACTTCATCATCTGTATATTCAGATATGATATTCAACTTTTAGAATGCTTCGATGTACTCCTTCACACTAGATTCCTTCTGCTTCAGGTTCTACAACTTCTAAAACAAATTCACTTGATAATCAACTAGCATAAAATTTATTTCAACTTGGTGACCAACCGCTCCCATGATTGATCTTTTCTTTATCTCTCCTTTGTCTATCAACCTTCAAATGTCCCTACCAAAGTGATTAATGACCTTTCAAATTAGTACAAGCATATCTTACCTTCTTATCTTTTGCGGTGCATTCAAAATCAAATTTTTTTTATATCTCCATGATCTAATCTAACAATTCATCTGAATCCAACTTGCCATCATAATCTGGTGGACTAAAATGCGGTCTAGTATTCACTCTTGACAATGGTTTTATAAACCTTTCTTCATCTGGATCATTCACTTGTAGATTTTCTACTTGCTCTCCAGCTACTTCTTCTTCTAAATCTTCACTTACATCTTCAACATGTTGACCTCTTCTCTGTGATGTCTCAACAACTTCTAACTGGGCTACAATTCCTCTCAACATCTCCATCATAGTAGGGTTTGCATTTCCATGCGCTCCACCATTTCTAGCATTCCTTCGAGCCATCTTCACGCCAGTCCTCTACAACTACAAGACGGATCCTCAATTTTCCACCTCACAACAAAATCTTTCAGGACAACACAATCTCCAAAATGAAATCTCACTCTGATACCACTTGGTGTAGTCACGGTTAAGAGGGACCTCAATGGGATCTATTTGGACTATGCAACAAGAGTAAAATACAACGGAATCACCATTTCCGTTACATCAAAAACTCTAACTGTCAGTGAATAGGCGTGCGACTAGAGTTAAGGATCCATGGTAGGAAGGAGAAACCATGTCACGAATCCATAGAAGATGTTGACCCGCCGAAGGACCAACAATCTCCCCCTCAGTGACTACTAAGGATTCCAGTGGCAACTCCAGGGATTCAAACCCGTGACTTGGTGCTCTGATACCATTTGTTGTGATCACCGCTACCATTACACCAAAATCTCAAACTATCAATGAACAAGCGTTCGACCAAAGTTAAGGATCCACGGGAGGTAGGAGAAAGCCATGTCACGAATCCATAGGAGGCGCTGACCTGCCAAATGACCAACAAACTAAATGTATTAGATAATGAAAACTAAGTATAAATAATTGGTAACATCCGGATTACAAGATTCAGCTCACTAGCCTACTACATATATGCTCAACTACTATACCGGTCAATTTTGAAACTAAATCTCAAGATCTATGTCCTATCTTCTTCAAAATGAATTCTAATATTCTATTACAATGATTTATATTATCCAAGGATATTTGGTCACCCCAAAAGGGATTAAATGCCGAAGAACAAGATCAAACATGCAAAGCCACAAGGTCGACCTCCACAAGAAAGAATCCTCCGAAAAATCCAAAGGATGAGGTGCGTATCAAAAGGAAGGTGTGTATCACCAAATTGAAACTCTACAAGCTACATAAGGGATCCAGAAGACTCGCCAAGAGCAAATAGGTCCAAGCGGTTTTGATATTCTAAGCCAGAAAAAATTTGTCTTGGAATCCAAAATCGATAACTTGCCGATAAGATGTCCAAACGTCTTGCGGATTTGGAAAAAGGAATATGGTCATGTCTACAAGAAAAAATCCCAGCTTCACAAGCTTCGGTGAGCAAATGAAAGAAAATACAGAAAGAAATTCTAAAACAAGAACAAATTGAAAAATAAATGGTTTTGGTTGATGCAAGATTGTCAAGAACTAGGGACACTTATGCATCAGTCTACTTGAAAGGGTGAAGTAAGGTATGCACTTTAAATGGTGGAGGAGGGTTGAGAAGGAATATTATTTAGAATAAAGTCTTAAAAGCCATAATGATTTAAAATTTATGTATGAAACCAAAGTTAAAATGATTCAAAATATTGTACAACACAAGTATTTGGATTCATCTATATCATCCTAGGTCCTTAGAAGGGGTTTGCAACTTTAAAACTTCATGCTTTCTTATAGAGGAATATTCACCAAACATTTAACTTGAGAGACTCGAGATGTCTACAATGTTGATTTTGAGATGATTCAACGAACAATTATTAGGTCCTCTTAGGGAGAGGGGTTCTAAATAAATAATAATACTCATAGCACTATGGGGGACAAAAGTTTAGTAATACATATAGATCTAAGATCTCTCTATGAGATAGTTGAATGATTATAGAGGGATGTGAAAGGCTTAAGAATTCCTTAGGAATAACAAGAAATTATTATAAAGAAACTATCTATTTCAAAAGTATTAATCAAAGCAGATGAGGATAGTCTTAGATGGAGTTGTTTAAAGACTAGTTCTTATATTGAAATCAAAATTAGGTTATAAAGCTATTCATGTGTATCTAGTAAAGAGAGATTGGCCAACATAATGAATTGGAGTAAGAAAAATCTTCTAAAAGTGGGTTTCTTGGCTTGGTCTACATTACACAAAAAGCTTTAACACCAAAGAAATATAAAAACTCTAGAATAGTTTAGTCTATCAAATATTGTGTTATGTGGATTGGTTGAAGTATTGGTGCTTGTTGGTTTTCCACCCCTTATCACTAAAAGAATTAGTTTGGTTTAATGCTCATTTAGGTTGGTCAAGAAAACTACTTAAATATATTTTGTAATCTACATCATCTAGCCTAACATATAAATAATTATATGTGATTTTAATTGCTTTGGAAGATTTGTTCCTCATTATAGTGTGTGCACATTAGGCTTATGCGTAGTCAGGTTGTGGCTACCTTAACACTTAATTGAGTTATATGATCATTAATATAGTCTTATATAGGTGGATGTGTTGGCCTAGGTAGTGTTAAGTTTTATGATCAGATTAGATAGACAGTAATTCAAACACAATTGCACAAAATATACCCTGGGAAAACCTTCCTCTTGAAGGTGAAAAACCCAAAAAAAAATGTCTTGAAATATATTAGCAAGATGTCTTTACAAATGCTTCACACTTTGAAGCTATGTGACTAAGAGATTCTCCCTAGATCTCATTAAGTGCAGTCCTAACTTCCAAAGAATGGAATGCAAATTCAATCTGCCTTATATGAAAAACATGACTTGTTGAAGGAGGAATCAATTCATTGAATATGAGCAACAATATGTTGAACATGGTGACAAATTGCTGAAGGATATTGAAGATCGATGATTTGTTGTAGCTGATTCTTTGATTTGCTTATTGTATGTTAATTCGATATTGTTGGTGGGAGGAAGTCAGATTATATGTATACATACAACATGTCCATTCAAGAATCAACTTATTTATTAAACAACATGTCTCTTCATTAAGAATCAATTATGAAGAGGGGAAAATGATTAGCAAGGTGAATTCAAGTGGTTAGTGCACGAATAAAACATTAAAAGATGTTAAAACATAAAACATGCATAAAAACCACATAAAGACATGAATAAGATGCATATACCTTGCAAACCTTTACCTCTCCCTTAGATTGAGCCTTTGGTGAAGTTGAATAGTGCCTCTCTCTTCAACTTGATTGGATGGGCTCCTCTTGCTTGCTTGATGTGGATGACTCTCCAAATGTGCACAATATGATTGATGGGAGGATGAGATGGATGGATAAATGACTAAGTGATGGATGAGTATGGATTTGGCTATAGTTTGGATGCTTTGATGATTTTTTTGAACTCAAATGGGCAGCATAAGATTGTTAAACTTGGACGTGATCAATGAAGGGATGGAGTCCTCAATTTATAGGAAGAGGAGAGGAAGAATGGATGGCTAGGATGGATTCAAGATGAAGGGATAGGATTGCTTGTGAGATCACACAAGCCCCAAGAGAGGGTGTGGAGACCAAGAAATATTCCTTAAAGGTATTTCCTGTCTCCACACTCCACAAGGTGCATTAGGAAGACTCCCAAGGTACCTTGGGAAGAACAAGGTGCATTGGGAAGACTTCCCAATGTGCCTTGAGAAGAGCAAGGGATGTGACATTCCTTGGAGAATGGAGAGGAGGAATTAAAAATTCTCCAAAAAGGGATAAGCATAGGGATTGGAGGAATAAGAAGGAATTAAAAATTCCTTGGGAGAGGGGATGTATAGAGAAATGTGAGATCTTGAAAATCTCACATTCACCTAGGAAAAGAGCATTTAAAGCTAGTGGTTGGATGGAAGGGACAAGGGGTTGACTTTGTGACTAATCATGATGATTAGTCACTAGCAACTCATTAGGAAGGGGATTAGAGGAAGTGTTATGTGGGATTAGGATTTGTAGGAGGATTTGACTAGGAGAGAGAATGAGTGGAGGGAATTAAAAATTAGAAGAATAAGGTTAAGTGAGTTTAGGGAGTTTCTAGAAGAATTTATTAGGTTAATGATGAATTAAGAAGATGATTTGTAGGAATCATGTGGGTTAATTAATTAATTGAAATTAATTAGCCAAGAGGAAGATTTGTGAGGATTTAATTTTTAGAAGAATAAAGAAAGGGATTAATTTATTAAATAAATCAGTCACATACCATAGTGACAATATTAATTATATTTAATGAATATTGAGGAGAATTTGAATTAACATAAATAATTACTTAATTATGTGGGGAATTAAAAAATAATTAAAAATAATTATTTTTAAGTGTCTACATTTTGCCTCTCTTTGAAGCGAGGTGTGATGACACGTTGATTCAAAGAATAATCTTGTTTTTTTTATGATGATATTGATTTGATTGATAAGATCTAGATTTAGTCTAGTTTCAGGAAGGATTCATCCTGTATAAGACAAAGATGATCAAAGTATCTGGTTTCAGGAAGGATTCATCTCGTGTAAGACATGATTGATCACAACGTCTGGTTTCAGGAAGGATTCATCCTGTATAAGACATGATCAGAGCGCAACGTCTAGTTTCAGGAAGGATTCATCCTATATAAGACATGACTGATCACAACTTCTGGTTTCAGGAAGGATTCATCCTGTATAAGACATGATCAGAGCGCAACATCTAGTTTCAGGAAGGATTCATCTTGTATAAGACATGACTGATCACAACGTCTAGTTTCATGAAGGATTCATCCTGTACAAGACATGATCAGAGTGCAATGTCTGGTTTTAGGAAGGATTCATCCTGTATAAGACATGACTGATCACAACGTCTGGTTTCAGGAAGGATTTATTCTATATAAAACATGATCAGAATCAAAATTAATTATGTGAGGAATTAACAATAATTAATACAGAAAATAATAATAATAATTATTATTTTTTAATATTTTTGGTAGTGCGTAGAAGATAGAAGAAGAAAGGGATGCCCCAGCGTAAAGCATGGGTGAGTGTATGCCCCCTTGAGAATTTTTTCGAAAAAACTGGTGAAAAATTCATGAAAAAATAAATAAAGAAGTGTATGCGGGAAAAGTGGGTCGATAGAACTCAATATGTGAAAAATATTCCAAAAGAATTGTCCACACACACACACAGGACTTCTTGGTGCAAGCTATGGAGTAATGAAGTATTACTCAGCTTCCCAAGGTGGGTCCCATGGTTCTCTATCTCACAATGTCCGTCAAACCAATATTTTTGCTTTCAAATCACTGAGCAAAATTGTTTAGGGATGGCAAATGCAAGAACGAGGGATGCTTTGATAGATTTTTAGAATGAAATGCATCCTAAGCTATGCATGATCTTAGAAATGCAATAAAATAGTTATAAGATGACAAGGTTAGTAAACAAACTATCCTAGCATACTATATTAGTCTATGATTGAGCTAAATGATAAAGAAAGTATTCTAAACATGCATATTTAGACTAATTCCTAGTTAAAAGAGAGGCTAAATGATGAGCATATATGAAATGAAAGCTTGAATGTATTTGAGCATAAGTATGATACTATAAACTTGGATTCTCTATATGTAAAAATGGAGGAATGAGAGCTCTATTTATAGCAAAAACAGGGCAATGGATGGTCAGGATTGAAAGGGTTGATCAAGGGTTGAGTTTGAAAGTTGGGAATCCATGTTTGCAATTTGCACCAATGAAATGGTGACAAATGTCAACATAGGGTTGGGTTGAGAGAAGAGGTTGGAGGCATTAAATGCCTGAGAAGACCTTATGGTTATCTAGAGGGTAAGGGTTAAGCTTAAATTAGGCTTACCCATTAGATTAAGAGTTAATCCAAGGATAAACCTTTGTGCAAATGATTAAGAGATAATCATGGTCGAAGCATTAAAGGCTTGATGAGACCCTTGGGTTGGATGAAGGTTGAGTTAAAAGAAATTCTTTAACCATGTAAGAGGGTTTGAGTTAACCATTAATGGTTATGAAGACTTTGGGGAATTAAGTGGTTGAAGACTTGAAGCCTTTAATGGTTATCAAAGACTTTAAGGGTTTGAGAAGTGACCTCCCTTTGCTTAGGGATGTGACAAAGTTTAGAAGATGGGTTAGGCTAATTAGAAGCGATTAGAAGAGTCTAGAAGGGATTAGGAATAGGTTTTAGAATGCAAGTGGGAGATGTAGGAAAATGCAAGTGGATGGAGGGATAATAGGATTTAATTGAAATAAAGTTAATTTAATTCAATTTGGTTGTTATTTGGGGAAATTAAATAAATTAGATTTATTCAATTTAAGATAACTATTTAATTAAATTTGAATTTAATTAAAAGTGGATAGGAGGATTTAATTGAATAAAATGATTTATTCATTAAATGGTAAAAAGAAGTCTAGTGAATTTAATTTAAATAAATTGAGTAATTTACTTAATTAAATAGAGGAATGTGGGTAATTTAATTAAATTGGATTTAATTAAATAGAGAAATGAACATAAAATATTCATTTAGGAATATGGTCATTTTTATACGTCTACATTTTGCCCCTCTTTGAAGTGACGTGTGTGCACATGTTATTTCAAAGAAAATGATGCGTTATCGTGATTTATGATCAAATGCAATTTTTGTGTCGCTCTTATGATTTGCAAGTCGTGCCCCAGATTTGATTTGATGTGTGATACCCCAGATTGGATATTTGATGGTGATGCCCCCTCGGGAGATGAATCAATATTTTGAAAATTTTGATTGGATTTGATGAGTTGTGTGTGATGTGTATGATTTCGTCTATGTGAAATGTGTGTAAATTGATTCATCTCCCAATAATTTACAAATGTTAGGGTATAGGGGAGAACGCGACCACATTACAGGTCCGTTTGGCTAACCCTAATTTCATTTTTCTCCTATAAAAGGGGAAAAGGGCTTTGATTTGATTCATTTGTGCATTATTGACTTTGGAGAAAGAGAATTTGGTCTGAAGTCAAAATGCCTATTCCTTATTCCAGACACCGTTTTGAGTGCGTTCGGAGGTACCGGATTCCTGCAGCGTATGGACCACCAGTAAGTCAACACTTTTGACCCTCTTTTGATTTTTGATTTGGTCATTTTTGGTCATTTTTTTATTTTTAAAATTCGGTTTTAGCGTTTTAGCAAGTCAAAGTCATAGATTAGCGCATACGAATTTTTAAGTAGCGCATTGAGTCTATTTTTAGGGCTGCATCCGAAACAAAATAGGGTAGCGCATAGGAAATTTAGGTTAGCGCATCGAGTTAAAATAGCGCATGCCGAGCGTAGGGTAGCGCATTAGGTCAGCAGGGTAACGCGTAGGGTAGATATAGCGCATAGGGGTCACAGGGGTTCGCATGGATAAGGGGGTTTAGCGCGTAGGATAAACCTAGCGCATAGGGTCAAATAGGTAGTGCCAGCGAGGTGTAGGTTAGCACGTGGATAGGTTTTAGCGCATAGGGTAGGTTAGGTGGTGCATGAGGGGAAAAGATTAGCGCGTAGAGTCAGTCTAGTGCATAGGTTGAATAGATTAGCACGTAGGAAAAATAGCCTAGCGCGTGGGTGGATTTTAGCGCAACGGGAGTTTGTTTTAGCGCATCTGAAAAATTTTGCAAGATGAAGGGATGTGTGAATTTGTTGTGTCGTGCTGTCATAAATTTATGGATTTGTCCAATATGAGTGTCGATATAACGTGTTTTGATTTGCGATATTTCAAGTTATGTATAGATATCAATGTGGTGTTTTGATCAAAATATGATTTATTTGTGTACTCTATTTCAAGTTCAATGTGTGAAGCCTGATTTGTGTTACAAGCTGATATGGGTTGGAAATTTGAGTTGTTTTACAAGCTGATATGGGTGGGAAACTTGAGTTGTTTTACAAGTTTATGTGATTGTGGAGACTTGAGTTGTGTTACAAGTTTTGATATGGTTTTTGAGAATTTGAGTTGTTTTACAAGTTGATATGAAATGATAGGATTTTGAACTTGATGTAGATGAGCAAATTATTTCATGTTGTTGATGTGAGTTTGATTTTGATATCTTTGTTTGGATGTGGAAACTGATATTGGATTTGTTTTGCTTGTTGACAGGAGCGATTGGGTGTGGTTCAGTCGCAGGAGAGATTTCCGAGGCCGTGGACATTGATACCGCAGTTGTCTCAGGCCGATCTTGATATTATTGAGAGATGCGGTTTGACTTCCCTTTTGGATATGCCTCAGTTCATTGTGAACCGGGGGCTACTAACAGCACTTGCAGAGAGGTGGCATAGTGATACGAACACCTTTCATTTTTCCACTGGAGAGATGACAGTCACACCAGAGGACTGTTACAGGATCCTGTGCATTCCCGTAGTAGGTGCACTACTACCATATGAGCAGTCAAAGGAGGGAGGTACATAGGCACTGTGCCACATCTTCCATGATGATACAATCTGTGGTTATGAGATCCCATGGCAGGAGTTCTTAGACCTGGATTATGCACCACTGTCATCCGTACTAAGAGGGTTTATTGGTGGATTCCTTTGTCCTAATCGTAGGTCAAAGGGATTTTCTATGGGATGGGGGCTGGTATTAAAGGAGATGGTCACATAGGGTTGGAGGTTTTCATGGGGATCAGCTATGCTAGCCCATCTGTACAGGGGCCTATATGAGGTGGTATACCTTGGTTACGACAGTTTGTCAGCTGGTGTGACATTGTTGCAGGTATGGTGCTGGGAGCGCATTCCAGCTGCGAGGCCATTAGCAGACAGACATAGGCCTGTGGGATGCGCATATGCATACGGATACAGGGGTCTAGTTGTCCAACGCAAGCTGGGCAAACTAGAGCATTGGAAGAGAGTACTAGATGATATTGATATGGTCACATGGTGACCGTATACAGGTTGTGAGGTGTGGGTGGAGGATGGGCTGGAGATGCCCTTTGTATTTATGATGAGATATCTGATCGGGAGGACCCCATTTGTTATAGAGAGGTTTGTGATGACTCAAGTTTTGAGATAGTTTGGTCACCAGCAAGGTATTCCTCAGGGAGCTTGCCTATATGCACGATGGAGGCAGGATGTAGCTGATTGGGTCCCGACCATTGATAGTGCAGTGGCGGTGGAGGAGTTTGTCGGGTTGGTAGGGTAGATATGGGATTATGCCCTGGAGATTCTGGATGCGACCATGACCAATGAGTTCGCCAGATTGTTTGCTGCGTGGGCAATGGCCAGGATATCTGATCCTAAGGAGATGTGGCCATCATTCGATGATGATGATGAGGAGGGAGAGGGAGATGATGAGGATGATGGGGATGATGGAGGAGATGGAGGAGGATGACGAGGTAGAGGAGTTAGAGGGAGACAGGGAGATAGAGGGAGGAGAGGAGATAGAGGTGTGGAGAGAGCAGTGAGACAGGGGGCGATAGACAGGGGGAGAGGTGGATTGGCTATTGGAGCCGGTGGAGAGGGGAGAGCGGGGGAGGTGTTAGTTGCAGTGGGTGGTACGGATGAGGCGAGGTGACCAACACAGAGGAGGAGGACAGATGTGCTCCCACCTCCAGCACCGAGGACAGGCAAAGTGGGAGGGGTTGCCCCTGCACAGATACCGCTACGGGGTTCGGGTCCCTACACATGTTGAGGATGCTCAGATTCGGACCCTACAGGTGACTGTTCAGCAGCTGCAGGCACAGGTGTTGACATATCAATGGCAGATTGCGCAGTTGACCACTGAGCGGGATACAAAGATAGAGCGTAGGGGGTGAACGGAGGAGCTTGTATCCAGTATGTAGAGAGCAGCGGTGGGTGGTCCGATGAGAGACACCCTGAGAGAGCTGGCATTGAGAGCTCAGGAGGCGGAGTACTACTGGCAACATTATGAGGCTGCGGTATCTAGGGATCGTCAAGTACAGAGCTTTGCACAGTCAAGATCTAGTCGATCTTAAGATACTGGGTCGCGGTCTGAGAGCCGATGTGTGATAGGGCCACCGAGATAGGACCCTCTTGGAGATCCAGGGGCGGGGACATCTAGAGCCAGACCATCGCCATCCGAGGATAGTCATACTTGAGAGACGTGGTCTCTATTGTATTTTTGATCATTGTATTCTTTGTACTGGACACAGTGTTGATACATTTTGTACATTTTGATCATTTTTTAGAGATATATATATACGGCACCATTTTCTGTGATCATGTGGTGTGTTTATATGGATGCATGTTATGTGGGTTATTTCTTTACTTTATGATGATGCAATGCTTAAATATATGATATAATGTATGATGCAGGATGTATGCTTTTCTATGCTGTGAGATTTATCTTGAAAATGAGATGTATGATTTGATATGCTGTGAGATGTATCTGGAAAATGAGATGTATGATTTGATATGTTGTGAGATGTATGATTTGATATGTAACTAAATGTAAAATGTTATGCAATTAATTGTAAAATGATATGCAGCTTTTTTTTTTTAAATGATATGCAATTATGTTTTTGGTAGCATCCTCATTCTGTATTTGCCATCCGATATAGCCATATGTTATTTGCTTTCTTTGTAGGTATCATCATTGAGCATTGATTTGTTTAGGATATGTTGAAAATTTATACAAGCATAATGGTATAATTGAACCATAATGACCTGAGAAAAATTTACATGATGTTTGATTTTGCAAGATAGCACAAGCATCAAGGTATAATTGAACTAGGACGACCTGAGTGCGTATTGTGTAAACAGACAAGATTAAATCATTTGTATGCATGAAGTGGAATTAGGCCTTCACTGACATTCAATGTATCATGTCTCGAGGCAAGTATTCACACAGTACAAGTGATCGCTTCCCAGACAGAAGACTAAGAAAATATTGGAAGTTCCCCCTAATCTCTAGCTTTGAAGCATTTAATGAGAAAAGGAAGAGAATCCAATAATTTAAAAAGTTCAAAAATGCAAAAATAGTCAAGATTTTTATGCGATAATGCAACATTTAGTACTTCAGAAAATCATCCATCCTTGGTATTTCTGTGAATTGATTCGTTTTGTTTTGCGATGAAGCGTAGTTTTGGTTGTTGGATGCCATGCTGGTGAGTTTTGCAAGTAGTTTTTATGTCTTGACTGTTTGTAAGTTTTGAACGATTTAATGCCCCTAGCTGAGTGTGCCTCTTGATATGATCATGTACAGTGATTTCCAAGCCATGGTGGAATGTGGTTAGAGGATTTATATGGATAACCCAGGATAGTGACTATGCTAAGTATGTCCTGAATGGATATGTGCTAAGTGTCGGGCGATGGTCGATAATGTTTTTATGGATACGGATAAAATGGTATATATAGATAGATAGAGGAGCCATTCTTTCACAAGAGCTCTTGTTTACCAGGTTTTCACCATTTGTTTTTATTGTACTTTGTTTTTTGCTTTTTCTGGATTTTTTTATTTTTTATTTTTTGATTGTTTTTGGCTTTTTCCATGCACTAGGCTACTTAAGTGTAGTACTTCTTCATATGGATGTTGTTAGTTGGTTCGTCAAGCACATCTCCTTCTGAAGTTGTTAGCTGATAGGCACCTGATCCATAGACTGATATAATGACATAGGGACCCAACCAGTTAGGTTCAAATTTCCCTTTCTTTTCTCGATCTTACTGATTTCTTGGATTTTCTTTGAGGACTAGGTCACCAACTTTGAAGTTTCTGGGAATGACCTTGTGATTGTAGCTCCGGCACATGCGTTGCTAATATGCTTTGAGATGAGTGTAAGCATGTTGACGTCTTTCATCTAATAGTTCAAGTTCTTGCAGGCGGTTAACTCGATACTCTTCATCTGGGATTAATCCTTTCAAAGAGACTCTGAGAGATGGGATTTCTACTTCCAGCGGTAAAATGGCTTCTGATCCATATACCAATGAGTATGGTGTTGCTCCTGTAGGTGTGCGGATGCTGGTTCTATATGCCCAAAGTGCTGAATTAAGTTGGACATGCCAATCCTTGCCTGCATCATTCACTATTTTCTTTAGGATTTTCAAGATTGTCTTGTTGGATGCTTCTGCTTGACCATTGCCCTATGGGTAGTATGGTGTAGAAAACCGATGTTGGATTTTGAACTTTTCACATAGTTCTTGTACATCTTGGTTTTTGAAAGGCCGTCCATTATCTGTGATGATTGAACTTGAAATACCATATCTGCAAATCAGATAATTTAGAATAAAAGAGGCAATTTGTTTCCCAGTCACTGTGGTCATGGGAATTTCTTCGATCCATTTGGTAAAGTATTCTGTTATAGTTATAATGAACTTGTGTCCATTTGAAGACGAAGGATGAATTTTGCCAACTAATTCTAGTCCCCACTGACAAAAGGGCCAGGATGTTGTAAATGGCTGCAGTTCCTGTGCTGGTGCAAGTATCAGATTACCATGGATTTGGCATTTAGGACATTTCTTGGCGAAGTGGTATGAATCTTTCTCCATTGTAGGCCAGTAGTATCCCATCCGTAGAAGCTTTTTAGCAAGAGTAGTACCACTCGAATGTGTGCCACAAATACCTTCGTGAAGCTCGTGTAAAGCAGAATTAGAATCATTAAGATCAAGGCAACGAAGAAGAGTACCATCTAGACCTCGACGATACAAAGTATCAGCGGTAAGGGTGTAACGAGAAGCTTGTCAGATAAAGTTACATTTTTGGTTACGGGATTGGTCAATTGGTAAGATATTGTTCTTGAGGTAGTCATATATTGGTCCATATAACGGAGAATCTGAACCAGTCAAGGCATAGATAACATGGGATTCAGAGTGGTCATAGGTGGGGGAGAACAGTTGCTCTACCAGGAACACATAACGACTCTGTTGCTCTGGAATTTGTAGTAATGAAGCGATTGTAGCCATTGCATCGGCTGCTTTATTGTTTAACCTTGGTATTTGCTTGAAGGTGATGTGCACAAAATACTGTTTGAAGTCATCCACCATTCGCTTGTGGGGTAGTAGCTTGTCATCCTTTGTCTGATAGTTGTTGTTGATTTGATTGACGACTAGTTGTGAGTCTCCATAGACTTTTAACTCTGTGATTTTCCATTCTACGACCATTTTGATGCCTATAACCAATGCCTCATATTCAGCCACATTATTTGTGCATAGAAACATAAGCCTATATGATCTTGGTATAGTGTGTCCTTCAGGAGTGATCAATAGAATGCCAGCACCTAAACCATGTTGTGTGTAGGATCCGTCAAAGTATAAGGTCCATTGTTTGGTAGAAAGAGCAAGAACGTCCCTGTCTGGAAATTCAATCTCCATGGTTTGTTTTCTTGGTAGTGGTGCTTCAGCGAACTGATCTGCAATTGCTTGTCCTTTGATGGCTCATCTTTCTATGTATTGAATATCGAATTCACTGAGAATCATGACCCATTTAGCCAATCGGCCTGTAAGAGCTGCCTTGCTGAGTAGATATTTGAGAGGATCAATTTTTGCGATGAGCTTAATAGTGTGTGCTAGCATATAATGTCGGAACTTCTAAGATGCGAAGACCACTGTTAGGCAAGCCTTTTCAATGAACGTATAGTTGAGTTCATAGCCATTCAATGTCCTACTGATGTAATATATGGCCCGTTCCTTTCCTTGTTGATCTTCTTGTGCCAATAGTGCCCCCAGCGATATATCTGTTGTTGAGATATATAGGATAAGAGGCTTTCCTGTGACTGGTGGTACCAGAACTGGTGGATTCATCAGATACTGTTTGATTTGGTAAAAAGATTCTGCACACTTAGTCTCCCATCTGAATGGTACATTTTTGTGCAGTAAATGGTTAAATGGTAGACTTTTATCTGCTAGTTGAGCGATGAATCGCTTGATTGATTGTAGTCATCCTTGTAGAGATCTGAGTTGACTGATATTCTTAGGTGGTGGCATGTCCATAATGGCTTGTACCTTTGCTGGATCTACTTCAATACCTTTAGCTGAGACTATGTAGCCTAGTAACTTGCTTGATGTAACCCCGAGGACACACTTCTTAGGGTTGAGTTTGACTTGGAATTTCTCCAATCGATCAAAGATCTTTGTTAGGATGCTAAGATGTTCTGCTCTAGTGAAGGATTTAGCTAGTAAATCATCCACATAATCTTCCATAAATGTGTGCATCATGTCATGAAATATTGTTGTCATTGCTCTTTGATAAGTGGCCCCTGCATTTTTTAAGCCAAAAGGCATAACATTCCAACAATACGTTCCCCAAGGACAGGTGAACACGGTTTTATTTTGATCTTCTGGGGCTATTTTGATTTGATTATAGCCTGAGAAACCATCCATTAGTGAGAGCATTGCATGGCCTACTGTGAGATCTACAATTATGTTGATACTGGGCAGAAGAAAGTCATCTTTTGGACAAGCTTTGTTGATGTCTCTGAAGTCAGTGCATATTCTGATACTACCATCTGGTTTTGATACTGGAATGATGTTGGAAATCCATTCTGCATAGTCAATGGGTCAGATGAATTTGACATCTAGTAGCTTCTTTAGTTCAGTTTTGACCATGAGTGCCACCTGTGGATTCATCTTTCGTAGCTTTTGCTTGACTGGTTTAACTCCTGAAGAGATGGATAAGTGATGCATGATTAAGTGTGGATCCACTCCAGGCATATCAGCATATGACCAAGCAAAGTTAATTTGCTATTCTTTAAAGAAAATGATGAATGCCGACCTTTCTTCCTCTGTCAGAGATTCTGCAAGGTGTATGTTTTTGGCTGCTTCCGTGGTACCAATGTTGATTGATTGAGTGGGCTCAATCAATATGGGTGATCGCTCATGAAAGTGCTCAGGAAGAGTGTCAAGTCTCCCATCGTTAGGTGCCTTAAAAAGGTTTTCACCTCAGATGCGTCCTTTATTTTTACTTTTTTGTGATCTAGAGCTGCCATTGACTGGTTTTCAGCATCAGATCCTTTATTTGGTTTATTTTTGCGATTGAGAGAGTTGGCACTCCCTGATTGGCAGACATCATTACTTTGTTCATTGGTAGAGCCTATTTTTGGATTTACGGTACATAGGTAATGGATAATAGATTCATCATCCGGGAATATTGGTATATCATAGATTTCAGGTTCATCCCAATCGATGAGGTCAGGAAAGACAAGCGGTAAGGAATCATTAGGTGGATCAAGTTCTGCTACTGTAAGCGTTAGGATAGAGTTTTCATCGTGTTTGTTCTTGGTTTTAAAGAAGTCCAGGATTTCGTCGAGGTCTTCGATGGCATTATCTTCCATATAGACTTGTTCATAATATTTCTGTTCAATTTCCTTAGCATCATAGATATTTTGTGGTCCAAATTCAAGAGGTCTATCTTCTGCGTTATGTTCTTCTTGAGAAAGGGATATGGAATCAGTATCATCAGGGATATCTGTAGTAGCATTGGAGCAGGTACCCCACTCATATTCATTGGAATCTGTCTCTGAGGCCTCATCCCAGATTCTATCAGTGCTGTAAATAGGTATGTTGTATGGTGAAAATAAATCTTTGATGATGGATACCATTTTGATAGTTTTTGTTGATTCTGTGTTAGATCCGTCTTCTACTTTCTGGATTTGTTCATAGACTCTACTTCCTTAGGGAGGAATAATGGTATCTAGAGATGACATGATTTTTTCTTGAGACATTGGTGTTTGAATATGAGCTATTGCTGCAAATATGGCCTTCTTATGACTTAAAAGCTTTCCCTGATGTAACTTTTGATCTTGACATTCCCGTGCCTTGCGGATTGTTTCTGCTGATTCAAAGAATGCTTCCTGCTAGGATTCTTCTTTGTACTTCTTCTTTACTTTCCATTGAGGTTTTGTAGTTATGTTGGGTGGCCTTTTTAATAGGAAAGTGAGCTTACAACCCAATCCAGCTTTGTTTCTACTAGGCTGTGAAGGAAGATCTATAGGTTCAGTGACTCCTTTGCGTTTTCCAATAGGTCCTTTACCGTCATATCTCATTTGCTGCATGATTAAGTATCCTTTTCCATATAGGTGTGTTGGTAGAACAATGTCCAAAGTAGCCGCTCTATTATCTTCTTCTTCATCTTTGTATAACTAGCTAAGAACATCCTTGTCTTCTGATTCATGTGCTAGAGTGCCCAACTGGATGAAGGTACCATCAAATTTGGTGATGGGCTAAGTAGCCAAATGTGTTGATGTAGTAGGCAATCCATGAGATCTAGGTGATGTTGGTAATTTGGCCAAACATAAAGGCTCCAAAGAGTATTCTCCCATGCCTTGGTCTTTGATTTGCATTTTCTGTTTGAAATCTCCAAATAGGGAACTGGGCTTTGCTGTTTGTAGATCTGATGTTAAAGATCGTTGATTTTCTCTATTATGAGGAACCAAACTGTCTTGGGCTGCCCCCATTGCGTTCCAATGTTGAAATGGATTGTGATTAGCTGATATGGAGATTTCTTGTCTATCATAAAGAAATTTGACACACTGGTGATACGTAGAAGGTACTGCTTGCATTTCATGTATCCAGGGTCACCCTAACAAAATATTGTAGGTGAGATCTATGTCTAAGACCTGACATATGGTATCTTTTTGCACTAGTCCCACTTGAATAGGTAATATCATAGTTCCTTTAGAGGGCCTTTCCTCATCATCATATGCCTTTATGGTAATCTTCTTGCAGGGATCAATAGACTCTTCTGAGAAACCTAATGCACGGATAAGCTTTAAAGTACATATATTAAGTTCGGCTCCTCCATCTATTAAGACTTTTTTTACTTGGTGTTTCCAAACAATGACTTCAATATGGAGAGGAGTATTATGCGGATGACTCAAGGAAGCATTGTCATGCTCTGAGAAGGTGAGGTTATGAGGTCCTATCATATATGTGACCATGGCTTGAAATCTGTCTGTATCCAGATTTTGAGGTACATTGGTTTCCAATAGCGCTTGTTCCAATATGTCTTTGTGCTTTGGTGATAGTTTCAACAATTCTAGTATAGATATCTGTGCTAGAGTTTTGCGTAGTTGGCTAACCAAGTCATATTGGATTTTTGGTGTAGTAGTTGTAGGTGCAGTATGTCTTTTCAAGACATATTTCTGAGTTTGGGTTGTTACATTGACAGATTCATGATCATGCCGATCTCGAATGGTGATGACATTTACTTGATGATCTTCAGATGATATATGGTTTATGGTGTTGTTGTAGATATGGTTGATACGAGCTCCGCGTGTATCATCCGAGGTTGAAGCTCCATCTTTGTTGTAATTTGGGAGAGGATTTTTAAAGGCTTTGTGATCACCATTTGTTTTGAGACCATCTATCGTTAAGTCTCCTCGATCAATCATGTCCTGCACCATGTGTTTCAATCTCATGCAATTGTTCGTTCTATGACCCTTGTTACGATGGAAATCACAATAGTGTGAATCATTCCACCAAGGTGGTTTGATTTGGGGTTCATAGTTGCTGATTGGAGGAAAAGAAAGAATCTTGTTTGCCAAAAGTTCTCTGAATGCTGATTCTAGTGATTGCCCTAGTGGTGTGAAGATACGCTTTTGGAAATTGTTCGTGTTGTTGCGTGGATTGTTATTAGGTCCTGGATTCATGTTTTTGCTTTGAGTATCGTTGGTGTTGTTTGTGTTGAGTTGTCCTTGATCGGTGTTTGGTACATATGTGTTAGCATGTGGATTAACATTTTTAGGATTTTTTGTATTTTGAGGATTTCCGGATAAGGCAAGCACTGGTTGCTTAGATTTGGGTTCATATGATTCATTGTTGCCTTCATTTTTGTTTCGAGTCCAAAATCAAGATTTGTTGAGGTTGGTGTTGTTCTGGTTATTGTAGTTTGCTGAGTTTGTTCCTTCCTTGTAGAATTTGAGTGTTCCCTTTTTGACACATGCTTCTTCTACTTGAATGCCATTTTCAATCAATTTAGCGAAAGATGGTATACATTGAAGTTTTAGTCTGTAACTCATTTCACCATTCAAGTTATCGATGAAGATTTCCATTTTCTCCTTTTTGGGAATATCTCGAGGATATCTGGATACCATACATCGCCAACGTTGAAGGAATATCATGAATGTTTCATTGTTCTTTTGTTTGGTATTACAGACATCTAGCATGGTTATGGCATGTTGAATGTTATAGGAGTATTGGGTTATGAATTTGTTAACCAATTCATCAAATGATTTGACAGGTGGTGTAATTTTGGATAACCATTCCATTGTTTGTCCTCCCAGGCTTCTTGGGAATAACCTCATCAGATAGGTGTCATCATGAGCAAATTCAAGGCTCATTGTGCAAAATTCTCGAACATGATCCCGGGGATCACTTTTTCCATCATATTTTTCAAACTTGGGAAGATCTGAGTTTGGAGGAAAAGGCACCATGTTCAATCTTTTGTCAAATGGATAAGGACAAATTTCATTTAAAGAGTACCACACTGTTGTCCTTTGTTGCATATCTTGTATTTGCCTTTGCAAAATTTGCATTTGTTGAGTAAGAGCAACCAAAGGTGCATTATCTTGCTGAGGGAAAATTTCTTCCCTTGTATTAGTTCTTAGCTAAAAAGGTGTGGTAAACGGTATAGTTTGTTATGGAGTTTCTAGCTCAGGTATACGCATTTCTGGTATATGTTGTTCTAGAATGTGTTGTTCAGGTATGTGAGTTTCTTCTTCTCTTTGTTGTTCTTGATACGCATATTGTCGAGATCCAGTTCCAAAGATGTTTGTGTCTAAATCTTCGGGAAGTTTAACGCCTTTACTTGTGAGCATGAGCAGATACTTTTCTTTGTCATTTTCCATAAGCCTTTCTACAAGCTTTTGGAATGAAGGGTTTTCTTGACATTCCTGAAGAAGTGCTTCAGAAATTTCAGTCTCTTCCAAGTGTGGAACTTCAAAAGGATTTGACAACCTTCGATTCATACTAGACTCTGTGTGTGTCTCGCTTTGTTGATTTCTCTGAGAGCGAGTAACAGGCATTTTAGTAGAAACTTTTAGTGACGAAGGGGACAAAATCCTCTTCGATGTGTTGCTTGGGGGTGGGTGGTTCTGGTCGAGATGTGTTATAAGTGATACACTCGTCAGGCAAGAATGCTGGATTGATCTTTCCTCCGCGGTTTATGATTTGATTAAAAGCAGACTTTTGACAGTAGGCTCTTGTCTTTAAGGGTTCTTTGTCAAATTCGTTGGATTTGTTTTGGCTATACCGTTTGACGTGATGAAGGAATACCTAATGAGATTTGAAGAGTTGATGATTGATGTATAAAAACTTATTTCTCTTGATGAATTTGAAAAAACTAGGTTGTTGTTTCTTCAACGTGATGTTACGATAAAGGTTTTTTCTTCTCAGAATATGGGGATTAGTCATGCATGAGTGATCAATGGTGTCCTTTGATTTGTTTGGATTCAGTTGATCTTGTTTTGAAACATTTCAAATCTTACTTTATCAAAGTGAAGGTTTAGATGCCCCTTCATGACAAAGCGTGTCAAATGATATGGATAAAAGTCTCCCGATATGGAGACTTGAAATTTTTAAACAAGTGTTTTTTAGATGAAATCCGTAAGATGGTAAAGGATTCTGTTGATACGGATGATGAGGTTTCCAGACTATGATAAGAGAGACATGTTTTATCGCGCGATTTGTTTAGGATTTTGACAACGTTTGTTTTGACACAAATTTAGCTCAAGAAATAGTTTTAATAGTTTATTTTTGTCACTCTGCTTTGATAAAAAATGATGTTGATGGAAAAAGGCTTCTGAAAATGTTTTCAAAATTTTTAAAATTCCTCACTATTTTGCCCTCTATTTTTATGTTTTTGATCACGCACTAAAACAGAGACTACATGCGCTACCTAAATTACTCCATGTGCTACAATAATGACCACACGCGCTAGACTGCCCCCAGACACGCACTAAAGTTTTGACTGTTCAAAAAAAATTGTTCTCTAGCTGTTGAAAGGTCATGCACTACCCTGGGCCTGTCACATGCTAACTTTTGAACTTGATGCACTAATGTTTGGTTTCTACGCGCTAAGCTGATGCTTCCATGCGCTAGACTATTTTTCTGATGCGCTAAAGGTTTTGACACTATTTTGATTTGAAGATAAAATGCTACTATTTAGAACCAACGCGCTAACTTGATGGTTGGATGCGCTAACAGAAGTACCTCATGCGCTAAGAAGTTGCTCTTATACGCTAAACTGCCCTGATTTTCCCTTCGGTTGGTTTTTTTGCAAATTTTGAATTTTTGTTGTGAAATTTTCAAGTTTGATGGATGATTTTCTAAAGTAGTAAATGCAAGCACGGCACAAAAAGTACAACCATTTTGCCTAATATAACAAAAAGTGTATATTTTGCGAAGATGTGTTCAAATCCCCAATGTTCTAACAGGTTTGGATACGAATAATACACTTCAGAAAGACTCTTTAGTCAAGGGTTATAAATAACATCATAGCCCACTAGTCTCGATACTCCGTCAGTTCAAACAGCCGTGTCACCCCCTAGAGGGCGCTCATTTTTTTGTCTTTTGTCAGAAATTAACTCAAAGTGAATTTCTTCATAGTTGAGTAGTTATCTTGGGAGATATATGGTGAGTAATCTTGGGGGTGGATTCTTCCCCACCCTTGCACTATGATGTTATAAATGTCTGGTTACTAACTCGGTTCAAAGCTTCTATTTCTATGGTTCGTAATCAGACTTCCCGTTTGGTCGTCAGTGATAAACTCCCTCAGGAGGCTTCCCAATCTTTAGAACAAAGGCTTTACATATCTCGAGGATACTAGGGGAAGGCTAATCGCTGCACGCGACAGTTGAAAAGGACTTTTGTCACTTTCCACGTTTGATTATAGTGGGTTGGAATTCTTGGCATCAAAGTCATTCCCCACTTAGGTCGTTCCCTTCACACCGGCCATAAATGACTTTAAGAGTTGATTCCAACTCCTCGGGAAGGTAGGCCTGCTAAAGTTTTTATGCTTGAAATATAGAAAGCTATAAGAGTGGTCTGGATTTTTGATCACCCAGTAAAAGGGAGAGCATATTTCTTCCACTTTCGAGACAAAGCAATCAAGTTTTTTTTTTTAGACTTCAAGACAATGATTTTCTAACTTCTATTTGGAGATGTTTCTCTAGAAAGCATGGTGTTCCTTTTAATCCTTCATAGCAAAGTGTGTATTTCCGAAAACCTTTGAAAAATAAGCTTGGTCAACAAAGTAAATCATGATGTTGGTCAACAAAATTAAAGTCGATAGGGGAAAACTTTCCCTCTTTGCCTTGCACAAAATGAAGATGAGGTTCTTTTACTTTGCAAAAATGAAGTGAATCCTTTTAAACACCAAAGGAAGGTGAGGTTCTTTTTAAAACTTGTGCCAAAGTAAAGATTGTTGGTTCTTTTTATAGCTTCCAAAATGAAGTGTTTTTCTCCTATAAAAGCAAGAAGATTTTCGATAGTAGTTCTTTTATAGCCCAAAAGAAATAAGTGAGTTCAATTTTAAGAATAAAAGATGTTTTAAAATTTTAAACTAACTTAACTAAGTTAGAGAAAATCTTAACTATCTAAATATTCTAAGATTACGCTTCTTTCTACAACAAATTTGGTTAGAATCCTACAAGCAAACCAGAGAAAAAAAAAGTTAGATAGTTTGGTGGACTTCCACAAGTCTAATTTTTAATTTTTGGTTATATTTTTTGCTTCTGTCTGCAATGCGCTATAGAACAAACGTACGTGCTACAATATACCTTCGATGCGCTAAAATAAAGTATCAACGCGCTACACTGTTTGCTGGATGCGCTACTTTGTGCGCCGAAAGCGCTGCTCTAGTTTTCTCCCACGCTGAGTTCTACAGGAAAATTAGTGATTTGATGCACTAATATATAGACTTCACGCGCTAGATGATGGACTCTACGTGCTGAACAGTGAACTGGATGCGCTATGCTATTTACCGGATGCGCTAAACAGTTAACTTAACATGCTAATTCATTTTTCCCGCATGCCTGCAAAAGTGGTTAAATTTAAAAACCGATTTGATATATGGGGTCGGGCCCCACGGTGGGCGCCAGAAATGTATGCAGAAAAAGTGGGTCGATAGAACTCAATATGTGAAAAATATTACAAAAGACTTCTCCACACACACACACAAGACTTCTTGGTGCAAGCTATGGAGTAATGAAGTATTACTCAGCTTCCCAAGGTGGGTCCCATGGTTCTTTATCTCACAATATCCCTCAAACCAATATTTTTGCTCTCAGATCACTGAGCAAAATGGTTTAGGGATGGCAAATGTAAGAACGAGGGATGCTTTGATAGATTTTTAGAATGAAATGCATCCTAAGCTATGCATGATCTTAGAAATGCAATAAACTAGTTATAAGATGACAAGGTTAGTAAACAAATTGTCCTAGCATACTATATTAGTCTATGATTGAGCTAAATGATAAAGAAAGTATTCTAAACATGCATATTTAGACTAATTCCTAGTTAAAAGAGAGGCTAAATGATGAGCATATATGAAATGAAAGCTTGAATGTATTTGAGCATAAGTATGATGCTACAGATTTGGATTCTTTATATGTAAAAATGGAGGAATGAGAGCTCTATTTATAGCAAAAATAGGGCAATGGATGGTCAGGATTGAAAGGGTTGATCAAGGGTTGAGTTTGAAAGTTGGGAATCCATGTTTGCAATTTGCACCAATGAAATGGTGACAAATGTCAACATAGGGTTGGGTTGAGAGAAGGGGTTGAAGGCATTAAATGCCTGAGAAGACCTTATGGTTAGCTAGAGGGTAAGGGTTAAGCTTAAGTTAGGCTTACCCATTAGATTAAGAGTTAATCCAAGGATAAACCTTTGTGCAAATGATTAAGAGATAATCATGGTCAAAGCATTAAAGGCTTGATGAGACCCTTGGGTTGGATGAAGGTTGAGTTAAAAAAAATTCTTTAACCATGTAAGAGGGTTTGAGTTAACCATTAATGGTTCTGAAGACTTTGGGGAATTAAGTGGTTGAAGACTTGAAACCTTTAATGGTTATCAAAGACTTTAAGGGTTTGAGAAGTGACCTCCCTTTGCTTAGGGATGTGACAAAGTTTAGAAGATGGGTTAGGATAATTAGAAGCGATTAGAAGAGTCTAGAAGGGATTAGGAATAGGTTTTAGAATGCAAGTGGGAGATGTAGGAAAATGCAAGTGGATGGAGGGATAATAGGATTTAATTGAAATAAAGTTAATTTAATTCAATTTGGTTGTTATTTGGGGAAATTAAATAAATTAGATTTATTCAATTTAGGATAACTATTTAATTAAATTTGAATTTAATTAAAAGTGGATAAGAGGATTTAATTGAATAAAATAATTTATTCATTAAATGGTAAAAAGAAGTCTAGTGAATTTAATTTAAAAAAATTGAGTAATTTACTTAATTAAATAGAGGAATGCAGGTAATTTAATTAAATTGGATTTAATTAAATAGAGAAATGAACATAAAATATTCATTTAGGAATATGGTCATTTTTATACGCCTACAAGAACAATTTAGGATGGACAAGATAATTGAGGAAGAAATATGAAGCATTGGTGAAGAAATGGAGGAAAAGAAATAGGAGATGCGAGACTGCGAAGGAAAATGGGTCCTCACGGGGGCCCATATAAGCCACAACGGGCCTGATGAGGGGTCATTTTCACACACAAGCCTTGGAGCCACTCAGAGCGAAGAAAAAAAGGAGAGATGGACTGCATTCCTGTTCGAGATCATCGCGCTGAGAGGATCCGACGATTCGACCGACCGACGAGCTATGGACCACCGGTGAGTAGGACTATCCCTCTTTTGTAATTTTGATTTTAGGCAATTGTTTAGGGCTAGAAATAGGGGGTAAAATTAGGCAAGGCCCACACGCTGATCGTTATTTTAGCGTGCGTGCCCCTAGACTAGCGCAAGCGCTCCCGATTAGCACGGGCACTCGCCAAGGGCTGGTCAAGGTAGGGGAAATTTGGGAGGGCTATGGTTGAACCAGCGCAGGTGCTCGTGCTTCAGTGTGGGTGCTCACGCTTTGACGCGGGCACCCAAGAGATAACGCAGGTCCTCGCGTTGACAGGGGGAAAAGAAGGAAATAGAAGAAGGGGAAGCTCTATTGGCGCGAGTGCCTGCAAAATGGCGTGTGCATCACGGTTTTGGCGTGAGCGCTGGGTAGATCAGGGCATGCGCTTGGGAAAGGGAGGATGCATTTTTTTTACTTATCATTTTTGGCATGGGAGAAAGAGGATGGTTGGTTGGAGAGATGAGGAAAGAATTTTTGGGCATGAAAAATAATGCTTTGGTTTAATGGATGTAGGTGGAGAGGGGACCGCTGTCCTCGAGGGAGCATTGGCCTCCCATGATGAGTCTCTACCACGAGTTAGATCGTGATGAGCTGGAGATTCTAGATGCCTTGGGATTACTTTATGTAGGCAGATGGTTGAGGATTCAGGCGCATACTGCTATGATGAATGCGCTAGTGGAGAGGTGGGATAGTTGTTATAACACCTTTTGTTTGCCGACTGCAGAGGCGACAGTGACTTTGTTGGATGTTTGGAGGATCTTGAAGATCCTCATTCATGACATGATCCCAGAGTACTAGTTGGATGCAGTTGATTTCTATTTGAGGGAGGTGTGTGAGTATGAGACACCACCGATGCTAAATAGGAGCCAGATGAACTTGGGTCAAGCGATGGCCATTCGCCAGATTCCTCGACTAGTTTTGGTGATTTGCAGTTTTTTGAGTTGGCGGATGTTACCAGACTTGGGTGGACACGGATTTCCTCTGTGGTGGAGTCAATGTTTGTATTTCATGATTCATGATGGTATTCAGTATGCATGGGGCTTAGCGATGCTAGCCCAGCTCTATCATGACATGCACCTGGTGACTTACCGAGAGTATGCCAGTTTGTCCGCAGGTGTTACACTATTACACATCTAGGTGTGGGAGCATATTGCAGTGACTCGGACAGTGGGTTTTCAGGACAGGTGGCCACGACAGCCATTTGTGGACAAGTACAGGGGACTACTGCACTACACACAGATAGCGTCCATGTGGTTTTGGAGGCGGATTCTAGATGAGCTGGTGCAGTTTACATGGAGGCCATTTTTGGGGTGTGAGTGGTGGAGGGATGATTGGCAACATCACTAGGAAGGAGTTGAGATGTGGATTTTTTGCAGGTCAGTGTATATCATGGAGTACTATGCTCCATTTAGGGTGGTCCGACAGCTTGGGTAGGTACAGGACATAGTGGGGGATATTCCATTATATCCTTGGATTACCCAAGAGGTGAGGTATTGGGGGCCTACAGCGAGTCCCTTGGATGGGCGGACGAGCTTCCAGATAGCTTCTCACATAGTCTGGGATGAGCGGATGGGGGCAGGGGAGGACCTAGGGGTGATAGGTGGTTATCAGAGCTGGTGGGAGGGGCACTTTCCAATGTAGCTTACTCTTTCAGGAGTTTTGGATGATGAGGAGCTAGAGCCGGGGGTTGACCAGGTGGTAGGTGGGGAGGATGATGGCCCAGGAGAGAGAGTTGTAGTTTCGGAAGGGCGCGGTGTGGGCGGAGAGCAGAGGAGAGTTCAAGTTGTATGGCGGAGGGGGCCAACGGAGGAGGAGGGAGACGAAGGGGATGCCCCAGTGGGAGATGCTGCGAAGGTTGCAGTTGGCGAGAGAGAGGAGGCTACAGTTGGAGATGGAGAGGTTGTGCCCATCGATATTCCTGAGACATAGGCAGGGGAGAGGGGAGGACCATCACAGGTTGATTTCGACCGATTGTAGCAGGAGCAGGATGACTATTGGACGATGCTTCATTCCGTTGAGGATGAGCTATAGGTAGAGAGGGCTTGAGGGGAGAGTCTAGAGGCAGAGGTGGCACGACTGACTGAAGAGACATCTGATCTGACAGAGAGTCTACATACTACTAAGACAGAGGTGGATGCCTTGAGGGTGGAGGGGGAGGAGGTAGAGAGGATGCTAAAAGAGGCCCAAATAGGGACAACCATAGCAGGATTACAGGATGCTCTTCGTCGACAGGATGTTGAGTTAGAGGGGTTACGAGCCAGAGCATAGAGGGCAGAGGCAGATGCGACACGGCTGCGAGAGGAGAGGGATGTAGCCCAGTAGGCATTGATTCCAGTAGGATTGGCGTAGATATTTTTTGATAGTCTATAGCAGCGGGAGAGAGTAGAGAGATCATCCCGAGAGGCACAGTATTACAGGGTGCTTTATCACGGAGTAGTGCCTACAGGGCAGCGAGCAGCCTTGTACACTAAGAGTGTATGGTCTCAGAGGACTCATAGTCAGTGACTGACTCAGAGTCAGTAGATAGGGGGATCAATGGGTTTTTAGCCACCAGGGGGGGAACAGGAGGATCAGGGGGAGGAGGTACAACAGAGGGAGGTACAATAGAGGGAGATGGAGAGACAGGTGGGTAGAGCTAGCTCCCCGTTTTTGCTTATGTATTATATATTGACCCTTCGAGTGATCATTGTATCATGATAGACATATTTTCCTCTTTATATATATATACATGATTTGATTGGTGGCAGATGACGTGTGACATTTATTGTGATGGATTATTGTTATTTTTCTGATGATGTCATATATGGATATAATCATGGATATGCTGACTTATTTTGTGATGTAGAGTGGATGCTTATATATTTATGTTTATGATGTGTTGCTGACATAGTTTTTGGATGCAGGATGAGTGATTTTATGCTTTATGTATGCATGTGTGATGGATTTGTGAATGTAACATGATTTATGATGCAATCTAAATGTAATGTTATATGGATAAATAAGGAACTTTTATTTATGTGATGCAACCTTAAATGTTTTGTTGAAAATGTCTTATCTAGATAAGTAATGCAATTTATATGATGTGAATGAGTAATACAAAGAAGAAAATATGCCAATAATAACATAATGATCTTTAGATAGAAGAATATGGATTGAATGGGAAATGGGGGAATTTGAAAACTCTATTAGGATTTTTATGGAATGATGGTGAGATTTTGTGCACAACAAATGTTGAGAGCTAACCTAGTTTGATATTGTCTTAAGTGACTTGCACCACTGATTATAGAAATCAGGATGCCATGGGAAACCCGAGGCGTGGACTGACTCTCAGATAAATAGGAATTCCTTACATACAACAATGCAAGTGTTTGAGGAACACTAATACACAGTTGTGGGTACGTGCAAGGAAACCCTCAAACACACCGATACCTCTTGTACATGAGAAGGTAAGTGTTGATAAACACTAGTACCAGGTCACCAGTTTATACAAGAGGGATCCAAAACATGCCACACTATGAAAATATGTCCCAGTATGCAGCTATTGTAACATACCTGGATATGGAAAATCCAAGCAGTCGTAGATAGTTGCAGTCATAGGGCAAAAGATGCGAGCCTATATGAAATGATCCAATGAAATCTAGGATGATACCATTTGCCAAGAGTAGAGTTAGGATGAAAGATTAGGTCGCCAAGCGAGGGAAGGAATCATCCTTAGGGCAACATGGACTTGTGGATTTGGGCAAGTGATTCTATTGTTTTTTTTTTGGTTTTTTTTATTTTTTTGTTATTTATTTATTTATTTAACTATTGACTTACGGACTTAGGACTGTTTCCAAGACTTCTTGAAGCTTAGGTAGAGGTATAAAAGCTCAGTTTAATGGGTAATTCCTTGTTCATGACTCAGGCAAAGACTCATCATCATACGGGGGTTTTATTAGGAGGCGGAAGAGAAGGAATGTTGCGAATGGGTGGAGGGGATGACGGGTGATTTGTAGTATCGACACGATAGACAGTGGATCCGGTTATTTACCTTGGCGCCTGCATGGAGCTTTTCACTAAGGTACTTGTCCATAGCGCCACCGAGTGGTTTTCACTAATGGACAAATTATTATTTTTTGTTTTTTTTTTCTGATTTTTTAACTTTTTTGTGTCACATGGCGCCCATTTGCCAGGTTTTCACCTAAGTGACTCTATTTTCAGGATCTTTTTCTCATTTTTTTGTATTTTTCGACAATTTAAGACTTTTTGAGGATTAGGCATAAAATATTTTGAGGTGCATGATATTCATTGGATCATCCAAAGGATCTCCTTTAGGAGTAGCCAACTGATAAGCTCTTGATCCATATTTTGCTATGATTACATATGGTCCAAGCCAATTAGGCTCGAACTTCCCTTTCTTTTCTCTTTCTTGTAGATTTTTTTGATTCTACATGAGGACAAGATCACCAACTTGGAATGCTCGGGTTCTGACTTTTTGTGATAACTCATCCGCAAGCGGTTCTAATATACCCGGAGATGGTTCAAGGCCTTGAGGCACCTTTCATCTAACAATTCTAGCTCTTGTAAGCGAGCAATTCTATATTCTTCCTTTGGTAGGATATCTTGCAACAATACCCTTAGAGAGGGGATCTTGATCTCAAGAGGAAGGATGGCTTAGGAGCCAAAGACCAGGGAATAAGGGGTGGCGCCTGTGGGGGTGCGGATGGAGGTACGGTAGGCCCACAAAGCGGGATGGAGTTGGAGGTGCCAATCGCGACCAGCTTCATTGACTGTCTTTTTGAGGATTTTGATTAAGGTTTTATTAGAAGCCTCAGCTTGGTCATTGCCTTGTGGATAATAAGGGGTGGAGAAACGATGTTGGATGTTGAATTTTTGCCAAAGTTCTTTGACATCCTGGTTTTTAAATTATCATCCATTATCTATGATGATGACTTTTGGGATGCCATATCGGTAGATCAGGTAATTCAGGATGAATTTGGATATCTGCTTACCAGTGGTAAAAGTAAGAGGGATAGCCTCTACCCACTTGGTGAAATACTCAGTGGCGATTATAATGAACTTATATCCATTGGAGGATGAAGGGTGGATTTTCCCAATGAGATCGAGCCCCCACTGCAAGAAGGGCCATGGTGTAAAAAATGGCTGCAATTCTTGTGATGGTGCATGAATTTTGTCCCCATGTTGCTGGGAAGGGATGCATTTCTTCACATAGTTATATGCATCTTCTTCCATTTTAGGCCAATAGTATCCTATTCTCAAAAGTTTTTTAGCCAATGTGAGTCCATTTGAGTGTGCCCCACAGATACCCTTGTGTACTTCATGTAATTCCCATTCTGCCTCTTGTTTATCTAAACACCTTAGAAGGGAACCATCGAAATGCCTTTTGAATAGAGTGTCTCCAAGGATGGTGTAATGAGCACATTGACGAATGAAGGTTTGTTGTTGGGTTTTGGTGAAATATGAGGGAATGGTGTTGTCTTGGAGGAAAGCGAAGGTTTCTTGGTACCAAGGGGACTCGGGACCAATGAGAACACACACCATTTTAGATTTTGATAGGTCATATGCTGATAAAAATAATTGCTCAACCAAGAACTCGCACTTCTGACTATGTGATGGCATTTGAAGGTGGGAGCCAATGGTGGCCATTGCATCTGCAGCCCTATTGTTTGTTCGTGGAATTTGATCAAATTTGATTGTTGTAAAATGTTGCTTAAGATCTTCAACCATGGTATGGTAGGGAAGGAGTTTATCATCTTTTGTCTAGTACTCATCATTGACTTGCTTTATGACAAGCTGGGAATCGCCATAGACTTGTAACTCTTTTATTTTGCAGTGGATAGCCAGGCGTAGGCCTTTGATGAGAGCCTCGTATTCTGCTATGTTGTTGGTACATGCAAAGGCTATCTTGTTTTATTTGGGGATGCCATCTCCTTGAGGTGTGACCAATAATATTCTTGCCCTCGATCCATTCTGAGTGCAGGAGCCATCAAAGTATAATTGCCATGTGGAGGATGTGGAAACAGTCATAATGAACTCATCTGGTAATTCTATGAGAATAGGATGGTCACCTAGAAGTGGAGCTTCAGCCAACTGATCTGCAATGACTTGTCCCTTGATTGCCTTTCTGTCCACATATTTGATGTCAAAATTACTTAGGAGCACGACCCATTTGGCGGTTCTACCAGTGAGAGTAGAGTTTGACAAGAGATATTTAAGTGGATCAATTTTAGCAATTAGTTTTGTCTTGTTGTTTAGCATATAGTGTCGTAGTTTCTGTGTGCTAAACACTAATGCCAAACATGCTCTTTCAATGGGGGTATAATTGAGTTCATATCCTATCAGTATTCGACTGATGTAGTAAATGGCATGTTCTTTCCCTTGGTCGTCTGTCTGTGCTAATAATGCCCCCAATGCCACTGCAGTAGCACATATATACAAAATAAGGGGTTTTCCAAGAGTGGGAGGCATCAACACTAGAGGTGATGCTAGATATTCTTTTAGTTTTTCAAAGGCCTTTTGGTATAAGCAGTCCCATTTGAATTTTGTGTCTTTGCACAAGAGGTGTGCAAATGGATGACATTTATCTGCTAGTTGTGAAATAAAAAGTCTAACAAATTAGGGTTTTCTCTGGAGACTGTATAGTTGTTTGAGAGTTTTTGGTGGAGGCATTTCCATGATAGCTTTTACTTTTGTAGGATCGACCTCGATGCCTCTGCGGGAAACAATGAATCCTAATAGTTTTTTCGATGTGACTCCAAACACACACTTCTTTGGATTCAGCTATAGTTTGTATTTTTCTAATCTTTCAAAGATCTTCTTTAGAATGGGAATGTGTTCTTGCCTTGTCTTAGATTTTCCTAGCAGATCATCCACATAGTCCTCCATAATTTTATGTAAGAGGTCATGAAAAATTATCATCATGGCACGTTGATACGTAGCCCCTGCATTTTTGAGGCCAAAAGGCATGGCCTGGTAATAGAAAGTCCCCCATGGTGTTGTGAATGTGGTTTTATGTTGATCCTCATCTGCTATCTTGATTTGGTTGTATCCGAAAAACCCATCCATAAGCGATAGCATTTCATGTCCTGCTGTAAGGTCCACAATCATGTCTATGTTGGGGAGTGGGAAATCATCTTTAGGACAAGCTCTATTTAGATCTCGAAAATCTATGCAGATACGGATGCCCCCAATAGGTTTACCTATAGGTACAATGTTGGAGACCCATTTAGCGTAGTCTATGGGTTTGATGAATTCTGCATCTAACATCTTTTGAAGTTCCACCTTGACCAGGAGAGCAATATGCAGGTGCCTTTTGCATAATTTTTGTATTACAGGTTTTGCATCTAGATGGAAAGCAAGATTGTGGACCACCAAGGCAGATCCAACCTTGGCATATCGGCATAGGACCATGCAAAATTGATTTTTACCTTTGTAGGGAAGTTGACGAAATCTTGTTTCTCCTTTTCTGTGAGGGTCTTAGCAATGAACACATTTTTCTGAATGACTTCGGTGCCCATGTTGATGTTGTCTGTTTCTTCTATTAGCAAATTTGATTTGTCTTGTGGAAGGTAACTAATGGTAGGGAGGTCAATTCCCTCATCGTCAAGTGCCTTTTCCAAGTTTTCACTTTTGGATACGCCCTTTGTTTTTATTTTTTGTTCATCCAAAGGTGCCTTAGGGAGGTTTTCACCTAGGGAATCATGTCTTTTCCTTTTATTATCTTTTTTGTGGCTAAGGGCATTGACCTGACCACCAAAGTATCCCTTTTTGTGTAGTTGAATACCCTCGATTATGTTACAATCTTCCAGGTTTCGCATCGTCAAGAGAGCAATGAGAGCATTATCGTCGACACAAATATCTAAAGTGGGTTCGTCTCATTGGCCCCAGTCAATGAGTTCAGGATGGATAAGATGTAGCTCGTGTGAAGTGGGAGGGGGAAAAGGGGTGATGGTATTGATGTAAGCATCAAAAAACGTATCTTTCTTGTATTCATAAGGCATTTCATGGAATTCCTCTTCGTCGGTGCTTTCGATATCCAAAGAAGGACTAGAAGGTGCACCGATGATAGTGATTTTAGGCCGCGGGGTGTACCCTAAGCCCCTGTTGTATTTGTAGGAGATAGGATTTATGGGTTTTTTTCTTCCTTTCTCCTCTGGTCCTAGGCCATGTCCTTTGTAACCCATTTTTTCAACTATGGCAGATGCTTTTGGGTACATTTTTTTGGATATTTTTGCTGGATCAACGTCCTCTTCTCAGTACAACCAGGAAGAGACATCTGCTTCAAAGATCTCCTCATTAAGTGGGCCCCATTGGTGGAAGGTGGTATTTTGGCATTGCATGACTAGTTTCAGGTCCCTTTTGAGCTCTTTTGGTTTGCCAAATGATTTAGGAGAGAGAGGGAGGTTGCCTATTAATAAGACGTCCTCCAATTTGTATTCTCTAGAGCCATTATCCAAGATCTTGATTCCATTATTTGTTTGGGATGAAGTGGAGGCAACATTTGATGTGTCAGATGGAGGTGTTGGCGAGGGTCTATTTAGTGGACAATGATATGGATGCTTCCCCTCTAATATTTTGCAATATCGAAAAGGTTGGGGATCACCTTTGATAGTTATCTCTCTTCCATTGAAGGGGAATTTGATGCATTGGTGATAGGTGGAGGGTACAGCCTTCAAGAAGTGAATCCATGGCCGACCAAGGAGAATGTTGTAGGGGAGATCAAGATCTAGTACTTGGCAAGGGGTTTCAATTGTAATGGGGCCCACTTGAAGAGGTAAGGTGATCATGCCCTTTGAAACTCTTTCCGCATCATCATATGCCTTTATTGTGATCCTTCCTGATGTGTCTACCAGATCCTTAGAAAGTCCCAATTGTTTTATTAATTTGTATGTACAAAGATTAAGCCCGGATCCACCATCTATCAGGATATGTTTGACCTTATGCTTGTGGATAAGAGCTTCGATGTGCAAAGGTTTGTTATGGTCTTCATCTGCGGGAGCATCTTTGGAGGTAAATACAAGGTGTTGCTGGGCAACAAGGTTTCCAATGATGGCTTGGAATTGGGTGGCGTTGATGTTATCAGGAACGTGTGATTCAAGAAGGGCTTGTTCCAAAATTTCCTTATGCACAAGGGAAGTCTTGACAAGTTCTAGACTGGGAATCTGTGTAGGGGTCTTTCCACGTTGGTCCAGGAGGTCATATCGATGGGTGGAAGACATGGGAGGGGGGTTTGGTGGGGGAGGGATTCCTTGGATGGTGACCTTACCTCAGCGTGTAGTTACATTGCAGTCATCCTAGAAATGGGAGGTGGAAGGCGTGGTGCCTTGAATGACTATCCTAGCAGGGTTTGGTCTGCTTTGGGAAGAAGGAGGATTAATTCCTTGGATGGTTATGACACTGACATGAGTGTCTGTGGGTTCAATGCGACCTACTAAAAAATCAAAGTTGGTTATGTGATTAGCATAGTCATAACCCATTGCGTTAGATGATGAGCCTTTTCCTTTATCATGCTTCGGTAATGGTTCCTAGTAGATTTTAAGTTTGTCATTGTTATTACCAGGTTTAGCGTTTGCTACTTCAATCTCACCCCTATCAATGAGATCTTGTAGTTAGATTTTGAGCTTCATACACTTTCATGTATCATGTCCCCTGATACGATGGTATTCACAATACTCATTTTCATTATACCATCTTGGTTTAGGTTGATTGGGATCAAATGGGCGAGTGATTGGAAAAACCACTACACCTGCTTGGACAAGTTTTTGAAGCACCATTTCAATAGGCTCAGCCAGAGGAGTGAAGTCTCTTGGAATCCTATTATTTGATCGGGGTGGTCGTCCTTGGATTGAGACATTGTTATGAGGTTTTTGAGATTAATTTTGATTGAATTGATGGTTATTGGTGGTGGATTTTGGGGGAGCGGTCACGGTTTGGACCCGCTTTGCATCAATTACACCATCATTGACCACGTTTTTGTTTTTAGACCAGAATTTTGGCTTGTCGCAATGATGAGAGGAAGAACTTTGTGTCAACTTCTGGTAATGTTTCAAGGTCCCTTCCTCTAACAAGACATGTTCAAGGGCGAGGCCCTTATCAGTCAATTTTTGGAAGGATTTGATACATTGAGATATTAAGGGTCTCAAAAGTTTAAGCACCAAGTTCTTTTGAAATAGCTCAATTTGATGCTATTCTGGCATGTCCCACTGGAATTTCTCGATAAGATGTTGCCATCTTTGTAGGAAATTGGCAAAGGTTTCTCTGGGCCTTTGTTTTGTATTACATAGGTCCATCATAGAAACATCATTAACCATGTTGTAAGCATAGTGGGCCACAAATTTTTCTACCAAGTCTGGAAAGGAGACAATGGAACCTCGTGGTAGAGATGAGATCCATGCCAGGGCATCACCCGTGAGACTCTTGGGAAAGAGTTTGCGAAGATAAAGGTCACTATAGGAGACTTCTTGGTATAGGATGTGGAATTCTCGGACATGAGTGCAGGGGTCTCCTTTGCCTTCATACTTGGTGAATTTGGGGATCTCAAATCCTAGGGGGTAGAGTGCAACTGATATAGATGGGTCGTAAGGACAAGGGAAAAACTCTTCAAATGAGTAATTTTTTCTTTTATTAGTCCTTTCTTTCATGTCCTTAATGACATTCTTCATGTCTTGAATCTCTTTGATGAGGTCTTGTTGTGGACTTTGATAATGATGAATTGTATTTGTCCCAAGAATTGGATGAGCCAAAGAAGGTGCACCACCACCAATATATTGATATGAGGAAGAGGCGGGAACATGAGATGTGAGGACCGATGCCACGGGGATTCGTGTGATAGATGGTTGTGATCCGTGAACTATTGTGACAGGATTGAATACGGCCTGGATAAAATTTGCGACATTGTTGGTAGGAATGGAAGTTTGTGGAATAGAAATATGCAGTTGAATAGAAGGAGGTGGTATAGAAGCATGTTGGAGAATAGATGAGATTGGATTTGATAGTGGTATAGATGGTAAGGAGGAAAAAGGTGGGATGGGGACCACGGTGAGAGGTGTCATGGATGGCATTGATTGAGCTTGGATGATTGATGGGGCTGCAATTGATTGAGTTTGGATAATAGGTGCAACACTTTGTGAGGGAATAAGGTCTCCTTGTGGTTGTTGGGTGAGAGTGGAGCTATTAAATTTACGTAGAATTTGAGCTCCATTTTCAAGGAGAGTTCTTTGAAGTGCAGTAGGATTGTGTTGAATAAACTTTTCCATCATCTCTTACTTATAAGAATCTGCTAGAAAAGTTTGCATTTTCGGAGAGAGCTCATCCTGGCTAACCATGTTAAGATTTTGGCTTTGCTCTTGATCGCTAGGTTGCCCACTTTGTGTAGGATCTTGCGTAGGGTCTTCATATAGGACACTAATGTCCGACATGCCATATTGTTGTTCAGCCATCTTTCTCTTTTGGGATCGAGTTGTGACCATACACGAACAACCTTAGAAAAGTTTGGAGGGGGAAATTTTGTGATGGACTTAGTAAGATAGTTGTGGAATTTGAATTTTGTCTTTTATGACAAGGGATTTTGTTGATGACCAAGTTGGGTAAAATTTAGACCTTGGATTGATGATTAAAAGCCTCTCTTATACCAAGGGTTGATTAATGACCCTAAGCAAAGTAAAGACGTGAGTTAGGAGTCTTGGTTGACTCAAAAGGGATTAGGCAAAGGGTACTTGGAGAGGATTCCCCTTCAAGCACAAGAGCCAATTGGTTAAGAATGAGGTCTAAATGAAACTTTACAAGGAGCGTAACCTTAGCGTGTGGTTAAATTGGATTAGAGGATGATCGGATAGTGGAGGGAGATTGATTTGATATGCTAAGTCCTAGGGAAATTTGAGGATGATTGATTGAGGAGGCATGATAGTGATGACTTAGAAGAAACTTGATGACTAGGTTGTTCTTGACATGAACATGACTCAATGGAGGATTGATTCGAATGGCAATTTGTATGAAGGGATATGACCACCTTGATTTGGATGATAGTTGGTGGTTTAAAGGACAAGCTTGAATGTTGATGGAGAGGATGGACTCTTAGCTTCTCTTTTAGGCTTATGAAACATGTGGCAGATGGAGTTTAAACACAATTTTGGACTTTGTGGTGGGTAATGACTTGGACAATTATTTGTGTCTTGACAAGTGTTTTGCAAAGTGCTTGGGGATAGTGATGTATATTTAGTCTACTCTTGGCAAGTATGTATCAAACAAAGAAAACACAACGATCAAATGCATATCGTCTCAAAGACACTCATGCTCATATACAACTTTCTTAAGGCTGGTGTAGACACCCAAAATTGTCATGTCTAATTAAATAAATATTTATTTATTTAATTATCTAAGCCTAATTCTTCTATTAATTAAATAAATCTTTATTTATTTAATTAATTCATTTATCCTCTTCTAGCCTTATTTCTCATTTAAATAAATACATTTATTTATTTAAATTATCCTTTTCCTAAATTAAATAAATATTCTTATTTATTTAATTATCCTACTTCTTCTATTTATTAAATAAATCTTTATTTATTTAATTAATTCATTAGCCTTTTCTACTTATGACACATGTCATTCATCTCTTAATTCCTACACTACCTACCTCTTTCATTATTTTGGTATTTCTTTTACCTACCCTCTAATCCTAGTCGACCTCCTTTTTACACCTCTCAATCTTATCCCTCCATTTCATATTGTGTCTTCTATTTAAGGAGATGTCTCCTTCATTATCAAACCCTAATGACTACCCTAACAACTTGATCAATTGGCTACACTACGATCCTACTTGCAACCACATTCCGTTCTTTGTTGAGCTCTTGTGCACATAAAATCTGAGAGCAAATATATCAAGCAAGATCAATGGAGATAGGAAGAATGGAGATCAAAACCCTATTGGACATGTGATGGTATAATCTTTGTGATTTTGTTTTATTTTGCATTATCTTAGGTAATCTTCATATGTTATGGTGGATCTTTGTTGTTGTTAGGCTAGGGTTTTGTGGTTGGATTCATTTAGCCTTTCAATATTGTTATTATTGTTATCCATTTTCACCATATACATTTTGGCACGCCCGGTGGGACTCTTGTCCCTTTACATTTAACCTTTTTGTTGCAGATTTTGCATTTTTGAAGTTGAAAATCGGACATTTTTCGACGACATTTTAGGTTTTTCCGCGTCTGCGAACTTTCGGATCGCGTCTCTCAGTTTCAGGAGCGTCTGCAGAATCTGGAATCGCGTCTGTGTTTTCAACAAATTTTATTTTGCAGGTTTCAGACAGGGGCGTCTATGTTTCAGAAGCGCGTCTGCGTTATTTCTGCCCGCGTCTGTGTCGGAGAAGGGCATCTGTGATTTTTGGCTACGTCTATGCATCACAGAAACGCGTCTGTGTAATACAGACGCGTCTGTGTCATGGGTAAAAGCATCTATGTTTTTACTGTTTTGAAATTTTCAAATTTTCATTGATTCAATTGTCAGATTTCGCACTTAGGGTTCCAGATATGGTTTATTTTTTGGACTAACCCTTTCAGATCTATCTAACTAAGTTTGTGCAGCTTGTCTTGGAAGCAAAAAAAATGTTTTTGTTGAAGGCCCCTCTTTCACAAAGTCTTTTGGGTTTCTAAAATTTACCTAACTTGTGTGCTTGTAGGAAGGGGTGATCATTTGAAACAACCCAAACTACTAACAAATTTTGTTGCAGGTCCTTGGCTAGGGTTTTGAAATTTTGTTGTGTGCCTTGTTTTCATAGATTAGCAAACACTTCCATTGGTGCACTGAAATTGAATAATTGTCTTTTGTGTCTTGAGCAATAGGCTCTTTTTGTTTAATCTTTAGAGGGCCTATCTTCCCATGTGGTCATTAGGACTACTAGTGAGAAGAGAACGACCCAAGTGGTAGCAAAAGAAAAGCCATCTTCTTCCAAACCACTATAAATAAATGTATTCATGGTGAAAACTATGAATAATGTGTGCTGATTAGTTCATACCGACACTATGTCTCCCCATAAACCCGTTTGATCAAATTTATTTGATCATTTGTAGGGCGTAACCCCTACCGGCTGGGAGCCTTCTGTATTTACAGAGCTGAAAGTGCCGCATGTATGGCCACACGAGCGGATGCCCTTACTAGCACCTTTTTGTTTTAGAAGCCCAAATCCTTCTAGTTGTTGGGGCAAGAGGTCGGACCTCTGGTAGCGGCCCACACACATATGGTTCTTAGTAGAGATACAAAGTTTGCCATGGGGAGTTTTCATGGGGACTGATGCTTGGCTGACCCAAGAAGTGAGTGCCGAGGGTGGAGCCAGTGAGGTCAAGCATCTAAGTATCCGCTCTGAATAGCATAGCCTCGGGGGTAAAACCCTATGTGGGATCAACAACTATTGTCTTGGCCAGCCATAAGAATTGTGCTTGTCTTATGTTAAACATTCAAACATTCAAGACCAAACAACAAAAATATTGTGTCTTTTGTGTCTTCAAGTGTATGCAAAACATTTTACATCAAACAACACACTTTTGGAGTCTAAACACTTGCAAACATTGAGTCCTCATCAACATTGTGTCCTCTTGTCATGAAAAACAGTCAAACAGTCGGATTTGGTCACAACAAAACAACTTCACAGATTGGAAAAATTGCACGAAGTTTACAGAAATGCATCTGTGTCTGTTTTAACCATGTCTGAGTAATCTAAGCGCGACTGTGAATGGCATAATAGCGTCTGTGTGTCTAGCAGCGTCTGTGTCAAACAGAGACACGCCTGTGTCTGGGAATCGCGTCTGTGAAGTATACAGAAACATCTGTGTCCAGAATTGAAAAATTTTACAGCCCAGCAAACAAAAGAAATCAGTTTTGGAATACTTGAGCTTCCTAGGTTGTTTCTTCAGGTTTCATCTAGCATTCAACCTGTCTTTGGGTATCATACAGTCCATCATTGCTTCACATCTCTCATTACATTCACAATTGTCTAAACTTGAGTCAAAAGGTCACTTGCTTGTCCTCATCCTACTTTGTCAACATACTACATACAACTACACTTTGCTAAGTGGTCCCTCATCAAGGTTTCTTACCTTTGGGTCTCATTTGGTCTTACTTAGAGTCAAGGTCAGCTTACCTCATCAAGAGAAACTATCCTCTCTTTGGAAGTCACACCTACTCTACTACATACATACTTGGTCTTACACTTTGGACATTGCAAGTACACTCCATACAACTCTTGGTCTTCCATACTCTTTCCATTTTTCATCTAGTCTCTCACATCTTGGTCAAACACCTAGTTCATGGTTGAAACCCGTCTTCAAAAATCTAGGAGAAAAGCTAAAGAAGCTCAAGAGTCCGCAAACATGAGTTCTTATGAGTATGACAATGATTTATTTTTCAATCCTGAGCACACTACATTGTCTGACATGGATGTTTATAGAAACATTCCAAATGTGGAAAACGTAGACACTACAAACAACAATGCTACACACAATGACAATGTGGACAACTTTTCAATACATTCAGCAGATGTAGAAGAATCCATTATGAATCCCCATTTCAATAGATTGGTTGAAGAAATAATGAGGAGGGATCGACAATACTTCTTACACATGATGACACAAAGTGGAGCTAAAATACCTCATGAATTTGACATGTCTCAACTGATGGAAAACCGACCTTTGCAACAAACTAACTCCAACATGGATCAAAGGAGACCTAATAGTGGAGGAAATAGAGGACCGCATATGGTACCTGAATCACCATCAGCTTTGCTTCAAAAACCAGAAGTCCCACATGCACATGGTCAAACATATGATACTTACCTTCGAAGACCATTATGGAAGTCTTATGCAGACAGATATGCTCAATCACATGCTCAAGCTATGGATCAACCAAACAATTGGACATTCAAAGGCATGCTCAAAATTTGGACACAAGGAAACCTCATGTCAAATTTGGGGGCAACACAATAGAACATGACATGCCTGTAGAATATGGTATACATGCACAAAATAGATATGGGGTTCCTCAACATGAAGCTATACCAAGTGCTCCCTATATGCCGCATCAATATAGACCTCCTCCATATGAACATGTGTATGATCAATATCATCCATACATGCAACAAGCTCCTCCTCAAATTGGTGTCTCAAACATGGGGTATGCTACAAGAAGTCGATCTCCACCTAAGAGCAATTTGGAGCAACAAATTAGAGATTTACAAAAGAAAATGGAGGACATGAATACACCAAAACCAACATACACTATGAGAGTCATATGTCCTTATCCATTTGACAAGAGCATTCCAATGCCTCCATTTCTTGCACACTTTGTGACGCCAAAATTTGACAAGTATAGAGGAAAAGGGGACCCCAAGGCACACATAAGACAATTTTTCACAGCTTGCATTGAGGTAGCGGCAGAAGAAACATATTTGATGAGATTGTTCCCACAAAGCTTAGGCGATCAAGCTATGGAATGGTTCTCTCAATTACCACCTAGTATTAAGTCATGGGGTGACTTAGCAGAGGCATTTATTCAGCATTTCTCTTACAATATAGAGACAGATGTCTCAGTCACTACTTTGTGTAATACTAAGCAAAAAGAAGGAGAATCTTTTGCGTCATTTTTACAAAGATGGAGAAATCTAGCTAGTAGATGCTCTTGTGAAATTCCATAGAAACAAATGGTAGAAATGTTCACTCAAAACGTTAACAAGGATATTGGCTATGATTTAAGGAGAGCTTGTTTGTCCACCTTCAAGGATGTTATTGAAAAGGGCTTAGCAACAGAAAAGGTCTTAATTGAACAAGGAGTCATTAAGATATTCAAGGAAAACAAAGATGACTTTAAAGGAAAAGACAAGCCAAGATTTTGGAATAAAAACAAAAACATAGTCAATGATGGTGTTGTTGATGCCAATATAGTGAGACCCAAATTCATCTTTTCGGGATCAAGTTCTACAAACAATCAAGTGAATACTCAAACAACTTCTAGATCACAAAGGAAGTACACCCCATTGGGAGAACCACTTGAATCAGTCTTCAAAAAGTTTGTGGCAAACAAAGTGATCACAGTTCCAGATTTTCCTCCATATGAACCAAAGGTCAAACCAAATTGGTGGAGTGATGATGAGTATTGTGAATTTCATAAGAGCAAGGGTCATAAGATAGGAAATTGTCATCGACTGAAGAATATTGTGCAAGATCTCATTGATAGAGGTGACATTGAGATTGAGGGACACTCATCCAATCAAGAACATGAGATGTTTAAGGAACCATTCCCAAAGCATGACAAAGGAAAAGCTAAAGTCACAAATGATCAAGCCAACTATACTAGAGCACCTTACAACTATGACTCAACTATCAGTCACATCTCGATGGACAATCATATCTCTACTATTACCATCAAGAACAAAAACCCTGAGAATCCTCCTCAGAGACCCAAGATTGTTCTAAGAGGTGTTTGATCTTCTTCCGAACCTACCTCTGAATGTCATGTTACAACTCGTCGAGGTAAAATTACGTTGCCAGGTGCCTCCACTAAAAATACTGCTTCTTCATCTACCAAACCTAAGTATGACCTTGTAGAACAGTTAGGGAAGACACCCGCGCTCATCTCCATCCTTGAGCTCTTAAGCATATCCCCTGCTCATAAAGCTATTCTTGACAAAATCTTGAGAGACACCGCCGTTCCTACTGATCTGAACGTGGACTAGTTTCAAGCCATGGTGGGATACCTTTCCATTCCACATTCCCTTACATTCACAGAAGCCGATGACACCTCCGTAAGTTAGCCACATAATGCACCTTTACATGTTGAAGCCTTCATACATAAACATCGAATAAAGCGAGTCCTGATAGATGGAGGAGCTAGTCTAAACATTTGTACATTAAGCACCATTAAACAATTGGGATATTCTGATAAAGCTGTGAATTCGACAAATCAAATCACCATCAAGGCATATGATGATGAAGAGCGCTCATCCAAGGGCATAGTCACCTTACCTCTAAGAATTGGGCCAGTCACAAAGGATGTGGTTTGTCAAGTCCTAGATCTGGATCTCACATACAACATATTGCTAGGACTTCCTTGGATTCATGAAATGAGGGCAGTCCCATCAACATATCATCAATGCATTAAGTTTCCTCATAATGGAGTCGAGGTAACAGTTAACGGTGATCCTAATCCATTCATATATTGCAATAACCTGAGATCACATACTGAGACCATCATTCCTAGTAATCGTGAGGCTGCTCCTTCTTCGGCATACATTGACCCTGAGTCATTGAAACCTTCGACATCAAAACAAGGTGAACTTAAAGGCAAATTTCAGGACAAAGGCATGGGAGAATACACTTTAAATCAGACAATGTATTTATGACAAGTCATGAGCTCTCCAAAAGAATATGGAAGGCCACATCCTAACAAGCAAATATCCATCATGATACTCAAATGGGATCCTACTACCTTTCAAAGATGGGGTGAACTAGAAGAGGAAGATTTATACAAAATGCTCTATAAAGACATTGAAGATGACGCACATGATCAGATCAATATACCCTGTAAGAAATATGGAAAAGGCTTCAAGATTCTACAAAAATTCAAGTATGATGGAAAAAGCCCTCTTGGGTTACGCAAAGAAGGCGTTATGGAGCCCTTACAACCTGAATTGACTGTAAAAAGGGAACGCTCGAAGGGACTTGGTTTTTTGACTTCCAAGATCCACACTAAAAGGACAGAAAAGGCATCACAAATCAAAATTGCCAAAGTTCAACAAGAGGATTGATATTCCACAGATTGCAACGAATGGGAATGGGGTTCAGACAAATCCTCCAGCGACTATGAGCTCACTGAGACATTCAGAGAGCCAGATAAACCCACAGAAGAAGAGGAATTTTATAAAAAGTTCAGAGTTGGTCAAGCAACAACCCATAAGGATTGCACACAGTCTTCGTCTTAAGGTTCTAGGATGAAATCACATAGGATGAGGACTCCTATCCCGGAAGGCGCTACTAGTGATGACAATTTGGATTCGCTTGCGATCGAAACTAATGAGGAGAGTGCCATCGATGACCTCAATGATTGCCTCAATATACCCGAATATAACCACATCTTCACTCTTAGCCCTGCAAACTCCGAAAACATTAAAGGCCTTCCCCTTGTTCACCACCAACTCATTGACTGGGATTATGAAGGACCAGCACAATTTGACACATTTCAAAATGATGAAGCTATTATTGACTATCTTGGCATACGAGATGATCTTCCCCCTAGGGACCACAAAGCAGGGTACACCATAGAACTCAACAACATGGCATATTTCGGTGAGGGTGTCAGACCTTCCAGTCGCAAAAATGTGAAAATAAGAACAAATCAAGGGTCTTATGGCGAAAACCACACTATGGCGCTATCTGATTCCAAAAAAGTAAAAAGAAAGGATGTATCTGAGGGCGAAAACCTCTCTGAGGCACCCGAAGATGGAAGGCTCGACATTCTCCAAGCATCATATGAGGAAAAGTCATCCATGTTGGTAGAGGATACTATCAAAACAAACATTAGTACAGAAGAAGTTCCACACAATATATTCCTGGCTCAATCATTGACAGAGTCCGAAAGGTCAAAATTCATAAGCTTCTTCAAAGAATGACAAATCAACTTTGCATGGTCATACGCTGATATGCCTGGACTAGATCCGGATTTGGTAATGCATCATTTGACAGTCAAACCGGGGGCAAAGCTAATGAAACAGAAATTAAGGAAAATGCATCCACAAGTGGCATTACTAGTCAAAGCAGAGCTGGAGAAGTTATTGGATGTTAGATTCATACGCCCAATTGATTATCCCGAATGGATCTCCAATTTAGTACCTGTCAGTAAACCAGATCGCAGCATCAGAATATGTACAGATTTCAGAGACATCAACAAAGCTTGTCCGAAAGATGACTTCCGATTACCAAATATTGACTTGATTGTTGATCTCACAGCAGGTCACGAAATGTAATCTTTAATGGATGGATTTTCTGGTTATAATCAAATCACGATTGCACCCGAGGATCAACATAAAACATCATTCACTTGTCCGTGGGGAACTTTCTGTTGGAATGTCATGCCCTTTGGGCTGAAAAATGCAGGTGCTACATATCAAAGAGCAATGACCACTATCTTTCATGATCTCATGCACATAACCATGGAAGATTATGTTGATGATCTCTTGGGTAAATCAATAGATAGAGATACACATTTGGACATACTTTCAATCGTCTTTGATCGATTGAAAAAATACAAGGTAAGATTAAACCCCAAGAAATGTGTCTTTGGAGTAACCTCCAGGAAGCTCCTAGGATTCATTGTGTCCAAAAGAGGAATCGAAGCCGATCCAGCAAAAGTCAAGGCTATCTTGGACATGCCGCCACCCAGAAATATCAGTCAACTTCGATCCTTACAAGGGAGACTCCAGTCTATACGAAGATTCATAGCACAACTTGCAGATAAGTGCAATCCTTTCCAGCACCTGCTACATAAAAATATTAAGTTCAAATGGGATGATAACTGTCAACAAGCTTTTCAGACGCTCAAAGATTATCTTTTGAATCCGCCAGTTTTGATGCCACCAATTCCAGATCAGCCTTTGTTACTATACATATCAGCTACTCCAACAGCACTGGGGGCACTACTAGCACAACAAATTGCTGACGGCAAGGAAAAAGTAGTATACTATATCAGTCGCACATTGGTGGGATATGAGCTAAACTACACACCAATCGAGCATGTATGTCTCGCTGTGGTCTTTGCTTCACAGAAATTATGACATTATATGCTCACTCATAAGACTAAGTTGATTGCAAGAATTGATCCATTAAAATACCTTCTCAACAAAGCTACAGTTACTGGGCAACTGGCCAAGTGGGTAATGATACTGAGTGAATTCGACATCGAGTATGTAGATAGAAAAGCAATAAAAGAACAAGCAATCACGGATCAATTAGCAGATGCCCCCATGATTGATGATGTTCCTCTAAATTCAGAATTTCCAGATGAATCCATTTTAACAATATCACATGCAAGGCCATGGCAACTGTACTTTAACGGCTCATACACACAACATGGGGCAGGCACTAGTATTCTCTTTATAACTCCTCAAGGCGATTCTATACCAAAATCATACCGCTTATCATTTCCTTGCACTAACAATATAGCGGAATATGAGGCATTAACAACTGGATTACGAATTGCAGTTCAGTGGAAGATCCAAGAAATTCATGTTTTTGGGGATTCTCAACTTGTCATCTGTCAAGCAACTGATGATTACCAAAAAAAAGATGAAAAATTAATGCCTTACAAACAAATGGTGGATGATTTGAAACAACATTTCACAAAGATAGATTTTGAGCAGATACCAAGAGAGCAGAATCGTGCTGCAGATGCCATGGCTACAATTGCTTCACTAATTGATCTACCTCAAAATGAGACCTACTATGAGTTCCTAGTAGACAACCTATTGGTTCCTTCATATGAGATCAATCCTACTGAAATGATATGCGTTGTTGGTCCTGAATCCCAGTTATATGGTTCCATATTCACATATCTTCGTAACGATATCTTACCTCCTGATCTATCGAATAACCAACGTCGCACTTTCATTCGCCAATCCTCTCGATATGTCATTCTAGTTGATATCCTATACCGATGAGGTCTAGATGGCACTCTTCTTAGATGTTTAGAAAGCGACAAAGCTCAGATTGTGTTACGTGAAGTGCATGAAGGGATATGTGGTCTGCATGCTAGTGGTCCTACCTTGGCCAAGAAACTCATTAGGACTGGATATTACTGGCCCAATATGGAAAAAGACTCATATCAGTTTGTCAAGAAATGTAAGCAATGTCAAATTCATGGAGACCTCATACATGCACCAGCACAAGAACTACAACCACTCGTGTCTCCTTGGCCCTTTTGTCAATGGGGACTTGATCTCATAGGCAAGATTCACCCTCCTTCTTCCAATGGTCATAAATTCATTATCACAGCCACAGAGTATTTTACAAAGTGGATTGAAGCCGTACCTCTCACACAAGTCAATGGAAAACAAATTGCTACTTTCATCCTTAACTATATCATTTGCCGATATGGTATTCCTGATTCCATTATTACTGATAACAGGCGTCCCTTCAAAAATCAAGATGTTTGTGAGCTTTGTGACCACTTCCATATTTCCCATCATTTCTCCACACCATATTACCCCCAAGGTAATGGCCAAGCTAAGGCGTCTAATAAAACAATTCTTAAAATCCTCAAAAAGACAGTCGACGACGCTGGCCGTAACTGGCATATCCAACTCAATCCTGCACTTTGGGCTTACCGCACAAGTGTTTGCACACCTACAGGAGCTACACCCTACTCACTTGTCTACGGCGCTGAAGCCATCTTGCCTATTGAGGTTGAGTTACCTTCTTTACGGGTCTCTTTGCAAAACATAATCAACGATGAAGATTACAGGGTCTCTCGCTTACAAGAATTAGAACGGCTAGATGAACGGAGACAAACTGCTTTTAATCATCTCAAGGCTTACCAACAATGAATGAGTCGCAGCTACAATCACAAAGTCAAGCCTCGCACATTTGAAGTAGGTGACTTGGTTCTCAGAGAAAATCCCAAGAATCAGCAAGACAGGGAGAAGAAGGGCAAGTTTGAACCAAATTGGCTTGGTCCTTACATCATCACAGCGGTATATGGATCTGGTGCATATCAGCTCTCAACTACAGAAGGTGAACCTTTGGAGGATCCTATCAACAGCATGCATCTTCGCAGATTTTACACATAGTTCTTCGGAATATCCTGATTCAAAAATACAAAAAAATCAAAAATTTCAAAACTACAAAAAAATTATAAAAAACAAAAAAAAAAATCGTTACTTGGTGAAAACCTGGCAAACAGGCGCCTTGTGACACAAAAAAATTGAAAAATCAAAAAAGTAAAGAGAAATAATTTCGTCCAACGGTGAAAACCACTTCGGTGGCGCCCTGGGCAAGTACCATGGTGAAAACTGGGTCACCAGCTCCATGCGTAGAGACATTGCTCCTCCCTCCTTCAGGATTCACTTTCATCCTTTCACTTTGCACACACTCACAACCTATTCGTTAATAATAAACTTACCCATTCCCATCATGGCTTGTTATTGATCTACCCAAGATTGGTTAGCCATTCATCATAAATCTCCCTTTCCATCCATAATAAATCAGATCCTATCTGTGACTACGACAAATCCTACGTCTAGTGATGGGTGTGGAACTAAGAACACCACATGTTTCGAGGAGTACAATTTCTTCCAGCTTCCTTCATTCTATTCGCGCACAATCCGCAATAAAGAAACATTTGCATCGCAGATCCGCAATAAAGTTTTGTCTTCTTCGCAATAAAGTATCAGCTTCATGGATTCAGTCAGTTTCAGATGAGACACAGCGGCAACAATGGGCTTCAACAAATCAAATCTTTCAATAGACTCAAACAACATATGGTTCAGTGCTATCTATCCTTTTTGTGAAAGTAAACATTGTGACCACAATCAAATAAGACTTATACAAGTGACAAGAGACACTAAACTTGAGGACTACAGTGGATGTTGGTGTCGAGTCTTGGTTTTCTTTTCATTTTATCTTTTGGTGAAATGTCCTTTAGCTTTTCCAGGATGTCTTTGACTAGAGATTATATCTCCAGGATGTCTTTGACTAGAAAGGCGAGGATGGGATATCGTCACCTATTTGTATTTGCTGTCTGTGGATTGTCTCTTAGTAATGCTATGACTTGTCCAAGGATATGAGGACACTGTGAGTCTAGTATGAACTAGGGCATTCCTTGTTTGTGACTGTCTTATCTCCATGCAAACAGGGACAATGACTTTCTGGGTCGAACATATGCCTCGATTGTCATAACCTATCTTGCCATAATAAAGCTCAGTGATGATAACACACAAGAAGCTCTTTCACTTTCATATCTTCTGTCTTTCATCCCACCTTTCTTGATTGACTTCCATCATCCTTCTCGAGTCCACATAGCCCGCTATCACATGACTGAGTATAATGACACACCAAAAACATTTGCATTTCATGTAGTTACACCTGCATTACCACATATAAGCATTTCACACATACATATAGATATCACAATTGCATCACATCCTATACACAACACCTGTTAGCACAATTTACTTTTGCATTATCATATTCATCTGCATCACATACATTCACATTTGCATCATGCATACACATATAAAACATAAAAGAACAAAAATATTGCATTGCATCATATACATATTTGCATCCATCACATAAAACATACATTATAAGAACATCTCATCACATAGGTACGCATGCATATAGCTGTCGTAAAAAATGAATCATCTCATATATATATAAAGTGTCATGATACAATGATGTCAAAATCATATGGCTACAATCACCCGTAGGTGTCTACATCATCATACAAAAATGGTACAAATACTGATACAAGGGAGCCCTCTATGGCTATGATGAACTCCCTCCCTCAGAGCCGCCTGGCCTCAATGGAATCTGAGCCCTCGAAGGACCCGCCCCAGGATCACCCTGCCTATCCCCCCTATCTGGTGGTGGTGGAGGACCCATGACCCCACCACTCGATGCCTGTCTCCTCCGGCTCCCTCCCATAGCTGTCGCTGTCTGCGATGGTCTATGGAAGCTCCTCGCCCACTGATCTGCTGGCACAACACCATAATACAGGTCCCTCCAGTAGAAAATCTCCTCTCCAGCTTGTAGGACATATGCGTAGCCTGCTCTTGCGTCCTCCGTCGCCTGCCTCCCTACCCTCAGCGCTGTCTCAGCCTCCGTGTAGCGCTGAATCGCCTAATCCCTCTCCCGCTCAGTATCCCTGAGCCTAGTCCCGAGTCGGTCCCTCTCCCTCTCTAGATCCTGGATCTCATCTGCCTGGCCCTGGCAGATCTCCCTGAGCTCAATCAGCTCATCCTCCTTTGGATCCCCACCCTCTACCTCTGCCTGTGGCTCTCCCTCTGCAGGTGCCTGCCCCTGTGCCTGTCCTTGTGCCTGTACTGGTGCCTGAACGGGTACCTGTCTCGATACATGCCTAGGTCCCTATACCTGTCTCCGTCCCTACTCCTGTGCCTGTACTGGCACATGTCCCTGTACCTGTCCCTGTCTCTGTCCCTGTGCTCTAGGACCCTATGCTGCTGGTACCTATAGGGGCAATCCGCCACAACCCCTCACCACCTGGGCCTGTCCCTCCTGTCCACCCTCCCTCCGAGGTGCCACCCTCCTCTCCCCAACTACTCCCCTCCACCTCTGTCGGCCTCGGCCTCCATTACCCCCACCATCATCATCATCATCTCCTCCTCCATCTCCCTCCAGTAGCTCTCCTGGATCTGTCAATCGAGGGAATGGATGCTCGGCCCAATATGCTGCATACTCTGCATCCATCCCGGCGTCCTCGATCTCTGGCCACATATCCCAGGGTAAGGGCACCATCTCTGCCAGCTGTGTCAGCACCTGATCATATGACAATAAAGGCCCGAACTACGCCTGATCCCTAACTGTACGGGCATACATACCCGAGCCTCGTGACATCCTCTGGATCCTGCCATACTACCTACATACTCTGTCCACCAGCTATCTCTCCAATATATAGGGCGTCCGCCCAATCAGATACCTGCTCCGGAAGGTGTAAGGCAGCTCCACTGTGTCATCCTCCCACTCCTTGCATCCCAGATACGGCCTCCAGATGACTACGTCAATGTCATCTATCACTCGCCGCCAATGCTCTAACCTGCCAATCTGAGGCTGCGAAGTGATCATGTCATACAGACGAACAAAACTCCATCCATGACCTCTCCCTCTGAAATGTATCAGTCATGTAATAGGTAGATGCTCGTACGCCCAAACCTGCAGTAGTGTCACTCCACAGCTCATAATATAGGTGGGCCAACACACATGGACCCCACGCATATCTGGTGTGCTGCGTCACCAGTGTCTCCAGTGCTCCTCCTTAGCCCACTGCCAACCCCCGTGTCACCCTGTCCGGACATAGGAACCCACTGATAGCTCCTCCAATCATAGCTGGCAAGGCTAACCCTATCGCGGTCATGGTGTCCCATGCCACATGTCCTGCTCTCATCTTTAGGTCAGGATCCTGAAACACCCGTCTCAAAGCCTCTCTGTCTCCGTCACGATCATATGGAATCAGATCTCCATCAATCGGTATATGTAGAATCCTGTAAACATCCTCAAGGGTGACTGTCATCTCCCCCATCGGCAAATAAAATGTACATGTCTCTGAATGCCATCTCTCGGCCAGCGCAGTCAGCAAACCCATGTTTGCCCGAAACTCAGGCACATACAACACGTGTCTCAAACCCATCTCCTCAATGGCAGCTCTATCCTGAAACGACAACTCCGGTCGCAACCTCTGTGTTGACGGGAATCTCTCCCATGACTCTAACATAGGCAAATACTCCTGCAGTCAGGCAAATCAAATCATGTCAGTCATTGTGGCATTCACTATTCATCACAAAATGCTACTTTTTATCTAAATGCATATGGTTATCTATCCTAGTGACACTCACTATTCATCACAAAGTGTTTTTATCTATCCTATTAGTACTCCTTGTTCATCACAAAGTACTACGTGTGTGACACTCCCTGTTCATCACAAAGTGTTACTCACATTTTGCACTCTCTGTTCATCACAAAGTGCTGCTCATACTTTGGGTACTCCCTGTTCATCACAAAGTACTCTATCTTGGTGCTCTCTGTTCATCACAAAGTGCCTTGATCTATCCTAGTCTTCCTAGAGGACCTGCTTGAGTGTATCCTCTCAGTAGCTTATCCAATCGACAACGTATGTTCATCACAGAACTGCCGATTTGACCTAAAAGATAAAACCTTGCATTTTTCGGACATAAACGAGTTTCTAACTCACAAACGCGCCTATAGACTGCACAAGCGCACCTAAACAACACAGACGTGCCTGTTTGACATAAACGTGCCTATATTGTTCACAAACGCGACTTTGCAACATAAACGCCCTGAAGGACGTAGATGCGCCCGCATTTTGCACAAACGCGGTTCCAGACACAGACGTGCCTGGCACCGACACAGATGCGCCTGTTGGACACAGATGCGCCTGTCGGACACAGACGCAGACGCGGTTTCCCGATTTTTGCATTTTTTGCACCCTACTTCTAAGCGCATTTATTGCTCTATTTAGCATGCATTAATGACAAAATTAAATGCATCAAAGTACAAGGAGGTTTGGTGGTACTTACTGGCTCTCCTGCCTCTGCTGGCCTCTAGAATCGGTAAACACGGTCGAATCTGTGAACGAAAGCCATCGCTGCTGACTGCTGCTACTCTTTTCTCGCTCTGCACTTTGATCTCTTGAAGGTGTAGATGACAATGAGGATGTATTTTCCCCCGTGGTCTATCTTATAGCCTACCCTAGCCCTCGCATTCATTTCCTGAGTCAGTCTTCGTTATCCCGTGACTCTGTCACTTTATCCGATCAATCCATTCTATCTTGTCTTTCTTATCGAGAGATTGTCTGCAATCTTTTTAGACATTTTCATCCAATCTCTCGAGGGGGCATATCATTCTCATTCTGGGGCAACTCTGTATCAGTTCATCTTATCTTCTTTGAAACAACGCGACAAGCCGCAGTGTCTCAAAGAGGGGCAAAATGTAGACACCCAAAATTGTCATGTCTAATTAAATAAATATTTTATTTATTTAATTATCTAAGCCTAATTCTTCTATTAATTAAATAAATCTTTATTTATTTAATTAATTCATTTATCCTCTTCTAGCCTTATTTCTCATTTAAATAAATACATTTATTTATTTAAATTATCCTTTTCCTAAATTAAATAAATATTCTTATTTATTTAATTATCCTACTTCTTCTATTTATTAAATAAATCTTTATTTATTTAATTAATTCATTAGCCTTTTCTACTTATGACACATGTCATTCATCTCTTAATTCCTACACTACCTACCTCTTTCATTATTTTGGTATTTCTTTTACCTACCCTCTAATCCTAGCCGACCTCCTTTTTACACCTCTCAATCTTATCCCTCCATTTCATATTGTGTCTTCTATTTAAGGAGATGCCTCCTTCATTATCAAACCCTAATGACTACCTTAACAACTTGATCAATAGGCTACACTACGATCCTACTTGCAACCACATTCCGTTCTTTGTTGAGCTCTTGTGCACATAAAATCTGAGAGCAAATATATCAAGCAAGATCAATGGAGATAGGAAGAATGGAGATCAAAACCCTATTGGACATGTGATGGTATAATCTTTGTGATTTTGTTTTATTTTGCATTGTCTTAGGTAATCTTCATATGTTATGGTGGATCTTTGTTGTTGTTAGGCTAGGGTTTTGTGGTTGGATTCATTTAGCCTTTCAATATTGTTATTATTGTTATCCATTTTCACCATAAACAGCTGGCAAGGACAATAGTCATTGGATCCCAATTGGTTTCCCAGCTATGCTTACCTAGAGCGGACACTTAGATGCTTGACCCCACTAGCTCCCCTCCTTAGCACTCACTTCTTGGGGCAGCCAAGTATCAATTCCCATGAAAACTCCTCATGGTGAACTTTGTGTCTCTACTAAGGGTCGTAAAAATATGGGTGGCTTTGGAGGTCCGACCTCTTGCACCAATGACTAGAAGGTTTTTGGCCACTATGAACAAGATGTTTAGTAAGTCTTCTCGTAAGGAGCTACCCTTCGAAGTTGCGCAAGCGCAATTGAGGCCTATAGCCCAACGAAGTACCAAGAACTTAGTAGTCACGCAAGCGTGATTGAGATCTCTAAGATCCTACTAAGCACCCAATGTGAGAGTGAACTCTCATATAGCCCCAACCATTAACCTTTTCGTAGTCAATGGCCTATTTATTATAGTGAGTTGGGAACCCCAAGTCCGGATGTACTCACTTGGGTCGTTCCCCTCTTACCTTCTCAAAGAGCAAGTTGGGAGGGCAGGCCCGCTAGAGGTAAACACAAAATCAAACAAGAAAAGGTTAGAGGGTCTTGATTTCTAATCGTCTAGCAAGATGAGAGCATACTCTCCTACCTTAAAGCTTTTCTTAAAAGACACGCAAGACAAAGGTTCATTCCATTTTAATTAACATCTAGGTGCCTAATTTAAATAAATACACAATGTTTGGTTGAATTTGCTTAGGCAATCTACAAAACAGTGAGATTAGTAGTTTTTTTTTTTTTTGAGTCTTGGAAGGTCGGATTAACTGCAAAAAACTAAAAGACTAAAAATTAGTTCTAACTGCACTGCACATATAGTGCATGCGCTAAAGTGTAGTCAACCGCACCGAAATGCCTGCGCACACGCTGAAATGCCTATGTATGCGTTGAAATAAATAAAGCAGTAAAAAAAATGTCAGAACCCACAAAACCAGAAAGGATTTTTATACCTATTTGTCGCGTTGTTTGGAAATGCTCACGCTGAAACATCTGCGGCCATGGCAAAATGCCTACGGTTGCGCAGACTAAAAACAAAGATCGGGAGGAGTTAAATTTTTCAAAATTTAAATGTAAATAAACAAGGAGAGAATGACATAAAAACATTTGCGGTAATCTAAATCTGAAGCACTAAAACACCTGCGCTCCCGCTAAAATGCATGCGCATGCGGCGAACAAGCAGAGATAACAAATTTTCAAAACATGCTAAGCAGAAAAAATATTTAGGATATGCCAGGTGACCGCGCTGATGCGCCTACGCTTGCGCTGAAGTCATGACGCTCGCGCTGATGTGCAGTTGCTCATGCTATTCTAAAGCCTGCATCTTGCAACTCACAAAGAACGTTAGTTTTTAAGGACGTGGGTTCCACTGGGCATGCCAAAATGAAGAGGGAAAAATTATTAGCAAGGTGAATTCAAGTGGTTAGTGGACAAATAAAATATTAAAAGGTGTTAAAACATGAAACATGCATAAAAACCACATAAAGACATGAATAAGATGCATATACCTTGCAAACCTTTACCTCTCCATCGGATTGAGCCTTTGGTGAAGTTGAATAGCGCCTCTCTCTTCAACTTGATTGGATGGGCTCCTCTTGCTTGCTTGATGTGGATGACTCTCCAAATGTGCACAATATGATTGATGGGAGGATGAGATGGATGGATAAATGACTAAGTGATGGATGAGTATGGATATTGCTATAGTTTGGATGCTTTGATTACTTTTTTGAACTCAAATGGGCAGCATAAGATTGTTAAACTTGGAGGTGATCAATAAAGGGATGGAGTCCTCAATTTATAGGAAGAGGAGGGGAAGAATGGATGGCTAGGATGGATTCAAGATGAAGGGCTAGGATTGCTTGTGAGCTCACACAAGGCCCAAGAGAGGGTGTGGAGACCAAGAGATATACCTTAAAGGCATTTCTTGTCTCCACACTCCACAAGGTACATTTGGAAGACTCCCAAGGTACCTTGGGAAGAACAAGGTGCATTGGGAAGACTTCCCAATGTGCCTTGAGAAGAGCAAGGGATGTGACATTCCTTGGAGAATGGAGAGGAGGAATTAAAAATTCTCCAAAAAGGGATAAGCATAGGGATTGGAAGAATAAGAAGGAATTAAAAATTCCTTCGGAGAGGGGATGCCTAGAGGAATGTGAGATCTTGAAAATCTCACATTCACCTAGGAAAAGAGCATTTAAAGCTAGTGGCTGGATAGAAGGGACAAGGGGTTGACTTTGTGACTAATCATGATGATTAGTCACTAGAAACTCATTAGGAAGGGGATTAGAGGAAGTGTTAGGTGGGATTAGGATTTGTAGGAGGATTTGACTAGGAGAGAGAATGAGTGGAGGGAATTAAAAATTAGAAGAATAAGGTTAAGTGAGTTTAGGGAGTTTCTAGAAGAATTTATTAGGTTAATGATGAATTAAGCAGATGATTTGTAGGAATCATGTGAGTTGATTAATCAATTGAAATTAATTAGCCAAGAGGAAGATTTGTGAGGATTTAATTTTTAGAAGAATAAAGAAAGGGATTAATTTATTAAATAAATCAGTCACATACCATAGTGACAATATTAATTATATTTAATGAATATTGAGGAGAATTTGAATTAACATAAATAATTACTTAATTATGTGGGGAATTAAAAAATAATTAAAAATAATTATTTTTAAGTGTCTACAAATTATATTGTAATCAATACGTCTCAAGGGTGTCGGGTTAATATATTGTTTAATTTGGAAATACAAAGTGGACACTTTACATTATTGATATAATCAAATCGTTTTTTCTCACTTGTCAATTTTAATTGTCTCTATTAAATTGGAATATGCAATTGTCTAAGGCTAATAGGCCAATTAGACAATTAAGTTATCTATGTCGTCCCTGAAGGAGTCTGCCCATAACTATTAATATTATCAACACTACCTCTTAGCTAGGAAGGAAGCCTTCTTAATCTTTGTAGTAATATTCACCATGGCTACTTCCATGAATGAAAATGTAAATGAACACAAGTGCTCATCACAGAATCACTCAACGTGATTTCATCATCTCATCATGAAGTTTACCATTGGTACTCCTAAAGGGTGAATAAACACAAGTGCTAACTCATGGAGTCTCTCACATGACATCCACCATGGCTACTCCCAAAGGGTGTAACAAGGTCTTTCACCTCAAAATTCTCTCACAAAGAAGATTGCATTAACAAGGGCTTGCGCCTCAAACTTCTCCCATAGAGAAGAATGCATTAACAAGGTCTTGCACCTCAAACTTCTCTCACATAGAAGAATGCATTATAATACATCTCAAGAAATCAGTGATGCTGAGACTCCCTCTCAGCGGAGGCTACATTCTCCACAACTCCAAGCTTGTCTTGAAAATGCACAAACTTCACTTTGGAAAGGGGCTTGGTGAGAATATCAGTACGAATGTATCTCAACTAAACAACATTCCATTGTACCATATCTTTGGTGTAGTGGTACTGGATCTCAACATGTTTTGTTCTGTTATAGAACATTGGATTAACCGATAGCTTCACACAACTTTGGTTATCACAATGAATAATAGTAGGCTCCAATGATTGTCCAAACAATCCTACAAGGAGCTTCTAAAGTCACACTTCTTCGCGAGTTGCCACACATGTTGGAATGTATTCTTCCTTTGTGGTGCTCAATGCCTTTGAAAACTGCTTCCTGCTACACCAAGAAATCATAATAGATCCCAAACTGAAGCAACAACCAGAGATGCTCTTCTAATCAGTAACACTCCCTGCCCAATCAGAATTAGAATGGCCTTCTAGATTCAGGTCCACACTGACAGAATATTTCAAGCCATATCCAACTGTGCCACACAAGTATCTCAATATATGCTTGACTTCAACTAGACACATTTTCCTTGGTTCACACATGAACTGACTAAGTGCACTCACTGCATAAAAAATATCTCGTCTAGTGTTAAAGAGATACATCAAGGATCCAATCAACTATTTGTACATAGTAGGATCCACAAGATCAGAACTAGAGGTAGATTCCTCCAATTTCTTCAAGTTAGTTTCCATCGGTGTAGACATAGACTTGTAATCTAACATTCCAAATCTCTTCAAGATGTCAATGGTGTATTTTCCTTGACTTGGGATAATCTCATTAGGCCTCTTCCATACTTCCAAACCTAGAAAGAAATGCATGAGTCCTAGGTCCTTCATCTCAAATTTTGAAGTCAACTCCTTCTTGCATCTAAGGATGAGATGATCTTCCCTAGTAATAAATAAGTCAGCAACATATAGAACCAAGATTAGAATTTCACCATTGAATATACCTTGAAGTAAAATATTCAGATCAACATCATTCTTGTGAAAACCCAAACCCACCAAGTATTTTTAAATTCTTTCATACCATGCACAAGGAGATTGCTTAACACCATATAAAGCTTTCTTCAATTTGCATACATGAGACTCATTCCCATGAATCATGAAACCCTCAGGTTTCTCAATGTAGACCTCTCCCTCAATCACACCATTGAGAAAGGTTGTCTTCACATCCATCTGATGTAGCTTCCATCTGTTAGCTATTGCAATGGCAATGATGGTTCTGATGGAAGTATAGTGAGCAACAAGAGAAAATGTTTCTTCATAGTCTATTCCTTCTTTCTGAGAGAAACCACCAACCACAAATCTAGCCTTCTACTTCTCAATGCTTCCATTAGTTGCATGCTTAATCTTGTATAGCCACTTGGAAGATACAATTGACTTCCCCTCAGGTCTAGGAACAATATCCCAAACATCATTCTTAATAACGGATATATACTCTTCATCCATAGCATCTTTCCATACTTTTTGTTTTAAGGCTTCCTCAACACTGGAAGGTTCAGTCTCAATAATATTGCACATCAATGCAACATAGATAGAGAATCTCTGTGGTCTTTTACTTTCTCTGAATATGCCTCTAGGAGCCGCAAACTTTTCTGCCTCCTGCAAAGTGTTCCTTGCCCAAAGAGGTCTCTTTCAATTCACAATAATATCTCTAGGCCCATTAGTAGGATCCAAAGGTTCAATTGGATCATCATCTATTATAGGTTCAGTGGACTCCCTCTGAATCTCAAGGGTATGATCAATGTCCATGTATTGAGGAATCTCATGATCTTCATCAACTATCTCCATGCATGAACCTTTAGATTTTTTGAATGAAACATCTTCTTCAAATGTAACATCTCTACTTTCTTCTATTTTCTTTTGACTGAGAATGTAAATTCGGTAGGCTTCGGAGGTTTCACTGTAGTCCACAAATATCCATGTCTTCCCATAAGGTTCCAACTTGGTTCTTTTGGCTTTGGGTATATGAACATACACTGGACAAACAAAGATCCTCAAGTGACCGACATCAAGCTTAATCCCTGAAAAAGTCTTTTTCTGGAGTCATATTCTGCAATATCTGGTGAGGACATATGTTCTAAAAATACATTGTTGTTCTAGAAGCTTCCGACCAATGAAAGGTTTGAAGGTCTTGATCATGGATCATGGATTTTTTTGCTTCAACAATGGATCCATTCTTTCTTTCTGCAACACCATTTTGTTGTGGGTTGTAAGGGACATAAAACTCCCTCTCGATTCCCTACCTCAATACAAAAATCATGAAAGCTACCAGAGGTGTATTCACCTCCATTATCAAACCTTAAAACTTTAATTCTCTTTTCATATAAAATTTCTACTTGGGCCTTAAATTATTTAAATCTACCTAAGACCTCATCAGACTCTTTAGACCTTAAGAAATAAATCCAAGTCTTCCTAGAGTAGTCATCTATGAAAGTTACATAATAAAAAAATCCACTTAGGGATGCAATTGACATTGGACCACATAAATCAGAATGTACAAGATCTAAAATTTCTTTTGACTAACTTTCACTGCTATGAAATGGATTCTTAATATTTTTACCCATAGCACAACCTTTACAAGTACTATCATGTACATGACTAAGTTTAGGAATACATCTAACCATCTTCTCCAATGATGGAAGAGCCCTAAAATGCAAATGCCCAAGTCTTCTATGACATAGTTTATTGGAATTATAAGTCATGTAGAAGAGCTTGGACTGGTTGAGTGGAGAGCTTATACAAATTGTCATGTCGATTCCCAATCACATGAGCAACGTTGATGTTGGAGCTCTTTGACCATGCAAGAAATATCCCTTCTAAAAATGCAATTTGATAACCGTTATCCTCCAAGGCTTAAATAGACACAGGATTTCTCTTGATTCTCGACATGAATAAGACATCACTTAGGTGAAGAGAGATTCCAGATTCTAGGTTGACTAATTTAGCACCAAATCCTCTCAATGAATAGTGTGCATCATCTCTAATGATCACTTGGAGATTAGCCTCCCTTTCCACCAAATCTAAAAGATGTTCTCGATAGCCTGTGATGTGTCGAGAAGCTCCACTATCAATTAGCCAAGTGTCACTATCTGTGGGAACATTACTTGATAAGACACATATGAAGAGGAATCCATTGGAGTTATCTCCAGCTTTCTTCTGAAGTGAGACTTCATTAATGTTCACCATTTGTTGCTTAGGCCTTGTCAAACACTCCCCTACATAGTGACCAAACTTGTCACACCTAAAGCACTGAACGCGAGAGAGATATTTCTTCTTTTTCTTTGTCTTCCTTTCTTGGTGGATTGAGTGGCAAGAATATGAGTGTCTTCATTTTATGTTCATTCCACTATTTTTAGTTAAATCTAATTTAACTAAATCACCCACATTCCTCTATTTAATTAAGTAAATTATTCAATTTATTTAGTTAAATTCACTAGAGCCCTTTATATCATTTAAATTGAATAAATCATTTTATTTAATTAAACCCCTTTCTCTCTACTTTTAATTAAATTTACATTTAATTAATAGTCCACCCCAAATTGAATAAATCTAATTTATTCAATTTCCCAAAATTGTAACCAAATTGAAATAAAGTAATTTATTTTAATTAAATCTTATTATTCCTCCTCCACTTGTAAAATCCTACATCTCCCACTTGCCTCTTAAATTCCATTCCTAAATTCTTCTAGCACCTAATCAATTAGCCCAAACCTATTCATTATCCCCTTTCCCTAAATTTGAGGAGGTCACTTCTCAAATTTGGAGTAAAGTCTTCAAAAGGCATTAAAGCCTTTATAACTTGTTGAATACCCCCAAATTTGGAAGGACTCTTACAAATTTGTCCCCAAAGTCTTCAAACCATTAATGGTTAACTAACCCTTAGTGGCATGGTTAGAGACCCAAGGGTCTCATCAAACATTTATTGCCTTGACCATGGTTATTCTTTTAACCTTTGCACAAGAGTTTACCCCTTGGGTAAAAGCTTTATCTATTTAATAACCTTAACCTAACCTTAACCCTTACCTCCTAGGGTAACCATGATGTCTTCTCAAGCATTTAATGCTTCTTACATCTCCTCTCAACCAGCCTTATATTGACAATTGTCACCATTTCACTGGTGAAAATTGAAAACATGGATTGACAACTTTCAAACTTGACCCTTGATTAACTCTTTCAATCCCGACCATCCATTGCCCTATTTTCACTATAAATAGAGCTCTCCTTCCTCCATTTTAAGGAACCATGCAAGCTTTTAGTATCTCATTTATGCTCAATTTTATCAATACATCTAGTCTCTCTTTGCAATAGGAATTAATCTAATATAGCATTTTAGAATATTTGCTTTATCATTAGCTTAAATCATTAACTAGTAAATCATGTTAGGATAGTATTTATACTAACCTTGTCATATTATAATCTAGTTTAACTCATTTGTAGAATCATTCATAAATAGGATGCATTCATGTTAAAATCAATCAAAAGCATCCCTCGTTCTTGCATTAGTCATCCCTAAGTCACTTTTCTCAGTGATTTGAGAGCAAAGGTATTGGCTTGAGGGACCTTGTGAGATAGAGAACCATGGAACCAACCTTGGGAAGTTGAGTCATTCTTCATGACTCCATAACTTGCACCAAGAAGTCCTGTGGGTGTGTGGGCAAGCCTCTTTGAGCTTCATTTTTCACATTTTAAGTTTCATCGCCCTGCTTTTCCCACATACATTTCTGGTGCCCACCGTGGGGCCCTACCCCATTAATCAAATCAGTTTTTAAAAATAAACACTTTTGCAGGTATGCAGGAAATAAGAATTAGCACATAGGGAACATCCCTTAGCATATTTGGTGGATCTTTTAGTGCATCCAGCTCATTGTTCGGCATGTGGGGTCTATTCTCTAGCGCATGCAGTCTTTACCTTAGTGCATCGTTCCCACTAATACTTTCCTGTAGGTCTCGGTGTGGGAGAAAAATGGAGTAGCGCATCTAGAACACAGTTCAGCGTGTCGGGCCTGTCCGATATCACATCTGGATCACCCTGTAGCGCATACAGTTTTTCCTGTAGTGCATCATAGATAGAGGCAAAAACCAAAAACTATAATCAAAAATAAAAAATTAAACTTGTTGAAGTCCATAGGTTTTCTAACAATTTCACTTGGAATTTTGCAGGGTTTTAACAAATTTCTTACAGGTGGGAGCTTAGTTTTAGGTTCATTAAATAGTTTAAAGTTTTTACTAACTTAATTAAGTTAGTTAAGATATAAACTTCTTTTGATTTTTCTTAAAACTGAACACACTTTTGTTTAAGCTTTAAAAAGAACCACAAAACAAATTTTTCCATGCTTTTCTAGGAGAGAAATTTTTTACATTGGGTTTTAAAAGGAACAAATCAAATTTGTTTTTCAAAGTTTTGCAAACAAATGGATTAAAAAGAACTTCACCATCCTTTGGTGTGTAAAACAATCCATTTTAGGTTTTAGCAAAGTAAAGAATCACACCAAGTCTCAAAAGTCTTTTTTTAGCTAAAGAGGGAAGATCTTCCCCTTTCAATCGATTTCTTTTGTTGATGAAACATCGTATTCATTTTGTTGACCAAGTTCTTCTTTTCAAATTAGAAAATTATTGCCTTGAAAAGTTAAAAAGAACATCATGTTTTTTCGAGTAACATCTCCAAATAGAAGTTAGCAAATCATTGTCTTGAAGGCTAAAAAGAACAACTTGATTGTCTTGTCCCAAAAGTGGAAGGTTTATGCTCTCCCCTTAACTTGGTGACCAAAAAGCCAAACCACTCTTACGCTTTCAGTATTTCAAGCAATAAATCCTTTAGCAGGCCTACCTTCCCGAGGGGTTGAAAAACTCTCAAAGCCATTCTTTGGCCGGTGTAAGTGGGAAATGACTTTGAAGCCAAGTGTTCCAACCCACTATAATCAAAAGTGGAAGGTGACGAAAGTCCCTTTCAACAGTTGCATGCAGCAATTAGCCTTCCCCCAGTATCCTTGAGATACGTAAAGCTTTTGTTCTAAAGGCTGGGAAGCCTCCTGAGGGAGTTTATCACTGACAGCTGAACAAAAAGCTTGATTACAAACCTTAGCATAGAAACTTTGAGCTAAGTCAATAACCAGACATTTGCAATATCATAGTGTAAGGGTGGGGAAGAATCCGGCCCCAAGATTGCTCACCATATATCTCCCAAGATAACTACTCAATTGTGAAACAATTCACTTTGGGTTAATTTCTGGCAAAAGGCAAAAAAATGAGCGCCCCCTAGGAGGTGAGACGACTATTTGAGCTGATGGAGTATCGAGACTAGTGGGCTATGATATTGCTTATGACCCTTGAATAAAGATTCTGATTGAAGTGCATGTTGTATCTAAACCTGTCAAAACATTGAGGATTTGAACACATCCTTGCAAAACATACATTTATTGTTTAGATTAAGCAAAATGGTTGTCTCTTTGATGTCGTGCTTTCATTTGTTACTTCGGAAAATCATCCATCAACACTAAAAACTCAAGGCAAAACTCCAACATTACAGAAAACAACCAAGTCAGGGCAGTTTAACGCGTAAGAGAAACATCTTAGCGCGCGGCGACCATATTTTAGCGCATTAAACCTTATCTTTAGCACGTAAAGTCTTAACAGTAGCGCTTCACCACGATCTAAAAACCAACAGTTGCATTTGGCTTGTTTTGAAAATAGTTTAGCGCATTGAAGCATCAGCTTAGTGCATGGGAGCCAAACTTTAGCGCGTAGGGTTTAAATATTAGCGCATAGAAGGCCCATATTAGCACGTGGCCTTTTAAACAAAAGTTGAAACAAAGTTAAATTATTTTAACTAGTTAGCGCATAGTAGGGGGCATCATAGCGCGTGGGGTCTTTTTGATAGCGCTTTGAGAATGTTTTGTAGCATATAGCATCTCTGTTTTAGTGCATAGCCAAAACTAGAAAAATAGGGGGCAAAAAAGAGGTCAATTTTGAAAATTTTGAGAACAATTTTGAAAAATTTCCTTCATTAGCCTGGACTTTATCAAGCAGAAAAACCAAAAACAAAGTATCAAAAGCTATTTCTACAAGCAAATTTCCATCAAGCAAAGTTGTCTCAAATCTGAAACTAGTCACAAGATAAACATATCTCTCCTATCAAAATCGGGAAACATCATCACAAGGGGCAAACAGGTCCTTTAAATCAAACGGGTTTCTATCCCAAAACACACTTGTTTAAAACTCTAAGTTGTCAAATCAAGTTTCCATATCGGGAAAGCTTGTATTTCATATCATTTGACGCACTTTGTCATGAGGGGGCATCTAAACCTTCACTTTGATAAAGTAGAACTTGAGTTTCCAAAACAAGCTAAACTGAATCCAAAACAAATCCAAGGAAACCATTGATCGCTTGTGCAAGACTAATCCTCATATTCTGACAAGAAAGAATATTTATCATAACACTAAGTTGAAGAAACCACAATCGAGTTCTTCGAAACTTGCCAAAAGAAATAAATTTTTATGCATCAATCATCAACTCTTCAAATCTTATCGAATATTCCTTCATCATATACAATTATATCTTCAAAACAAAACAAACGAATTTGACAAGGAACCATTAAGGAGTAGAGCATTCTGTCAGAAGTCCACATTCAACCAACAAATAAATCATGGAAGGAAGATCAATCTGGCATTCTTTCCCGATGAGTGCATCACTTACAATATACCTCGATTCGAACCACCAACCCCTGAATAAAACATTGAAGAAGAGTTCATTCCTTTTGTCACAAAAAGCCTCTACTAGATGCCCACTATCACTCACTCTCAACGAAACAAACAAAGTGAAATGCATTCAGAATCTAGCATGAATCAGAGATTATCAAATCCTTTAGAGCATCCAAATCTAGAGGACACCGAAATTTCTGAAGAACTTCTTCAAGAATGTCAAGAGACCGCTTCGTTTCAAAAACTTGTGGAAAGACTCATGGAAAATGACAAAGAAAAATACTTACTCATTCTCACCAACAAAGGAGTTAAAATTCCGAAGGACTTGGACACAAACATTTTTAGAAAAGGATCTCAACATTACGAATATCAAGAACGACAAAGAGAAGAAGAAGCCCGTAACCCTGAACAAAACATACCTGAACAAAACATCCCTAAACAAAACATACCTGACAAAATATACCAAAACAAAACTTACCTGAGCAAAGCATCCCTGAGAAACACATCACCGAATCAAAAATACCATTGCACACACCATTTCAACTGAGAACTAATGCAAGGGAAGAATTCTTCCCTTGACAAAATAATGCACCTTTGATTGCTCTTACTCAACAAATGCAAATGTTACAAAGACAAATGCAAGACATGCAACAAGGGACAACAATACTATATTCATTAACTAAAATTTGTCCTTATCCATTTTACAGAAGATTGAACATGGTACCTTTTCCTCCAAACTCAGACGTTCCCAAATTTGACAAGTATGATGGAAAAAGTGATCCCCGTGATCATGTTCGAGAATTCTGTACAATGAGTCTTGAATTTGCTCATGATGATACATATTTAATGAGGTTATTCCCAAGAAGCTTGGGAGGGCAAACAATGGAATGGTTATCCAAAATCACACCTCAGATCAGATCATTCAATGAACTAGTCAACAAATTCATAACTCAATATTCCTATAACATTCAACATGCTATCACCATGCTATCACCATGTTAGACGTCTGTAACACCAAACAGAAAAACAATGAAACATTCATGGTCTTCCTTTAATGTTGGTGGCGTATGGTTTCAAGATATCCTCGAGATGTGCCTGAAAAGGAAAAGATGGAAATTTTCATTGATAACTTGAATAGTGAGATGAGTTACAGACTCAAACTCCAATGCATACCATCTTTTGCTAAATTGATTGAGAATGGCATCCAATTAGAAGAAGTGTGTGTTAAAAAAGGAACATTGAAATTTTTCAAAGAAGGAACAAGTTCATCCAATTACAACAACCAAAACAATAACAACTTAGACAAATCTAGATTCTGGACTAGAAACAAATACAATGGAAATGGAGGAGGAAATGAATCAAATGATCCAAAATCAAAGCAGCCTGTGCTCACGTTATTAGGTAATCCTCAAGCTACAAAGAATCCCAAAAGTGCTAACCCAGGTACTAATGCTTATGCATTGAATACCAATCTAGATCAACTCAACACAAACAACACCATCCATACCCAAAATAATAAAACCAATAGGGGACCTAATCAAAATTCACGGGGTAACACAAACAACTTTCCAAAACACATTTACACACCACTACGGCAATCACTGGAGTCAGCATTCAGAGAACTTCTAGCAAACAAAATTATCTCTTTACCAACAATCAACAACTTTGAACCACAAATCAAACCACCCTAGTGGAATGACTCACACTTTTGTGATTTTCATCGCAACAAAGGTCATCAAACAAATGATTGCATGAGGCTGAAAAACATCATTCAGGACATGATTGATAGAGGTGATTTAAGGGTCAATGGTCTCAAGATAAATGGTGACCATAGAGCTTTCAAAAATCCTCTTCCAAACTACAACAAGGATGGAGCTTCAACCTCAAACGATACACGTGGAGCTCGTATCAATCACATATACATAACACCATCAATCACATATCAACGGAGGACAATCAAGTCAATGTTATCACAATCAAAGACAGGTGTGAACATGAATCCGTCAATGTAACAACCAGAGCTCAAAAATATTTCTTGAAGGGACATATGTCAACAACAAACATCGTACCCAAAATTCAATATGATCTAGTTAGTCAACTGTGCAAAACTCCTACTCAAATATCTATACTTGAGTTAGTGAAACTTTTGCCAAAACACAAAGACATATTGGAACAAGCGTTACTAGAAACAAATGTACCTCAAGATCTAGATGCTGACAAATTCCAAACCATGGTGGCTCATATGATAGGATCTCATAACCTCACTTTTTCTGAGCATGATAATATCTCATTGAGCCATACTCACAATACTCCACTCCATATTGAAGTCATGGTCTATAAACACCGAGTTAAATGAGTATTAATAGATGGAGGAGCTAGACTTAATATTTGTACCTTAAAACTTATCCATGCATTAGGCTTCTCTGATGAGTCTATTGATCCATGCAAAAAGATCACTATAAAGGCATATGATGAGGAGGAAAGATCATCTAAAGGAACAGTGGTGTTGCCAATTTAGGAAGGACCAATTCAAAAGGATACTATGTGTCAGGTCTTAGACATAGACCTCACATATAATATCTTATTGGGTCAACCCTGGATACATGAAATGCAAGCAATACCCTCCACTTATCACCAGTGTGTTAAATTCCCCTACAATGGGCAGGAGATTTTTATATCAGTTGATCATAATCCATTTCAGCATTGTAATGCTATGGGGGCAGCCCAAGACAACTTAGTTCCACATAATAGAGAGAAATAAAATTCCTTAGCACCAGATCTTCAACAAGAAAAGTCTACATCACTGTCTATGGATTTCAAGCAGAAAATAAAAATCAAAGAACAAGGCATGAGAGAATACTCTTTGGAACCCATGTGTTTGGATAACTTGCCAACATCACCTAGATCTCATGGATTACCTACAAAATCAACACTTCAAGCAACTCAACCCATCACCAAGTTTGATGGAACATTTATCCAACTCGGCACTCTAGCACATGAATCCAAGGAAAAGGACATCCTTAGTTGGCTATACAAAGATGAGGAAGAAGACAGAGTAGCTATTGTGGAAGTAGCTATACCAACACACTTGTATGGAAAAGGCTACTTAATCATGTAGCAAATGGGATACAATGGCAAAGGACCTATTGGTAAGCATCAGGAAGGCATCACAAAACCATTCGATCCTCCTTCACAATTCAGTAAAGACAAAAAGGGATTGGGCTTTGAACTCACTCTACAACCAAAGAAGGCACCACACAAATATCAAAAACCTCAGTGGAAAGCAAAGAAGAAGTACAAGGAAGACTCCTGGTAGAAGGCACTATTTGAGTCAGCAGAGAACACACGTAAGGAACGTGAATGTTAAGAAAGGAAGCAACATCAAGAGAAGCCCATCATTCAAAAGACGACAACATCTACAAAAGTGCATCACATTCAAGAACCAATATCCAACAAAGAAGAATCACCTCCTAATAATATCATTCCTCCCTAAGGAGACACAGTATATGAATAAATACAAAGAGTAGAAGCAGGATCTGATACAGAGTCAGAGAAAACTATCAAACTTGTATCAATCATCAAAGACCTGTTCTCACCCTACAACATACCAGTTCACAACACTGATAGAATCTGGGATGATACCTCTGAGACTGATCCCAATGAATATGAATGGGACAGTTGTTCTAACATTACTGAAGATATTTGTGCCAATGACAATAATACACCCATCACTCAAGAAGAATTCAACACAGAATCTAGACCACTTGAATTTGGCCCACAAAATATCTATGATGCCAAGGAAAACGAACAACGACATTATGAGTAAGTCTATACGGAAGATGATACCATCGAAGACCTCGAAGAAATCCTTAACTCCTTTAACACCCCGACCAACCACAATGAAACCTCCATCCTGACACTTACTGCGGTCGAACTTGATCCACCTAACGACTCCTTACCACTTGCTTTTCTAGACCTCATCGTTTGGGACGAACCTGAAACTCATGATATACCAAATTTTCCAAATGATGAATCCATTATCCATTACTTATGTACCGTTAACCCAGAAACAGACTCTACCAGTAAACAAAGTAATGATGTCTGCAACCAGGGGAGTGCCAAGTCTCTCAGTCACAAAAATGAGCAAAATAAAGGATCTACTGCTGAAAACCAGTCAATGGCAACAATAGATCACACAAAAGTAAAAATAAAGGACGCATCTGAGGGTGAAAACCTTTTTAAGGCACCTAAAGATGGGAGATTTGACATTCTTCCTGAGCATTATCATAAGTGATCACCCATATTGATTGAGCCCACTCAATCAATCAACATTGGTACTATAGAAGCAACCAAAACTATACACCTTGCAGAATGTCTAATAGAGGAAGAAATATCAGAATTTATTAAATTTTTTGAAGAAAAGAAAATCAACTTTGCTTGGTCATATGCTGATATGCCTGGGATTGATCCATAATTAATCATGCATCATTTATCCATTTCTCAAGGAGCTAAACCAGTCAAGAAAAAACTGAGAAAGATGAATCCACAGGTAACACTCATGGTCAAAGCTAAACTGAAGAAACTGTTAGATGTCGGATTTATCCAACCCATCGACTATGCTGAATGGATCTCCAACATTGTACCAGTATCAAAACCAGATGGCAGTATTAGAATATGCACTAATTTTAGAGATGTCAACAAAGCCTATCCAAAGGATGACTTTCCTTTGCCCAGTATCGACATAATTATAGACCTCACAACAGGCCATGCAATGCTATCACTAATGGATGGCTTTTCAAACTATAATCAAATCAAGATAGCCCCAAAGGATCAAGATAGAACAACGTTTACCTATCCGTGGGGAACGTACTGTTGGAATGTCATTCCTTTTGGCTTAAAAAATATAGGAGCAACTTATCAATGAGCAATGATGATAATCTTTCATGACATGATGCATACCTTCATGGAAGACTATGTCGATGATTTACTAGCTAAATCCTTTACTAGAGCACAACATCTAAGCATCTTAGAAAAGATTTTTGATAGATTGGAAAATTTCCAAGTTAGGTTCAACCCTAAGAAGTGTGTCTCCGGGGTTGCATCAGGCAAGTTACAAGGCTACATAGTTTCACCTAAAGGTATTGAAGTGGATCCAGCAAAGGTACAATCCATTATGGAGATGGCACCACCAAAGAACATCATCCAGCTTAGATCTCTACAAGGATGAATCCAATCAATCAGGCGATTCATCGCTCAATTAGTAGATAAAAGTTTCCCATTCAATCATTTGCTACATAAAAATGTACCATTCAAATGGGAAGCCAAATGTGCAGAATCATTCTATCAAATCAAGCAGTACCTAATGAACCCACCAGTTCTAGTACCACCAATAGCGGGGAAGCCACTTATTCTCTACATTTCAACAACAGACATATCATTGGGGGCATTGTTAGCACAAGAAGATCAACAAGGCAAGGAACGAGCTATATATTATATTAGCAAGACATTGAACGAATATGAATTAAACTATACATTCATTGAGAAATCTTGTCTAACAGTGGTATTTGCCTCTCAAAAATTCCGGCACTACATGCTAGCTCACACAATTAGGCTAGTTACAAAAATTGATCCTCTCCAATATTTACTCAGCAAGGCAACTCTTACAAGCAGATTGACTAAGTGGGTCATGATACTCAGTGAATTTGATATCCACTACACAAAGTGACGAGCCATCAAAGGACAAGCAATTGCAAATCAACTGGCTGAAGCACCACTACCTGGAAAACAAACTATGAAGATCAAATTTCTAGATAGCGACGTTCTTGCTATCTCCACCAAACAATGGACCTTATATTTTGATGGATCTTACACACAACATGGCTCAGGTGTTGGCATTCTGTTCATCACCCTTGAAGGACACACTATACCAAGATCATATAGGCTTATGTTTCCATGCACAAATAACGTTGCTGAATATGAGGCATTGGTTATAGGCATCAAAATGGCTGTAGAATGGAGAATAACAGAGTTAAAAGTCTATGGAGATCCGCAACTAGTCATCAAATCAAAAATGACTATTAGACAAATGACGACAAGCTGCTACCATACAAGCGAATGGTGGATGATTTCAAACAATATTTTGTACACATCACCTTCAAGCAAATACCAAGGTTGGACAACAGAGCAGTCGATGCAATGGCTACTATCACTTCACTACTGCAAATTCCAAAGCAGTAGAGTCGTTACGAGTTTTTGGTAGAGCAACTATTCTCTCCAGCCTATGACCACTCTGAATCCCATGTTATCTATGCCTTAACCAATTCCAACTCTCCTTTATATGGACCGATATATGAATATCTTAAGAACAATATCCTACCCATTGACTTGTCCTAAAATGAAAAATTAAACTTTACCCAACAAGCCACCTGTTATACTCTTACCACTGATACTTTGTACCGTCGAGGTCTAGATGGCACTCTTCTTCATTGCCTTGATCATAATGAATCTGACTCCGCTTTACACAAGCTTCATGAAGGTATATGTGGCACACATTCAAGTGGTATTACTCTTGCTAAAATACGTCTAAGAATGGGATATTATTGGCTGACAATGTAAAAAGACTCTTACCACTTTGCCAAGAAGTGTCCTAAATGCCAAATCCATGGCAATCTTATACATGCAACAACATAGGAACTGCAGCCATTCACAACATCCTAGCCCTTTTGTCAATGGGGACTAGACTTAGTCGGCAAAATTCATCCTTCATCTTCAAATGGACACAAGTTCATTATAACTGCAACGGAATACTTTACCAAATAGATTGAAGCAGCCCCCATGACCACAGTGACTAGGAAACAAATTGCCTCATTTATCCTTAATTATCTAATCTGCAAATATGGCATTCCAAGTTCCATCATCACAAATAATGGATGATCTTTCAAAAACCAAGATGTATGAGAACTATGTGAAAATTTCAAAATCCAACATCATTTTTCTACACCTTACTACCCATAGGAGAATGGTCAGGTAGAACCATCCAACAAAACAATATTGAAAATCTTAAAGAAAATAGTGAATGATGCAGGCAAAGATTGGCATATACAACTCAATCCTGCACTTTGGGCATATAGAACTAGCATCCGCACACCTATAGGAGCTACACCATATTAATTGGTATATGGATCAGAAGCAATTTTACCCTTGGAGGTAGAAATTCCATCTCTCAAAGTCTCTTTGAAAGGCTTAATCCCAGATGAAGAGTATCAAGTTAATCGACTACAAGAGCTAGACCTTCTAGATGAACGATGCCAATGTGCCTACACTCATTTTAAAGCATATCAACAATGCATGTGTAGGAGCTACAACCACAAGGTCATTCCCAGAATTTTTAAAATTGGAGACCTAGTACTCAAAGAAAATCCTAGAAATCAGCAAGATCGAGAAAAGAAAGGGAAATTTGAACCTAACTGGTTAGGTCCCTATGTCATTATTATTGGAGTTGAGAAATACAACCCCATAGTAGCCTGAAGATCTTCTGCAAGCCGAATAATCTGTTACAAGGAGAAGCAAGGAAGCAATAATCTGAAGAACACACAAAACACAGGAAAAATATTCTCAAAAGATGAGAGCTCCAATTCACCAAAAAAAGTATTGTGAAAAGATAATACAATGAAAAGAAAAATTAACCTCTAATAGGTCAATAAACCCTAAAAAGGGAAAACCCTAGGCTTGCACATAATAATTAATAAAATAATTAATTAATATGCACCTAATGTTAGCTTAAGTGTAAAAAGATAATTGGGAACTTAAAGAATTAAACAAATATTGTTTAATTAAGCAAGTAAAGACCTAATTACTCTAACACCCCCCCTTAAGCTAGACTTAGGGAGAAGCTAAAACCTAGAACAACTACTGAAAGCATGAAAGATGGGTCCCGACAACAAGGCCTGATCAGGTACCCAAATACAATGAAATCTCTATGAAACGGAGACAAAGGAGAAAACCCAATGGGAAAAAACTCGTCTCCAAAAAGAGATAAAAGAACATGTTGAAAGAAGAAGAAGGAAGGAAGGCCTCATAAAGACCCCCCAAGGACAACTTTCTTCACCTCAAGCATAGAGCGCAACTAAAGATAGCACGGTGATGCAAAAGGTTTCGTGAAGATGTCTGCAACTTGCTCGGAAGTGGGAATGTCCTCCAGAATGAGAACACCATTTTGAATCAATTGACGGATGAAATGCATGTGAAGCTCAATATGCTTCATTTGTTGATGGTCTACCAGGTTGTGGGAAATATGAATAGCACTTTGATTGTCACACCAAAGAACAGTGGGACTATCAAGAGGAAAACCAAACTCAGTCATCAACTATCGAAGGGATAAGATCTCCTAACTAGCTAGCACAGCAGCTCGGTACTCAGCCTCTGTAGATGATAATGCATGAGCAATCTACTTTTTGCAAGACCATGTGATAGGACCAGAGCCAAGACAGAAAATAAAGCCAGAAGTAGACTTCTGATCAGTGACATCACCAGCCCAATCTAAGTCAGTGTAGCCAACTATGTGAGGTTCCCCTGATGTGTAGTGAATGCCATGAGAACTAGTGCCCTGAATGTACCTCAAAATACGTTTGGCAGCTTGCCAATGACTCTCCTAAGGATCATGGGAGAATCGAGAGAAAAGACCAACCACAAAGGAAATATTAGGACGGGTGTGAGTTAGGTACAACAAACTGCCAACCGACTACCTGTAAAGTGTAGAATCTACCGAAGGAGTGGGGCAAGCGGTGGTCAAAACAACCCCTGACTGAAATGGAGTGGGAGCAGGCTTGCAATCAAGCATGTCAAAAGTATACTTCTACTAGTAGAGGTAGATCCCATTAGAAGACTGAATCACCTGAAGACCGAGGAAATAGTGCAAAAGACCGAGATCTTTCATCTCAAATTGGTCCATCAAGGCACGCTGAATATGCTGAATCATAGAGGATGAGCCACCTGTGATGAGAAGATCATCAACATATAGTACAAGAATCAAGATGTCACTCTCAAGAAGTTGAATGTACACTGTGTGATTAGAATGACTATGCGAGAACCCAATGGAGAGCAAGAAAGAGTCCATCTTCTCATACCAAGCCCGAGGGGCCTATTTGAGACCATACAATGAACGCTGAAGTCTGCAAACCAAAGAACTATCCTGCACAAATCCCTGAGGTTGTTCCATGTAGATTTCCTCTTGTAGATCCCCATGCAAGAAGGCACTCTTCACATCCATCTAAAAATAAGGCCAACGCCGAGAAGCTGCAAGAGATAGTATAAAGCGAATGGAATTCATCTTAGCAATAGAGGCAAATGTCTCAGAGTAATCAATACCCTCAACCTGTGAAAACCTCTTCGCAACAAGATGTACTTTGTACTTATCAATAGAACCATCAGCAGCATACTTAGTGTGATACAACCAGCGGCACCTAACCATCTTTCTGCCCTTAGGAAGAAGACAAAGATCCCAAGTATGATTCCTCATCAAAGAAGAATACTCTTCCTCCATAGCACAATCCCACTCAGGGTGACTTGTCGCCTCTAAAAACTTCTGAGGATCATCTAAAATAGCATGACTCAAAAGACTAGAACCCACAGTATGAGAACGAGTGGGACGAGTATCTAATGGATCACCGGCCATAGGACCTACTGCCTCAACAGTAAGGCGAGCCCACTTGGGCATCAGAGGTGGAGCGGGTGGAGGTGGGGATGGTGGATCATTAGCACCATCATCAGAATCATCCTCAAAAAAATCCTGAAGCGGTGTTGTGGTCGGAGGAGGTAGAGGAATAGACACTGGAGTCGGGGTATCCACTATGGGAAGGTGCTCATCAAACTGAACATCCCGTCGAAATAGGACCTCTTTGGAATCAGGATCAAACAACCTGTATGCCTTAACATCCTCACATTAGCCAACAAAAATGAGTGGTTGACTCTTCTACTCCATGGCGTACCTCTGAGCATCAGGAATAAAAGCCCATACCTCACTACCAAACACTCTGAAAAAGGAAACATCAGGCTTGTCATGAGACCAAGCCTCCTCAGGAATCATATGTCGAAGAGTCGTGTGAGGCATTTGATTCTAAATATAGTTGGCACAATTGACTGCCTCAGCCCAAAAAGATGAATCCATGGACCTAGATTGAATCATACAATTCGCCATCTCCTGTAAAGTTCTGTTCTTGCATTCAGCGACACCATTCTACTGAGGGGTGTTGGAAATAGTAAACTGATGCTGCAAACCATGCTCAATGCAAAAATCTATGAAAGCTTGATTCACAAACTATCCCCCATTATCTGTACGTATCTGTTGAATAGAACAACCAAACTACTTCTCTACAAATGTCTTGAAGACTCAAAAGGAATCAAAGACATTAGACTTGTACTTAAGAAAGTACACCCATGTGCGTCTGAAGAAGTCATCAATGAAAGTGAGTACATACTTGGCCCCTAAAAAAGAAGGAGTGGGAAATGACATGAGGTCACTATGAATCAACTCCAAGGGTGCCAAAGCATGAGAGGCTCTTCCCTTCGGAAAGGGATCTCTGTTTTGCTTGCCAAGAACACAACCATGATAAACACCATCAGTGCAAGAAATATGTGGGAACCCAAGAACAAGTGCCTATGTACTGATCTGCTGAAGATATCTGTAATTGACATGGTCCAAGCGGTCATGCCAAAGCTTACTCATGGAATTTGCATGTGCTATAAGAGAAGAAACTGCACCCTCAGAGGGCTCAAATCCATCAAATTTGTACAAACAAGATGCAGTGTCAACACTCCCACTAGCAACAACTAAATCAGAGTCATGGAGGTCCCGAATAACCACATCATGTGGTGAGAACTCAACTATCTTACCACAGCCAGAGTGGCAAATCTGATAGATGGATAGGAGGTTCGTTGAGATGTCAGGGACAACCAGAACATCCTGCAGAGTACCCCCATCCAATGAAATAGAACCTGAACCCAAGACTGAAAGCTGAACCGAGTCACCCACTGCAATCTATGAAGTACCACAAGAGGCAAGAGAGGTAACCATCTGTTGAGTGTGAGCCATATGGTGAGAAGCACCAGAATCTAGAATCCATGTGGACCCATAGGTCTAAGCTCTGGCAGTGAGAGCATGACCTTTCCCTATGGAAAGAGAAGATGATTGAGGTGAGGAAATGTGATGCTGCTACATGGCTTCCTCTAAAGCCTCTAATCATTTCCAACACCTGGAAACTAGATGTCCTTCTTTGCCACAAAAATTTCAAGTGTCTCTTGATTTCTTCTTAGTCTTGGAGGAAGACTCGCCAAACTGTGAAGATTTCCCTTGCTTGGGAGTAAATGGAGGTTTAGAATCAGACTTAGGAGGTGGCTTGAAGGAAGACTCACTGCTTGCAGAATTCTTTTTGGGCTTTTGTTTCTGCTTATGTTTCTCCTTCTCCTTAGAGGACTGAGTAATCAATGTTTTGTTCTTGGAGCCTGAGAGCGTATCCAGCTAAGAAATATGAGATTGCTCATGAGACAATCACTCACAAAAGACATCAAAGGTAGGCATGTTGAAATGAGTACCCAAGCCATCCATGGTGGAGTAGAAAGCAGAAGAAAAAAAGTGAAAGTGACCCCGAAGCTTCAAAAGAATCAAATGAATGCACTCTATATTTGGCTTGATTTTTCCACATCCCTGAAGAGCAGATCTAGTAGTCTTGAATTTGTTCAAAAAATCCTCAATAGTGGGAAAGGAATCAGGTGACAAAGGAACCAACTCTGCTTCAATCTGTAATGCCCGAATCTCATTGACCCTCCCGAAGAGAGAATCAAACTTCAACCACATCAAGGTGAAATGGAAGACTATCAGAGACATGCAAAGAGAGAAAACCCATGGCCTCATCCAACTTGTTCCTATGCATAAGAATCTCATAAGGACACTGCAGTACTAGCTGAACCTCATCCAAAAAAGCTCACAACCCTTGTGCCCTGAGAAGCCTTGTGATGCGAGGCTTCCAGGTGTGATAGTTGTGTGAAGTCAACAACTCAACTGAAGGATCTGCCATGAGAATAAAATAAAAAAACTCTGCACCTGCACCTGCTTGTTGGTTTTTTTATTATGTGATCTTTCAAAATAGACAGAAGATTCAAAAGGGTTTGTTTGTTTTGAGACTTTTGGTGTTCTTGATTTCTAGTATAAATGACAGAAAGCGAGAAAAAAACACCCCCCCACAATAGGTAAACCCAAACCCTAGTACATAGTAATGAGATGGAAGTAGTGCATACGAAAAAAAATTTCAAACTGATATCTCATGTACTTGGTGAAAAATTCTAACAAAAAATATCACAAATCTAAATAGAGCATGTTGAGAGCTTTCCAATGCCTATTCGTTTGCGAAAAACGGAGTTCGTTTGCCCATTCTACGGCCCCAGAAGTGCAAAAAAGAAGCCTGACTTTGACTAGTAAAAAATATAGTCAAACAACATATTCATGAAAAAAAATCCACCACCACGACGTCCAGCTCAAAATCACCTTTCCGACGCCTATTTGTTCACCAAAATCCGACTCCGGGTGCTCACTCTAGACCCAAAAAACCAACTCCTCCTCAAAAAGGTTGAAGGGTGGAGCTTCGGTGAAGAAGCCTAACTCTGATGTTGCGTTGGTGGTGTAGTCAGGTAGAGAAACTAGGTGGAACAAAGCAACAGGGCTAAGTGGGGGTTGAGTGGAGCAGTCGGGCAGAGGTGGCGCTCAGGCGGGAGTCTCCGGGTGGCGGCACTAAGTGGGCGGTAGCACTGAGCGGGAGACGATAGCCAACGGAGGGGGTGGAGAGGCCAGAGGGGGCTGCCGATAGTGGCCGAAGGGCCGGCAGGGCCTAGCCGGCAGGGCTGCAGGGGCCGTACGGTGGCCTGCGATACCTTTTGACCCCGTAACCTACAAAAAACCCCTTTTTTTTGTAAAATTTTGCACGCTTTATTTTTACTTTTTTTGAGTTTTGAATGAAATTTTTTTGATAAATTCAAGATCCGACCTGCATGCCATAAAAAGGTGATTTTTTTTTAAAAAAAATTTTCTCGATTTGCATGTCAGGGTCGTACGACCTGGTTGGGAGAAAAAAAATCACCCAGATGCTCAAGAGTAAAAAATGGATAAATTTTATATGACTATAGGGGTTTTTAGGCCTTTTGAGCACGATGGTGAGGTCCGTTTAGGCCCAAAGTGCTCAATAAAAAACCTTAACCCTAAGCACACAAAAAAAATGTTTGAAACCTTAGATCTGCTTCCAATGCAAAATTCTCAAAAACAGGAACAAATAGTTGCAGATCTGAGCTCTAATACCATATTGGAGTTGAGAAATACAACCCCATAGTAGCTTGAAGATCTTCTTCAATCCGAATAACCTGTTACAAGGAGAAGCAAGGAAGCAATAATCTGAAGAACACACAAAACACAGGAAAAATATTCTCAAAAGATGAGAGCTCCAATTCACCAAAAAAAGTGTTGTGAAAAGATAATACAATGAAAAGAAAAATTAATCTCTAATAGGTCAATAAACCCTAAAAAGGGAAAACCCTAGGCTTGCACATAATAATTAATTAATATGCACCTAATGTTAGCTTAAGTGTAAAAAGATAATTGGGAACTTAAAGAATTAAACAAATATTGTTTAATTAATCAAGTAAAGACCCAATTACTCTTATATCAGCTTATGGATCAGACGTGTATCATCTAACAACTTTAGAAGGAGATGTGCTCAATGAACCAACTAACAACATCCATCTGAAGAAATACTACACTTGAATAGTCTAAATGCACGAAAATATCAAAGAAATCAAAAATATCAAAATACCAAAAAATCAAATAAAAAGGTACAATAAAAGAAACTTGTGAAAAGCTAGCAATAGGCGCTATTTGTGAGAGGATGGCTCTTCTATCTATATCCATACCATTATATCCACAGTCAAACACTATCAACCATCGCCCGATAGTTCTATCACAATATCCATCCAGGACATACTTAGCGTAGTCACTATCTTGGTTTATCCGTATATCCTTTCACTGCATCTCACCATGGTTTGGTAATCACTGTACATATTCACATTGAGACGTACACTTGGCTAGGGGTAACATTGATCAAAACTTGCAACACATTCAAGCCGTCAAAACTAATCGCAAACTCAAAACATCATATCCAACAAAACAACACGATTGCAAAGCAAAACATTGATCGTTTGACAGGATTTACAAAATAGGATGGATGATTTTCTGAAGTATAAAATGTTGCATCTTGCATAAATTTTTGACTATTTTTGCACTTTGAACTTTTTGAATTATTGGATCCTCTACATTTTCTCAACAATGCTTCAAAGCTAGAGAACATTGTGGGGACTCCAATATTTTCTTAGTTTTCTATCTGTGAGGTGATCATCTGTACTATGTAAATACTTGTCTTGAGACGTGATTCACACCACATCACTGAAGACATGACTCCTCTTTACACATACAAATGGTTTAATCTTGTCTATTTCTATGCAATTTGCACTCAGGTAATCCTAGGTCAATTATACCTTGACGCTTGTGCTATCTTGCAAAATCAAAAATCATGTAAATTTTTCTCAAGTCATTATGGTTCAATTATACCATTATGCTTGTATAAATTTTCAACATATCCCAAAACAAATCGATGTTCAATGATGATACATACAAAGAAAGCAAACAACATGTGGCTATACAAGGGTGACAAATGCAGAATGATGATGCTCAAAAGCAATTAGTTGCATATCATTTTATAATTAGTTGCATATCACATTTCAATTAGTTGCATATCACATTACAATTAGTGCATATCATTTTTACATCTCACAGCATATCATATCATACATCTCATTTTCAAAATATATCTCACAGCATATCATATCATACATCTCATTTTCAAAATACATCTCATAACATATCATATCATACATCTCATTTTCAAAATACATCTCATAGCATATCATATCATACATCTCATTTTCAAGATACATCTCACAACATCATGCATCCTCACATCATATTCATCAAATATCACATCACATACATTTATCTAAGCGTTGCATCATCATAGAATAATCAAAAGCATATAGAAAGCATAATCCATAACACATCACATGAGGATCAAAGAAAATGGTGTCATATATATATATATATATATATCTCAAAAAATGATTAATATACAAAATATGTCATGTTTGTGCCAAATACAACAAAATGATCAAAATGCAATGGAGACCATGTCTCTCAGGTATGACTATCTCCTGAAGGCGATGGTCTCACTGCAGATGTCCCAGCACTTGGATCTCCAAGTGGATCCTGTCTAGGAGGCCCTATCACGCCTCTACTCTCCATTCTCGACCCAGTCTCTCAGGATCGACTAGATCTCGACTATGTAAAAATCTCCACTCGGCGCTCCCTATGCATTGCATCCTCATAATGTCTCCTATAGTACTCCACCTCCTTGGGTCTCAAAGAAATCTCTCTCAAGGTGCCTCTCATCGGACCACCTCTCTGCACACTCACCACGAGCTCCTTTGCTCAACCTCGTCGCTCTATCTCTGCATCACACTTTGTAGTCAGCTGAATAATCTGACATTGATGCGCCAACAACTATGTCTGCAAATGTTGCGCTAACAACTGCAGCAATCTAATCTGTGCATCCTCCACATGTGTCAGAATCCGCATCTGCAGGGGTACCTATGAAGGGGTACCCCCTGTCCCTCTGCCTGCTCTCGGTGCTAGTGGAGGTAAAACATCTGACCTCCTCATCTAGGCTAGTCATTTGAAATCATCATACCCTCCCACTGCCACTATCATCTCGCCAACCCGCTCCTCCCCTCCAGCTCTGATAGCCAAACCTCCTCTCCCTCTATCCACCGCCACCCGCCGCCCTATCCTCTAACCCTGTACCCCTCTAACACCACCATCTCCACCTCTCTCTCCTCTCATCCCCTAATCAAGTCTTCTTCGATCCAATCTCCCCCTCTCCCCTTGCTGACCTTGACCACCTCCTCTATCACCACCACCTCCATCATCCCCCCCTTCGCCACCACCTCCATCCTCTATCTCCTCACCAGCCTCTCCTCACCAGCCTCTCCTCACTGATCATCCTCATCGTCATCAAAAGTAGGAATCATCTCCGCTGGATCTGATATCTAAGCTACTGCATGCGCTACAAAGAATGTTGCAAACTCATCAATCATCCCTGCATCCACTATCTCAAGGGCATAATCCCAAATCAAGTCGGCTAAATGAAAGAACTCCTCCATTGTCGTCATGCTATCAATCATAGGTCCCCAATCTAGAATGTCTTGTCTTTGTCGAGCATAAAAATATGCTCTTTGTGGAATCTCCTATTGTCAACCATACTCTCGTAGCACCCGGCTTTGCAGAAACCTCTCAATCACAAAGGGTGCCCACCCTATCAAGTGTCTAGTCATGTACACATAGGGCATCTCCATCCCATCCTCTACCCATACCTCACAACCTGTATATGGTCGCCAGATGATTATATCAATATCATCCAACACTCTCCTCCAGTGCTCTAGTTTGCCCAGCTTACGCTAGACAACTATCCCACACACCCAACAGGCCTATCTTTGTCCACCAATGGCCTAGTTGCGAGAATATGCTCCCACGCCCATACCTGTAGCAGTGTCACTCCAGTTGATAAACTGTCGTAACCCAAGTATACCACCTGATGTAAATCCCTGTATAAGTGGGCCAGCATAGCTGACCCCCATGCAAATCGGTGACCCTGCATCACCATATCCTCCAAAACCTATCCCCACCCACTGCTAGTCCCTTCGACCTACGGTTGGGACATAAGAACCCACCTATGAAAACTACCAAAACTGATGGTAGAGGAGCGTAATCTAAATCCAAGAACTATGCGCTACCCTTTTCTTCCAACATGCCATCCAATCTACCCTAAGCGCTAAATCTACCCCATGTGCTAACCTATCTCGCTCTTGCGCTACGTATTTAACCCTATGTGCTAGGTCATACCTACACGCTATCTAGACCTACCCATGCGACCCCCTGGCAACCCTATGCGCTAGGTATCTCCCATGCGCTACTCGGTTTACCCTCAGCGCTACCCTATGACCCCGGTGCACTAAATTAATCCTATGTACTATCCTAACCTAACCTAGCAATGTGCTACCCTAAATCTTTCGGATGCTACCTAAATTCATTAAACCCTACACGCTATGAAATTTATCGTATGCACTACACTTCGACCCCGACACGTTAAAACGTAAAATCCGCATGACAAAATTAAAAAAATGACGAAAAACAACAAAATCAAAAATCAAAAAGGGGTCAAAAGGGTTGACTTACCGGTGCTCCATACATGGTAGGCGTCCGATATCTCTGCACATGCTTGAATTGATGAGAAGAATATAGAATCATCATGTTGATTTCTCTCCAAGTGTCACTTTCTCCAAAGTCAACAAGCACAAATGAGACAAAAAGAAATCATTTTTTCCCTTTTATAGGGTAAATCAAAATTAGGGTTCCGTAGAAGAATGTAAAAATTGCTTGTGATCTCATATCAAACCCTTGCAAACATCATTATCGGGAGATGAATCAATTTATCGCATTCAACATAGACCAAAATTTAAAATGCCATTAAATTTATCCAAATCAAATCAAATTTTCAAAAATTTTGATTCATCTCCTGAGGGGGCATTATCAACATCATTTATCAAATTTGGGGCATCGGTTATCAAATCTGGGGCTCAACATGAACATCTCAACATAAAAACTGATCATAACCAAATAATGACGAGACATCATTTTCTTTGAATCAACATGTGCACACACGTCACTTCAAAGAGGGGCAAAATGCAGATGTATTAAAATTACCATATTCCTAAATGAATATTTTATGTTCATTCCTCTATTTTTAGTTAAATCTAATTTAACTAAATCACCCACATTCCTCAATTTAATTAAGTAAATTATTCAATTTATTTAGTTAAATTCACTAGAGCCCTTTATATCATTTAAATTGAATAAATCATTTTATTTAATTAAACCCCTTTCTCTCTACTTTTAATTAAATTTACATTTAATTAATAGTCCACCCCAAATTGAATAAATCTAATTTATTCAATTTCCCAAAATTGAAACCAAATTGAAATAAAGTAATTTATTTTAATTAAATCCTATTATTCCTCCTCCACTTGCAAAATCCTACATCTCCCACTTGCCTCCTAAATCCCCTTCCTAAATTCTTCTAGAACCTATCTAATCCTAATCAATTAGCCCAAACCTATTCATTATCCCCTTTCCCTAAATTTGAGGAGTTCACTTCTCAAATTTGGAGTAAAGTCTTCAAAAGGCATTAAAGCCTTTATCCATTCAACAAACTAACTTGTTGAATAACCCCAAATTTGGAAGGACTCTTACAAATTTGTCCCCAAAGTCATCAAACCATTAATGGTTAATTAACCCTTAGTGGCATGGTTAGAGACTTTTTGACTAGCTTAACCTCCATCTAACCCAATGGTCTCATCAAGCATTTATTGCTTTGACCATGGTTGATCCTTTAACCTTTGCACAAGAGTTTACCCCTTGGGTAAAAGCTTTATCCATTGAATAACCTTAACCTAACCTTAACCCTTACCTCCTAGGGTAACCATGAGGTCTTCTCAAGAATTTAATGCTTCTTACATCTCCTCTCAACCAGCCTTATATTGACAATTGTCACCATTTCACTGGTGAAAATTGAAAACATGGATTGACAACTTTCAAACTTGACCCTTGATTAACTCTTTCAATCCCGACCATCCATTGCCCTATTTTCACTATAAATAGAGATCTGCTTCCTCCATTTTAAGGAACCATGCAAGCTTTTAGTATCTCATTTATGCTCAATTTTATCAATACATCTAGTCTCTCTTTGCAATAGGAATTAATCTAATATAGCATTTTAGAATATTTCCTTTATCATTAGCTTAAATCATTAACTAGTATATCATGTTAGGATAGTATTTATACTAACCTTGTCATCTTATAATCTAGTTTAACTCATTTGTAGAATCATTCATAAATAGGATGCATTCATGTTAAAATCAATCAAAAGCATCCTTCATTCTTGCATTAGTCATCCCTAAGTCACTTTGCTCAGTGATCTGAGAGCAAAGGCATTGGCTTTAAGGACCTTGTGAGATAGAGAACCATGGAACTAACCTTGGGAAGTTGAGTCATTATTCATGACTTTATAACTTGCACCAAGAAGTCCTGTGGGTGTGTGGGCAAGCCTCTTTGAGCTTCATTTTTCACATTTTAAGTTTCATCGCCCCACTTTTCCCGCATACAATATTGAATCGACACATTGTATTCACCAGTAAGTTCAGTGACTTATGCAAAGTCACATGTTATATTGTTCACCGGCACTGAGGATGACTTGTTATCATCTGGAGATCACTTGGTTATGTCGAAGACATGGTTTGAATGCTTGGTTTTGGTGTTTTGGTTAATGGTCTAATCAGGTTGACATATTTGTTGTTACCGACAAATTGGTCTAGGTTATGGAGGGGTATGCATTATCTATTCTAGATCAGCACGACATGTTATGGAGATGATTTATTGATTGGATATTGTTGTAAATGTATTGAGCTGACATGATGCATCACATCTTAACTTGTTTGTAATTGATTTTATTGTAATATTCTTAGTAAGCCTACCTACACATTTGGTCTTAGGTTTTGGTATATATGTAAGATCTCAATTGATGAGATAAAGGAGATGATATATGGTATGTAAGGTTATGGTAATGTAACATGGTATGTGCAAATATTGAAGATCATATGAGCAGACCATAGAGAAGGTTCAAGGAAGGTTTGAAGGTGATTATCAGAGCTTAACCAGTATTGAATCCAACATTGGAGATGCTACTTTGAGCAGTACATTATCATTGGATTTAACCATCCAATTGTAGTCAGTGTGACACCTATTTTGTGATTGAGCAGTGAACTCTAGGCGGTTGGCCTTTCTGCATGTGTAGACCCCATTTGTATACACATTATTTGTAGTAGTATCATCTGATTGTGGGTAAGGTTTCCCATTGTGGTTTTTCCCCTTACAGGAATTCCACGTACAAATCTCTATGTTATGTGTTATGGACGTTGTTTCTCTTTCTTTTTTATGCATTAAGTTTCACCAGTATTAATATTAACTGTTAATCTATTAACTGACATTAAGTTTGGTTTACCGATATTAAGTATCAAGCTTGATTAAGTTGTATTTGGGTTGAAATTCATAGTCAACTGATTCACCCCCCCCCCCTCTCTCAGTTGTCTTTTGGGTCCTAACAATTGGTATCAGAGCCTAGTCCTCTTTTTGCAGAAGCCTAATAGATTGATGAGATCCTATGGCAACAAACATTTTTAGGAAGGACGGTCTGAAACTTGATGGAACCAACTATGGTATATGGAAGATTAGAATGGAGACACATCTGAATTGCATTGGAAGAGACATATGGGAAGTTACAAAGAATGGTTGTGTTGGTCCTACACCAAATCAACCTAATCCACCAACATTGGGTAAAGATCAAAGAAATGATTGGAAATCAAGAGAAGCACTTTTGAGCGCATTATCAGATCAGAAAATCATGGGATTATCAGACCGATCTACTGCTAAAGCTATTTGGAATAAATTGGAGACATTGAATGAAGGAGATACCACTGTCAAAATTGCAAAACTGGAATGCTTCTGGGTCAGGTATGAAAATTTGAAAATGGAAGAAGATGAAAGAATTTTTGCTTTCATGGAAAGAGTTAATGAAATTGTTTTAGGAATACAATGTTGTGGAGGATCCTTAAGTGAAGATGAAATTGTTTCTATTTAAATTTTAAGAGCATTTCCACTAGCATACAAAATGAAAGTAATTGTTGTTAATGAGTTGAGAACAATGCCTAATACATCAGTATCTAGAGACACCTTGGTTGGAAAACTTTCAGCATTTGAGCTTGAGGAATTTGGTCTTGTTGCTACAATTAAAACAGATTTGGCCTTCAAAGCATCATCATCTGCATCATCATCATCATCATCATTTGACAAATCTGATTGGAAAGCACTTTATGCAAGAGAACTTGAAGATATCATAAGGGAAAATAAAGAACTGCAAGAACTTGAAGCACTATTTGCAAGGAAAATGCCTAAAGGTCCAGTTGGAAGTAAGTATGAAGATAAAACACCATTTAAATGTTTTAATTGCAATAAAGTTGATCATATAGCATCTAGATGTCCTGATAGACATGCAAGACTGAGAGAGGAAGCTAAAAGAACATATAAGCCTAACCCTGAATATCAGAGATACAAATTTAAGAAGAATAGAGACAAATCATATTACTATGTTGATGAAGGAGTTACTGATGAAGAACCAGCAGATAATTGATGGGCTTTTGTTGCAATAAAAGAAGATCAACTGACACCTACTATTCCACCGATAGAGCAGGCCCTGGCAGCTAAAATTGAAGAAAAGGATGAATGGATCATAGATTCTGAATGTTCACATCATATGACTAGTGATAAAAATAAATTCTTATCTTTTCAGGAATATAGTGGAGGTCTAGTAAGATTTGCGGATGATAAAGCTTGTTTGATCAAAGGAAAAGGCACTATATCTTTGGATGGTAAGCATAATATTGACAATGTTTATTATGTTGAAGGTTTGAAAAATAATCTTTTGAGTGTTGGTCAATTAGTTGAAAAGGGTTTTTAGTTACAATTCAAGAATGGTAAATGCAAAATCATGAACAAAACTGGATTGGAGATTGCAACCGGTAATCAAACTAAAGGTAATATCTTTCATTTGAACAAAAATAATAAGACATGCTTGATTGTGCATATTAATGAAAGTTGGTTATGGCATAAGAGACTTTGTCATGTAAATTTTGATTGCATTGTAAATATTAGTTCAACTAAGGCAATAAGAGATTTACTTAAGATTGTAAAACCTTATAATTTGGTATGTAAGGAATGTCAAATGGGAAAGCAAGTTAGAACAACTTTTAAGAGTATTTCTAAGAAATCCAATAATGTTCTTGATTTAACCCATACTGACTTGTGTGGTCCGACAAGAACAAGAAGTATACAGGGAGATAAATACTTTATGCTAATCATTGATGATTATTCTAGAATGTGTTGGGTTACTCTAGAAATGTTTGAGATTTGATCAAGGAGGAGAATTTACATCTAAGGAATTTAATACATTCTGTGAAGTGAACAGAAACAAAAGACAACTATTAGCACCTCGGACACCTCAACATACCTTTGTTCTTCATACCTTTGTAGTCAAAATCACTGTTGAACTTGAATTGTTTCATCATCACACTTCTCATTTCATCTTCCATAGGATGATATTGGAATCAAATCTACCTCATGTGTACTAGAGAGAAGCAGTGAATACAACGGTTTACTCTTTTAACAAAGTTCACATTAAAGGTGAAACTGGTAAGACCCCTTATGAACTATGGTTCGGTAATACTCCTACTCTTAAATATTTCAGAATATTTGGAAGCAAATGTTATATTAGGAGAGATGAGTATATTGGTAAATTTGATCCTAGAAGTGATGAAGGAATTTCTTGGTTATTTATCTAAGATTAAGGCATATAGATGTTTTAATAAAAGATTGCAGAAAATTATTGAGAGTGTTAATGTGAAGATAGATGAACAATTTAGAGGAAATTCAAGATCTATGGATGTTGAACCAGTAGTTGAGATTATCATAAATGAACCTTTACAGAGTGCACTGGTACATAATGTGGTTCCAATCACACTAGCATCATTAGATAATTCCACAGTGTTTGAAGAACAACAACATGTGAATAAACCCAGGCATGTAAGATTGAATCACTCAGAAAATCAAATAATTGGGAATAAGTATCAAGGCGTTATGGCAAGAGGAAGACTGGAAATTGAAGAGGTATGTTTAATTTCTCAAATTGAACCGACATCTTTTATTGAGGCATGTGAAGATGAACACTGGAATAAAGCAATGGAAGATGAACTAGAACAAATTGAAAAGAACAATACATGGACATTAGTTCCCCAGCCTAAAGACAAAAATGTAATTGGAACTAAATGGGTATTCGGAAATAAAATTAATGAAGATGGTAAGGTATTCAGGAACAAAGCAAGAATGGTGTGTAAAGGATATTCACAGAAAGAATGAATTGATTATAATGAAACCTTTGCACCAGTAGCTAGAATTGAGGCAGTTGGATTATTTCTTGCATTTGCAGCTCACAAGAACTATAAAGTATATCAGATTGATATAAAATGTGCATTTCTGAATGGTGATCTTGAATAGGAAGTCTACATTAAACAACCTGGTGGATTTTCATTGACAAATAATGAAGATATGGTTTGTAGATTAAGGAAAGCTTTGTATGGATTGAAGTAAGCTCCTAGAGCTTGGTATGCTAGATTAGACAAATATCTTTTGAAGCTTGGATACACTAAAGGTAATGTTGACAGCAACTTATATTTCAAAGTGACTAATGATGACATCTTGATTATTGAATATTTTTGTTGATGATATCATTTTTGGAGGAGAAGATGGACTATGTAAAGACTTTTCTAATAAGATGCATGAAGAATTTGAAATGTCTATGATTGGGGAGATAAAATTCTTTTTAGGATTGCAGATTTCACAAACTGATAAAGGTATATTCATATATCAAACAAAATACTTGAAGGAACTATTGAAGAAATTTGGTATGGAAAACTCCAAACCAGTAAGTACTCCTATGACTACAACTGACAAACTGACATTGAAGGATGATTCAACTTTTGTTAATCCGACAAGATACAAATCTATGATTGGAGGTTTACTATATTTGACACAAACAAGACCTGATATAATGAACGCACTATGTATTTTTTCAAGATTTCAGAGTAATCCTAAAGAAAATCATGAATCAGCAGTAAAAAGGATTTTTCGGTATCTACAAGGCACAACAAATCTTGATTTATGGTATCCTAAAGATGAAAATTTTGATTTATGTGCGTACACTGATGCAAATTGGGCAGGAGATGTATATGACAGAAAAAGTACAACTGGTAGAGCATTCTTTCTTGGTAGCAAATTGATTTCATGGTTGAGCAAGAAGCAGAGTTGTACATCATTATCAACAACAGAATCAGAAAATGTTGTAGCAACAACTAATTGTACTCAAGTATTATGGATTAAGAAAATGTTGAAGGACATCAAGGTAAAATGCAAAGAACCAATAATCATTTATTGTGATAATTTAGCAATAATTGATATATCCAAGAATCTGATATTTCACTCTAAGACTAAACAGGTTTCTATCAAATATAATTTTCTGAAAGAGAATGTTGAAGCAAAAGAAGTAAGATTGATTTATATGAATACTAAAGAGAAAATTGCAGATATCTTTACTAAACCTTTTCCTAAGGAAACTTTTGAATATCTCAGAGAACATCTTGGGGTAATACCCTCACCGATAGAGACCTAGACAGTTGAAGATTGGCATCAAATCGACAGAAAATAACAGAGAAACCTTTTTCCAGCGTTGATGGAAGAGAGCTACTTCTCAGGGGGAGTAGTTGGTTATAACAATTGGTTATTGTAATTGGTTATATGAGTTGGTTGTATGTTCTGGTATTTGTATTGCTTTGGCATTTGATGTCAAAGGGAGAGAGATATCTATGGAAAAACTTTGTATTTAGGAAATATTATCTTAGGGGGAGAGATTATTCATTGAGGAAGAGATATATACTATCTGCATTTTGATTTTGATTTCTGGTATTGATCTATTTTGGGGATTGTTGGTTTTGGGTTTTTGGCATTCTGTTTTGGCACTTAGATGTTTTTCCATCTTGTGTTGTCATCAATGCCAAATGGGGAGAGTGTTGGTATTATGGATGTGCTGCAGTAGTTTTGTCATTGATGTCAACACTTATCCTTCTGGAGATCTTTGGTTATGTTGAACTGACACATTATGTTCACCAGCAAGTTTAGTGACTTATGCACAGTCACAGGTTATATTGTTCACTGACATTGAGGATGACTTGTTATCATATGGAGATCACTTGGTTATGTCGAAGACATGGTTTGAATACTTGGTTTTGGTGTTTTGGTTAATGGTCTAATCAGGTTGACATATTTGTTGTTACCAACAAATCAGTCTAGGTTATGGACCAGTATGCATTATCTATTCTAGATCAGCACGAGACGTTATGGAGATGATTTATTGATCGGATATTGTTGTAAATATATTGAGCCGACATGATTCATCGCATCTTAACTTGTTTGTAATTGATTTTATTGTAATATTCTTAGTAAGCCGGCCTACAAATTTGGTCTTAGGTTTTGGTATATATGTAAGATCTCAATTGATGAGATAGAGGAGATGATATATGGTATGTAAGGTTATGGTATTGTAACATGGTATGTACAAATATTGAAGATCATATGAGAAGACCATAGAGAAGGTTCAAGGAAGGTTTGAAGGTGATTATTAGAGCTTAATCGATACTGAATCCAGCATTGGAGATGCTACTTTGAGTAGTACATTATCATTGGATTTAACCATCCAATTGTGGGCAGTGTGACTCTTATTTTGTGATTGAGTAGTGAGCTCTAGGCGGTTGGCCTTTCTGCATGTGCAGACCTCATTTGTATACACATACTATTTGTAGTAGTATCATTTGATTGTGGGTAATGTTTCCCACCATGTTTTTTCCCTTTATAGGGTTTCCACGTACAAATCTTTGTGTTATGCGTAATGAATGTTATTTCTCTTTCTGTTTTATGCATTAAGTTTCACCATTATTGATATTAGCTATTAATTTGTTAACTGACATTAAGTTTGGTTTACTGGTATTAAGTATCAAGTTTGATTAAGTTGTATTTGGGTTGAAATTCATAGTCAACTGATTCACCCCCCCTCTTAGTTGCCTTTCGGATCCTAACAATGTATGCATCCAACATGTCCATTCAAGAGTTGGATTCTTTATTAAACAACGTGTCTCTTCATTAAGAATCAGTTATATTGTAATCAACACGTCTCAAGGGTGGCGGCTTAATATATTGTTTAATTTGCAAATACAAAGTTGACACTTTACATTGATATAATTAAATCGTATTTGCTCACTTGTCAATTTTAATTATCTCTACTAAATCAATATATGTAATTGTCTAAGGCCAATAGGCCAATTAGACAATTAAGTTATCTATGTCGGCCCTGAAGGAGTCCAACCAAAGCTATTAATATTATCAACATGTAGAATCTAAGGCATGCGTAGGGTATACATATGATTTAATGCTTTGGTTTATTATAATCATATGGAGAATTATGTTCTCATTAGTTATTTGGAGGTTTACCCCTTTATTCTCTTTATTATCAAATGTTTGCAACATATTTCCTAATATTTACTTTCATTGTGTAAGTTATTTGATTACAAGTGGTACCAAAGCATGATCTTGGCACCTTAAAGGTAAAAAGGTGATTTTTTACTTTAGGAGCCCAAATTGTGAAGTGCATATCTCTCTAAATTTGGCTGCTTATTTTCTAAATTTTGGAGGGTTGATCAAAGACGTATGGAACCTACTATGGTCTATATTTGAAGCCATTTGAAATAGATCTACAAGATTAGGGTTTCAACACATTTAACTCTTAAGGTAGCGAAATAACATTTTTTTCTTAATTCTAGAGGGGGAACACCAGTGCATTGGTACACATATAATTCTATTTTGAAGTCATTTTAAGTAAGTTATTCCAATTTTGTGATTTTTCATAAATACAATCCATAGGCTATAATTTTATAATTTTTCATATTTGTTTACATTTTTGAAAAAAAATCATTAAGGGTCTACTCTTTGAAATTTCACTTTGTGGCTAAAACATTTTAAAATAATGCAGTCAAGGTTTGGTCAACAATAAAAAATAGATTTTACAAATTGTTAGGCATTAACATGACAAGACCATAAACTAGATAGGGGCGAGAATTTGTACACTCCTAGAATGACTCTTACAAAGGTAGTTCATGAGTAGAGAACATGGAGGCCCTATCTATGGAATATGTTAGGGAAGAAACTAATAAAATGAAGAAAATATTTTCAATGGTTAAGAAAGTGAAGGGAGAAGTGACTAGTATGAAGGAAGGCATTATATGTTAACCAAAGGACTAAGCATGATGTTTCAATAAATTTGTGTTGAATTCTAGTACTCATATAAGATCTCAAAATGTGCAATCAAAGGTGGATATGTCAATTTTAATAGCGAAGGCCTACTAACTTAGATAAATTAAATGAATATTTTTTTATGTTATAAAATTTAGAAAAGGAAAAAAGTGACAATGGATTCCTTATGCCTTGAAACAAAGTAGTTCATTTGGTATATATGTGTTTCTATTGAGTAGAAGAAGAAGGATCTTATTGTCAATTGGTTAATTTGTTACTAATGAATTATAATCACACTATGATGATAGTGAGGCCAAACATTACTTCAACCAACTAAGAAAATTATGTAAATAAAGGATTATATAATTTAGTAGTTCCAAAATATGTGATTGCTAGTGAAAACAATCACAAATGAAAATTATTTCTTGGTAAGATCAACCTAAATCATATCCAATATATGGTGCACATTAAACTGATTCATTTAAATCATTTATCATAGAGAAATATTTTTAGCTCCTATAATGAAGAAATTCACTAGCAAAAAAGATGGGAAGACTCCTTCACTATTCACTATCATCCTACATGATTGAATCCTCAATAAAATGAATAAAAAGGGACCAAACGATTATGTTTCAATTGTGATGGTAAATATCTAGTAGAGGCCATAAGTGTATTGAGAATAATTTGTCCTATATTGAGAGCATCAATGATGAAGAAATGGATGAAGAGGAGGTAGTAATATTTATCAAAGACCTATAATATCTCCAACCATATTTTGTAATGCATTGCCAAGCATTAGCACCTCACAAACACTCAAGGTAAGGGGTTTCCTTGAATAATATAAGGGAAAAATATTGATTGACTCTTGGAGTACTTGTAACTTCATCAATAATAAACTGGCATAATTGACCTATTCCATTTATCCAACCCCATAATTTAAGGTGATTATTGTAGATGAAGGTATAGTTAGTTCTTCAAGGAAATGTCATGATATTAAACTCACCATGGAAGATTATATGCTTGTTGTCTTATGTTTTCTATTAGTATGTTGCTTTGGTGTTTGTGCCTTCCACTTTGTTTCCCTCTTGGATACCCAAATGCAAAATATCTCAAAAATTCCAACAATGTGTTTAAGTTTTTTGATCCTTCTGTATTGTAAAAGACCCAAGCGGGTACTAACAATTCAAATTTGGAGAAAATTGGATCAAAATTGGCCCAAGTTATAGCTAGTCAAAGGCTTTAGTGGTTCCAAGAACCATCACTGGTGTTGACAATAGTTGCCATAATAGTCAATACTGTTGACAGGTTCCTAGTCCCCTTTTGTGTGCCAATTTGGTTCTTGAGGAGGTGGAAATCCTTGATTCAAGTAATATTGAAGAGGCATGTATGAAGTTCAAGCCACATTATGAAGAGGGAGCTATTGGGTAACTACAACTTTAGTTTGGCCTTTTGAGGGAAAAGTTTATTTTGGTAGTTTGAGGGAAATTTTCAATTAAGTATAAAAAGGTTGGAGGTTATAATGATTCTTGGAACTGTTATAACAACTAATTTATGTTTCGAGTTCCTAATCTAGGTCTAACCATTTCCAAGAAGGCTAGAGAAAGAAGAAAATAAACTGAAGGGAGAAGCGCATGAAGCAAAACAAATAATTTGGCTTTGTTTTTTTTATCAAAGGTTCTCATTGTTCCTAGAACCATGGGAACCTTGATTTGTTCCAAGTTCTTGTTTGGGGGCTAAACTTCAATTTATTAAGTTAAAGCGATGAAGCAACAAAAAAGTAAAAATATTAACTATCAAGAGTTCCAACAATTCTTGAAACCATCAAAACCCTCACAATGTACTAGGTTCCTTTGGAACCTCAATTTCCAACAAGTGGGGTCTCAAGAGGGAGCTTAAAAAAAAGGGGTTGGAGAAGTTTTGAGTGCACAAAGGAAGTGTCTAAATATAGTGGTTAGAGGTTCCATCAGTTATTGGAACCAATGAAACCCTTAACGAGGTTCCAAGTTCCATGGGAGACCTTGATTGTCAATAGGTAGGGCTCAAAGAAAGACAAATAAGTATGAGTCAAGCCTATTGCCCAACTCTTGTTTAGTTAAGGTAAAATAAAAATAGTAGTGTAACAAGAACAATCTAATTTTTGAGGTAAAATGTAATGTTTATAAATAACGTTTACCTATAAATTTTTGCGAAAAAATTTTAGATTTAAAAAAAAATTATTTTAACAAATATTATTATTAATGAATGTAAGGAAAAAATAAATAAATTGGGTTTAATTTTATTGAAGTTTCTAAGGATGTTAGTTAATTTTACTAAATGTTATGCTCTTTCACAATCAAGATGTCTCCTTACAATTATATTGTATAATTTTATTTTTTAATGATACAATTTATTTAATAAAAAATATTATTATTAATACTTTTATATTTATTTGAAGGGTGAATGAACAAGAGTATATAGTCTTATAATTTTATTTTCTTTATATAGATAATATGGTATACAAAATTTATGAATTGTTATTTTTTATTTATAAATTATATTATTTTGAATGTTAAAAATATTATTTAAATTTTTAAGTATTGTCTTTAGTTTATAATTTTTGTTGTTGTATTTTTTATTTTCTATCAATATTTATTTTGAGAGGTGTTTTTTGGCACTCCTTAATCTTCTTTACATTATATTTATTATATCAATAAATTCTAATCTTGATTAAATTAAATTACTTAAAAGAAGGTCTACATAGACAATTATATGTTTTAGCATCTTTCTTACATATGGTCTTTACGTAAATCTTTAGAAAATAAATGGTATGATTTTTTTACTTCAACATACACTTCGAAACTAGTTTTCATCATAGATAAAAGTCAAATTTTCAAGATCATATTTTTATATATACATTAGGGGTCCTTTTTATTTAGCCACACTTCAATTTCTCATTTCCAAATTGCAACACTAAGAGTGATGATGACAACAATTCACCTAACTTCAATTTCAAGATATCCAAACTATAATAATCTCTTTCATTCATATGTTACACATACTCTCTTATATAGGACCAAATCTTAATAAAACTAATCAAAATTAAATTGAAATGGTACTTTACTTGCTCAATAGTCTACATTTGAAAAAATGTGTCTTTAATGAACATTTCTTATTCAAATTAAATTAAAAAGACCCATAATAAAGTTACAAAATATTTAAAGATATAATTTTTTTTCATTCACTTTTTTTTCTTTTATGAATACGTGAGTTATAAATCTATTAACAAGAAAATATAGTACACATATCCACAAAAAAAGGGTAGAGGGACACAAGGTCACTCCTTAAAGTCACATGAGCAAAGCCCAAAAATTAGAGTCTAAAAGGGCAAAGCCCAAAATGCAAGAAACATAAACAAAAAAGCAAAAGACCCAACCCACAAAACAACAACACAATTAAGCAACCAATGTGCACCCAACAAGAGGCAGAGGGGCGTCCCGGTCATCCATTTTACCCTATTTCATGGCGTCTAGGGTGATGCTAGGTAAGGATCACCCCTTGTTAGGCCTCTCCTTTCTCTTTATCTTTTGCACTTTTAAGAGAAATGGCCAACTCCAGCCAAGGTAACCACTTAAAAGAATCGAGCCAACCACCACCGCCACTACCTGTAGGCCAACCGTCATCGCCTTCAAAAGTCAACCTTTCACCACCTGAAAGCCAACACGGAGCTCAAATGAAATAGATAAACAAAACACCATTGACCCAAATACCATTTTCAAATGGTTTGATCTATTGTTACAGAACATGTTTAATACACTTTATTTTTATTTTATTTTAAATTTCAATTACACTCTTTATATATTTTCGTATTATATATTTTCGTATTATACTTTATCAATCCCTAAACTAATTTCAAACTTTCATAAACATTATATCATTATTATGTAGAGTATAGTGCATTACGGAGTTGGGCCTCATTTAGGTTTGTATTTTAAGCTAAACCCATATGTTAATATATGTGAAGCATTATTTTGTCCCACATGTCACGTCATGTTTCGGGCATGCTATAATGTAGAGATGATATAACTAGTGTGAAAAACATGTTACCGTAACTTTCACCAAGGAAAATTTTCAATGATTTAGTGAAACCTCTAGATTTTTGTAGAATAAAGGTTTGCAATTTTTTTAAAATGAAATATATTTTTCTTCTATATTAAGCATTCTTTTTAGACATGATTGAAATACAAAAAGTAGTTGAAATCTCTAGATTTGATATGGTGTTTATAGAATAACTTGACATTTTAGGGCAGGTCTTTATGCGGCTGCTTAGCTTATTTTGGCTAGCAGTCGCTACTCCATTTTTTTAGCATTAATTTGTGGAGTTGGTGGTCCCATGAATGTCAAATTTTGCTGCTTATAAAAATAAGCAATCATCTTAAATTACATTATTAAAATAAATCTTTAATGCTAATTGGTTACATAAATTTTGGAGAAAAAATTAGAAACAAAAAAAAAAGAGGGAAAAAAAATTGGAGAGCCACATGTCAATCTTCTCAATAAGCAGTTGTGCTTACTACCAGCCCCCCCCAACACCGCCCCCCACCCCCCCCACCTTTTTTCAAAGCCTATTTTCAAGTTTTAAGCAACTTTTGCTCCACTTAAATAGGAAAAGATTTCAATTGATCCTTTCCTCTTAATTAAAAAATTGCATGGGAACACTTAATTTTAAGCAAAAATTGCACTTAAGCAACGTCATGGGGACATGAGGTTAGTATAAGTTTAGAATGTGGACTATTTAATCATTATGGTATTTTTTTAAATTGATGTCTTTCTTTAAATATTTTTTATTATAGCTTTTCTTTTGTATTATAGAAGATTTGGACTTAGCACTATCTAGATGTCTACAATATAGACATTGTCATTAAATCAAATGTTCTTTGAAATTAATTGTAGCGAAGTGATCTTGTGTATGAGGAAGTTATTGAGAAAAGATTTTTGACTTATGTCATTAATGGGCCATTGGCCTACTGGTGAAGTTGAATGGCTCTAAATGAGCCCACTAGGGATCAAGTCTTGTTGAGTGCAAGGCTTTGACATCATAAGGGATGAGGTCGGGATCGTGCCCCGAGTGAATTTGGCGGAATGGATACCCCTCAGTCCTTGGCTCTTAGCCGAAGAGGTTTAGCCTATTGGCTCATGCCACTGTATTAGGTGGCCAAAAATACTTTGTGAAGGCCCTCGCTGGGCTTGCAGCTCACGAACTTCATGCCCTTGCTGGGCTGTCGTGCTTGCAAGTTTGGACCTCCATAAAAAAAAAAGGGCAATAATGAGAGCTCTTGTGTAGATGGAAGACCCACAACCATATTATACACATTTTAAACAAGATTATAACAAAATATTTAACTAGGAGGATCAAGCAAATGATATGATCAACTATAAGGCATCCTAGGATGATTTGTTAATCAAAGCTAACTTTAATAATGTTTATGGAAGGATCGGGTGAAATTTGTTCATAAATTGCTTAGATGATTAGAGTTTGGTCATAGGTTCATTTTTTATGTGCAACTCTTATTGGATGAGGCTAATGCATATATAATAGATAATGGTTACCTCTCCACTCTTTTTCATTACATTTGTGCATCAAAAAAGGTTGTTCTCTTGCACCCTTTCTCTATGTGCAACCATTGATGTGTCTAGCTACCTACTTCAACATACTCACTTTACAACTTAGTATTTGCATTTCCCTTCCTAACGAATCCATTGTTATCAATCCAAACTTTGATGATGAGAGTATGATCTTTATCCAAGATGATACTTATGAACTAGAATGATGCTTGAAGTTATAGACCTATGTTGTGTTGCCTTTGGTTCACAAATATCTATACATAAAACTAATTTTCTAATTACTTTCTCAAGTTCACCATCTCCTCAAGTACTTGGTAAATGGAAACATCTTGAATATGAAGGCCTTAAGAAATTTTGATGTCCTTTTGGAATTGGGGTATCTTTATTAGATATTATTTGAAAATGGTAATTATCCAAGTTGAAAATCAAACTTCTATTATAGAATATCAAACATGTTCTTTTCCATGGTTGGTTTTATTCAAGTTACAAACATGATTCTTCTAACCAATCATAAGTATATTTCTCTATGTTGCCCCCCCTCCAAATCTTGTTATGGGTAAGTTCACAATAATGGTTCCCACTTTCACCCACGAAGGAAAAGCGAGATGGAAGGAAAAAAAATTTGGAGGGGGTTCGAGTGAAGTGGGGGTGTTTGAATGAACTACCCTTTGGGGTTCGAGCGAGCCCCCTACTTCACTCGAACCCCCTTTTTTGAGCGAAGCACCTTTAATGCTTGTTTATGTCATTTTTAAATTATATTGGGGGGGTTCGCTCGAACCTCCCTTCATTCGAACCCCCCTAAAAAGGAGGGGTTCGCTCGAACCCCCCTTCATTCGAACCCCCTTTTTTACACTTCTTTGAAGCTTTCTACATTTTTTTGCAGACTTTTGGCCTTCAAACCTCTGGTTGAAGCCTCAAATGGAATGATCTTGACAACCCAAAATGTAGTGTGGTAGTTTGTGAAGCAAGCTTTCCAGTGACTGTAATTTTATTACATCTTGAGTTTATTATGAACTTGTTTTTTTAATTTTACCAAACATAGGTTTTTCACCGAGCATGAACTTCTCTATTCAATGCATTGGAAAAAATAGGAAACTAATTCAAAAAAAATTTGAAAAATATTTGTGCCCTAGGTATTGATGTCTTCTTTCTAACAAAAAAAATAAAATTGAATTTCGATATATATAACAAGTTATGTGTTCAAACTCAATCCTATGTCTGAATTATGACAAGTCGGACTTTAAAACTTAATAAAATGAAAAATATTCAACATATCACTATCAAACCAACTGTAAGCCTTGTATATTGATGTTACAAACCAAAATTCGAAAGAATTGCATTTTTATCATTTATAGAAAAAAAGTTATGCATTTCGGGAGACACATCACTCTTAAAAAATGTAGTTTGTTGTAAAAAACTACTTTTCGAGGGAGATGGAATTTTTTTTAAAAAATCTCTCAAAAGAATTTGAAAAAAAAAAATATATAATCTACAGACAAAATGCTACAAATTACTGATTTACATCATCTTCAAATTCTTAATAGTTTAAAAGTTATAGTTCTCAGAAGTTGAAGATTATTTTAAAAATCTTCTTCTTAGTGTCAAAAGTGGCAAAAAAGTGGGAACCATTATTGTGAGTTCACCCTTATAATTACTTAACTCATCACAAACTTCAACCTACCCATGATGATACTGCACATACAATCCAACCAACACTTTAGCATGAAGAACCCTGACTTTGATTCACAATTCCATAATCTTATCCACAATACCCATTTGTAATGTAGGGGACCAAAACATATTTATTAAATAAAAGAATATTTAGTAGGGGATTTACATATCTTTTTAAAAAAAAATTTATATGATATTATTTGACCAAAAATTGTTGGGCCATAGTGACAATATTTGTCTAATAAAATTAATGTGTGTGGTTTGGAGGGGAATGGTATCTCATAGAATGTGTAAAGGACATATATACATGTCAAGAATGTAATCTGCAATAAACAATTTATTTGTCTTAAAATGTCCCAAAATTGGTGTAGACTTTTGTACATATAAAATTAGGTTTTGACCTAAAAGTGAGATGCACTATTATATTACACTTTAGCCCTAACATTAAACCAACTCGATCCAATTTACACATTGTGTAGGAGAAAAAGTGACACTAAGCAAACAGGCCCTAATCTCACTTTCAACCACACACTTGTGGAATACGAAAGAGCCTAGAGGTATCACACAATTGGCTACTCCTTTTTGTGGAAGAGAGAGCCACGGGCTACCTATTAGGATTTCTATTCCTTTATTGTAATTGAAAGATAAAATGATGCAAGTTCAATCCCTAACCCCAAAGTGCAAGTATGAACTAATAACAAGATTACAGAATTGAACTTAAATGATGGAGAGCTGTAAACACAAGGACAAGACAAGAATGTCAATGCATACCCGGTGTTAAAATATGAATGAAAACGTTCGGGACGGGGGCGCGGGCGCCACTGTCCTGATTCTGCCCCTGAAACTGCTCCGAAAACTGCTGTTTTGCAACCTAGAAAGCTGTCAAAAAGTGCTGAAAATGTTGTCTGTCAGGAGGACCAGGGCGCCCAGCGCCCCTGTCCTGGCAGGACCAGGGCGCCCCATGCCCCTGTCTTGGTCTTTTGCTCTGAAACTTGGTGTGTTGTTTGGTCTTCGTCTGCTTCTTCCGGATCTGTAACTTGCGGCGTCATCCGAGCCCCGAAACCTGCACTTATATCTGAAAAGGTGTTTGGGCGGCTATATAGGGTTTTGCCTTAGTCAAACCCCCGCTTCGGTGATTTCCACCTCCACGAATAGCCAAGTTGTATTGTAAAATATATTGTGTGTGCAGACCTAGTGTGTGTGCAAGGTCCTAGAATGCAAGAAAGCAAACTAGAGCAACCTAGAAAGTAAACCCTAATTGCTTGTAAATGATAAGGTAAATGCTCTAAATCAAGATGTAAAGTGATCTAAAGCATGAATAAAGGATATATTGAAGCTTATGCAAAGACATGAAAACAACATGAAATCATACCCAACCCTCAAGGGAGGAGTACAAGCCAATCTTCAGTCGGTAATCTCCTATTGTTCTTCAATGTCTTCCAAGCCCTAAATGGATGAATGAAACTGATAAATGCTTGATAGAAGGATGTTGAATGTTGTTGAAGTCTTCAAAGATCTGCTCTTTCGCTACATAGAAGGTCCCTGAAAGCCAAAATCCGGATCCTTTCAAATGAAGAAAGAGAGCTCTTATATATGAAACCCTAGGTCTTAATTTCAACTTTTGGCCGACCTAGAGATTGAATCTCCTGCCAATTTCTTGAGGTTAAGCTTTATTTTATGATTGGATCGTGCTCCTAAAATTTCAGGAAAAATGTCCGGGACCTGTGCACTCCGGGCGCCATGGTCCACGACAACTTTTCACCAAATTTTCAGGGCCGTCGGATATGATGATTTTAGAGAGAATCCCGAAGTTACAGGTGATTTCGAGATGTTTTGACCCCCGAAATCAAGCCCCCAAGTTTGAAATAGGACCTAAAAATGATGAAAGGGCCCAAATTTATGATATAGGAGATGATGAAATAGAACCTTAGACCTAATTAATTTAATTAATTAAGTGCTAAAGGGGAAATGCAATGCAAAATGCAAAATGCGCCAAGGCGGGTGCTAAACTAGGTGTGAAATTGTACCACCCTAGCAAGTGCGTACAATTTACGATGCTACATTTAGCCCCCACTTTAGCGGTCATATGAACACTACGTGCATATGCAAGCTAAAGTACAGAAAAGTAAACATTATTTGAAAAAGGATATATCCATAAGTCTGTCGAACGAAGCCCCCAGCGGTATCTGCAGTACACAGTTAGGAACCGCACCCTACAAAACACATGTTAGATCACAAAATCGCCTAATGCTTACTAAGGAAGGTGATGAAAATTCGAGGGTAGCTATATGCCCCCCCTGTTTCGGCTTGCTAATTTTAGTGAGTTGAAACAGGGTATCATGTTTACCACTTCGAATTGTTAAAGAATATTGATGACAAATGCTCACAAGAAGATTTGATATGAGATCAAAAACTAATGGAGAATCATTTGGTAAGAAAGAGGACTAAATCGCAATTCCAACACAACAAAGAGTGTGAGGATTTGAGAGTTCTCTAACACAAGATGAAGGATGTAAATGGAAACAAAATGCAAAGAGAAGAAAAGAAAGGAAAAAAGCATGAATACACACATTGGTGATCCATGAGAAGAATAGTGAGAGAGAAAACATGGACTTCTCGCCCCTAGATCTTGTCTAGGTGATCCATGGGAAAAGGACATGGAAAACTAGCCCCTAGAGTCTGTCTAGGTGATCCATGTAAGGGAGGTTAGAAGCACCTCATAGGAGTCTATGCCCGAGTATGCTACAACCTGTATATGTATAGTACAAAAGCGTGACATCTCGCTCTAAGAGTCTATGCTCTGGTTCCGAGAATAATCACCTTGCATAAAAGAAAAATGGAGACATCTCGCTCTAAGAGTCTATGCTCTAGTTCTAAGAATAATCCATTGCTCAAAAAGTGTAATGTTTATGTCATAAGCAAAGTAGAACAAGGATACCTACCTTCATCACAAAAGAAGATACCCCAAAAATGCAACAATGTCATAGATCCAAGCAAGAGAGTTTTTTTTTTTACTCTTTAAGCAAGGATAAGATAGTTGAAAAGGGATATCTTGTAGTATGTGTAAAGGAGATCCTTAGAGGAGAAGAGATCTTTGTACAAAAGACACCTATCCCCAAGAGGAATTGTCTTAGACAAATATAACATCTTCTAGAACAAGACAAAGAAGAGAATAAGAATGCAATACTTCCTTCTTTCGCGAGGTGAAAGTGATTCTTAGTGAAGGATGACGCTCTTTTTAACCCAATTGGGAGAGTGAATTCATTATGGATGTATTTTACCAAGTGCAAAAGAGGTTGTAGTTAAGGACTTACACCTCTTGTAAGAGAGAATCCCTGAACAAACAACAACAAATGCATACAAGGAATAACATCAAGTAATAAAGTTCACACCATCCACGAAATAGGAAAAAAGTGGATCCTTAGATAAAAATAAGGAAAGATCATTGCCTCCCAAGGATAAGGATAATGAGAAGGACTTACACAATCTTCTAGGGAGAGATTTAGACATAAGCAAAATGTACTACATACTCACATGAGTTCCTGCAAGCAAGACATTAGTGTATGTAAAATGCTCCTTACAAGAAGTGGGTAGGATAAGAAAGAGGATACACATCTTCTCCCATATCTAGGAAAAGAGGATTCTAAAGAAAAGATGATAACATAGAAAATTAGGCTATTATGTTGCTTCAAAAATATGATTGCACTTGAAATTGTACCATCATGAATGACAATGAGCCCCCAGTAAATGAGCTACCAATGTCACATAATGATGAGCAACATAATAGCCATTAATGTTATTTAAAGACATGATAGATTGAATGAGGTATTTGAATATGACATGCTAAATGCTCCACTATAAGTGAGATCAAAAACATGTATAAAATGATAAAAATTGAAGAAGAAAAGTCACAAGAAATCTTAGAAGAGGGATGAGTGTAATTTATTAGAGCCTTATCCCTGGAGGAAAGGACTTTATGATGAATAGGAGATAAAGATTCATAAGTGGATTTAGAAATTTGAGGGGAGTCATAAAGAGATTTGTTCATCGCCAAGATTTCCTTATGAGGGGAATGAGAGTTGATAGAAGTAGAAGATGATTTAGTTCAAGTGAGATCATCATCACTACTAAATATAGCATTCACATTGAGAGATGGTCTTTTAGATGCTTTGGTACGTTTGCAGGGATTATAGCCGAGTCCAAAGGCATAATTGTGAAAATTAGTCTCTAGAGGAACTTTTATCCCTTGTTCATGAGTGCCACAACCATTTCCATGATACCCATGCTTAGCAAAAATGCGAAAACCACGACCATAATGATCAGCCATTTCAGGAAGAGAAGGTGGTTTTTCATAAGACAAAGAATCAAACTCTTCATAATTAGAGGTGTGAGGAGAAGAAGTTTGAGAAGCGGCCACAAAATTATTACTCATAGGTTCAGGTAAGATTGATTGATCTCTAGTTTCTTCCTTCTCTTTAACTTTAAGCTCTCTAGGAGGAACCCTATACTCACCTACAAAGGTGGGATTGAAATCAAGAGATCCCCAATCATCTTCTGTGAGAACCTTCTCAGGATCAAAAGCCTTTTCATGTGTAGATTCAGTTTGAGAAGAATCTTCTTCAGGAACTTCAGGCTCATCCAAAGAATTTTGACTATCAGAGGGTGATGATCCATCCATAGGTATCTTGTTTAACAAGTCATCACTAGAAGAGGAAGGCTTAGAAGAACTCCCTTTGGAAGTAGATGTTTGCAAACAAGCCTGAAGATTAGTATCACCTATCAAGGTATATGTCTTATTGTTATAAATAAATTTAACTTGTCTATGCAATGTAGAGGGGACAGCTTGCATACTGTGAATCCAAGGTCTCCCTAATAACAAGTTGTATGTTAGATTTCCCGACATAACATGGATAGGAGTAGGCAAAGTAACAGGTCCCACTGTGATGGGTAAGGTGATAATACCTAATGAAGACTTAGCCACATTATCAAAGCCTCGAATGGGACGAGAGTCAAGCTCAATAAGGGATGTATCCACATTCATCTTATTAAATAGATTAATGCTACACACATTAAGGCCAGAGCCATTATCTACTAGTGTTCATCTTATTGCAGTGATAACCACAATCATCAAGGGATCATATTGATGTTGAATTTCACTAGTAGGCAATTCATCTTGAGTAAACACAATTTGAGCTTTAGGATTCATCACAGAGTTAACCAAAGATACTATATTACTAGATGTATTAGGTGGAGGAACATTCAAATCTTTCAAGGCATCTTGTAACATTCCATGATGAATGGAAGAAGTTTGGATCAAATCCCAAAGGGATATCTTAGCAGGGGTAGCTTTAAGTTGTTCTATGAGATCATATTCCTTACTAAGCATTTGTGAAATACGTGGAGCTTGCGGAAGAATAGGTTGGGAAGGAGGAAGTGAAGTTGGGATAACTGGAGGAGGATTAGGTTGCCTATTGTTTCTTGTGTTATAGGTATGAGCAACCACATGATAACTCTCTCTAGTCAGTTGCTTAGCATACTCATAAGGGCTCTTAGTAGAATAACCTCCTTGCACAGTAATAATAGGTTTGTTAGGAGTGCAAAAAGAATCATTAGCATAACCACCTTGAACCACTAAGATAGGCTTATTTAACGATTGAGAATTTTGAGAAGGACAAGCACCTTGGACGGTGAAGAGAGGTTTGTTAGGTGTTTCATTCAAATGTATCAAATTGATTGAGGATGGTTAAGGAGAATGAACAAAAGTGTTGGAAGAATTGCTGATAGTCTTCTCTTGCACTAAAATCTCATCACGGATTAAATCAATTTTAGGAGAGAGACAAGGGATAGGCATTGATGTTCTAGTAGGAAGAGTAATACTAGGAAAGGTCATATCATCCTCTGTCATCAAAGGATCTACATGGGGAATAAACTCTCTAGGAAAAGGATCAACATTTCTCTCTAAAATCTCACTTTTGAGAGGGAAATCTTTGAAAGAGATGTTAACCATCTTGCTTTGAACTAGGGTATCCTTATGAGTAGAACCAAGTTGAGGAGAGGGAGATGCTTTATTTTTAGAGAGAGAATAATTAAGATTCAAGGAAGGTGAGAAACTATCAAGGGAGTTTTCAATCTTGATTTCATCCCCTTTGGCTAGGGTTCTCTCATGGGATAGAGAATAATCTACACCTTCTTCTAATGGTTCATCCCAAATAGTGAAGTTGTTGAAAGGAATGTTTGAAGTATTGTCAATTTCAGGAGAGGAGATAACATTGTTTATTAATTCCTCATCCTTAGAAGGGAGAGCATCAATAGATGTGTTAAACTCATCCTCTTTCCTCAAAATATGTTCAATATGATCTTTAGGGGAGAGAGAATTAAGGAAATTGTTTATTATTTCATCTTCTTTCTCTAAGGGATGCTTATGGGTAAGACAAACTTTAGGAGAAGGGTAAGCATTTATCATTAATTCATCATCTCTAGTGGGAATTTTGTTGGAAAAGGAAATGCCATCACTAGGAAATGTAGGGATAATGTCATCTTCTTGCACAAAAGGATCCTCATGAAGGGAGTGTTTTTTAGGAGGAACATGAACATATTTCTCCGAAGATTCATGCTTAGGAAGGAGATCTTTGAAAGAAGTGTTCATAACCTCTTGTTGTACTAACATGCCCCCATTGGAAGGACCAACTTTAGGAGAAAATAAGTCAATGTCCATCAATACCTTTTCACTTAGAGAGACATCATGTAGGGAAAGTGAAGTAACATTAAGAAAGGTGTTTATGATATCATTCTCTTCCTCTAGGATAGCTAAATAGGAAGGGCACATTTTAGGAGAATTGTCAAGATCATTCTTAAAGTCTTCATCCTTAGAGCATGGGAGAGTCTCAAAGGGATTGATAGCAACTCTTTTAGGCACTAAAATGTTGTTATAGATGAGGGGAGGTTCTTTAGAAGAAGGAAAAATTGAAACAAGGGAAGCTAACCCATTATCACATCTATGAAATGAATGCATCATGACAACAATTTTCCTCTTTCAAATGATAACACATGCAAAATAGAAGGAAATGTTTAATTTTAACCAATGCAAGCACTTAGAATGTAGATTTAGAAAATGAAATTTATGATTCAAATGAGTTCCTAAATCAGATTTGAAATTATTGATCCCAATTAAGCTATCCACAAGTTCAACTTTGAATTGAGAAATTAGGGATTTAGCAAAAATTTCCTCTAAATTTTTGAATCTTACAAGAAATTAATACTTGTAAATACAAATTTGAATTTAAAATAGCATAGACACTCAAATTTGAAAACATAAATCAGAATTAGAGAAGATTGGATTTCATGTCGGGTTCACCAAAAATGTGTAGGAGAAAAAGTGACACTAAGCAAACAGGCCCTAATCTCACTTTCAACCACACACTTGTGGAATACGAAAGAGCTTAGAGGTATCACACAATTGGCTACTTCTTTTTGTGGAAGAGAGAGCCATGGGCTACCTATTAGGATTTCTATTCCTTTGTTGTAATTGAAAGATAAAATGATGCAAGTTCAATCCCTAACCCCAAAGTGAAAGTATGAACTAATAACAAGATTACAGAATTGAACTTAAATGATGGAGAGCTGTAAACACAAGGACAAGACAAGAATGTAAATGTGTACCCGGTTTTAAAATATGAATGAAAATGTTCGGGATGGGGGCACGGGCGCCATTGTCCTGATTCTGCCCCTGAAACTGCTCCGGAAACTCCTGTTTTGCAACCTAGAAAGCTATCAAAAAGTGCTGAAAATGTTGTCTGTCAGGAGGACCAGGGTGCCCAATGCCCCTGTCTTGGCAGGACTAGGGCGCCGCACGCCCCTGTCCTGGTCTTTTGCTCTGAAACTTGGTGTGTTGTTTGGTCTCCATCTGCTTCTTCCGGATCTGTAACTTGCGGCGTCGTCCGAGCCCCGAAACCTGCACTTATATCTGAAAAGGTGTTTGAGCGGCTATATAGGGTTTTGCCTTAGTCAAACCCCCACTTCGGTGATTTCCACCTCCACGAATAGCCAAGTTGTATTGTAAAATGTATTGTGTGTGCAGACCTAGTGTGTGTGCAAGGTCCTAGAATGCAAGAAAGCAAACTAGAGCAACCTAGAAAGTAAACCCTAATTGCTTGTAAATGATAAGGTAAATGCTCTAAATCAAGATGCAAAGTGATCTAAAGCATGAATAAAGGATATATTGAAGCTTATGCAAAGACATGAAAACAACATGAAATCATACCCAACCCTCAAGGGAGGAGTACAAGCCAATCTTCAGTCGGTAATCTCCTATTGTTCTTCAATGTCTTCCAAGCCCTAAATGGATGAATGAAATTGATAAATACTTGATAGAAGGATGCTGAATGTTGTTGAAGTCTTCAAAGATCTGCTCTTTTGCTACATAGAAGGTCCCTGAAAGCCAAAATCTGGATCCTTTCAAATGAAGAAAGAGAGCTCTTATATATGAAACCCTAGGTCTTAATTTCAACTTTTGGCCGACCTAGAGATTGAATCTCCCGCCAATTTCTTGAGGTTAAGCTTTATTTTATGATTGGATCGCGCTCCTAAAAATTCGGGAAAAATGTCCGGGACCATGTGCACTCCGGGCGCCATGGTCCACGACAACTTTTCACCAAATTTTCAGGGCCGTTGGATATGATGATTTTAGAGAGAATCCCGAAGTTACAGGTGATTTCGAGATGTTTTGACCCCCGAAATCAAGCCCCCAAGTTTGAAATAGGACCTAAAAATGATGAAAGGGCCCAACTTTATGATATAGGAGATGATGAAATAGAACCTTAGACCCAATTAATTTAATTAATTAAGTGCTAAAGGGGAAATGCAATGCAAAATGCAAAATGTGCCAAGGTGGGTGCTAAACTAGGTGTGAAATTGTACCACCCTAGCAAGTGCGTACAATTTACGACGCTACACACATATCCTTAGGGGTTCATCTCGATCCTTATCCATTCCTTTACTTGGGTTAAATTCATAGAATATAGAACTAACTCGAGTTAGTTCTGCATCTACAAAAAATACCATATATCTTTTAAAAAAAATAAAAAAATTGAACCCTCACTAACACTGCTTAACCAACCATCTTTTGCCAACTCAAGCACACATTCATTAACTTGAGTGGTAGGGTGTTGTTTTAAGGGAAAACCTTAATTAGTTTCACATCATCAAATAACTATCAAAAGAAGAGTATTCACTAGAGCATCATCACTACATCATCTAGTTATTATTTTCAATCTTTTCACACAATTATTGAACTAGTAACATGTATTTGACCAAAAGAATATTCCTTGTTTATCAAGCTCTTATGACTTCAACATCAACATGTTCTTAACATAATTATCAACTAAGTTTATATGTATGATCTAGGTTCAAATTTGTATCCAAGGTTCAAATTTATAGGTACTACACAATAAATTTCTTTTCCCTTAAGATAATCATATGATGCTTCCTAATTTTTAATACATTTATGAATCAATTTGAAACATTTGACATAACAAATCTATATCAAGTTTTCAAGTTGAGCATTGTTGTTTATTTATTTAATTTCTAAACATTTATTTCAATGCTTTTATCAATCTCAACTGAAAATTTGTAATTGATTTGGTCATCCTTATACACCACAACTTTTGTCTCGATAAAAAATAATATCATTGAAATCAATTCCCAACAATTTTTTTTATTGTAATCAAGACAAAGTTGGTGCCATAGTCTCTTTCTTTATAATACACCTAATGGATCGTTTGAGCAAAAACAATATGCCTAATGGATCATAAATATTGATAAAAACCAAAATAAAATTTTAAAGAAAATCATCCCACCTTACATAATTGCTACTATGTGCCATATTGAAGTACCTCGATATTAAAAAAAAATGATTATATGAAAGAATGCCAAGGCCTTTAGAAACTCCTTCAACATTAACGTAAATGTCTATGCAACCATCAGATTGCACATTGGACTGCATTAATTAATTAAAAAATAACTTTTTAATTTTTTAGTTAATTAATAAATATGATCAAATGTACAATATGATGGTTGCATTGACAAGAGTTTATGAATCAACATGATGTTTACTATTTCAAATTGATCTTTAACTAATAATCTTTTATTAGAGATATTCTCATTCCTAATATTTCATAAAAGAATTTTTATTTTAATATTAAAAAATATTTCAACTTCATATATCTAAGATAAGTGTGAATAATTTTTGATTTACTATCCCATATTTCTACTTATATAGTTTTTGTGTTCTCTCAAACTAATATTTATTCTCATCATGAAAGACCACCAATTTAAAAAAATTATTAAAATTTCATTTATCTTTTCTAAAAAATTCCAATTTTTTTAACAATCTTTATCCAATTAATTATTATAATATATTTTTAATAAAAAAATTTCATCACAAAGAAGAAAATGCAAATCAAATTAAGCCATCATATTCCTTTAAAGAGAAGCTCCTCAACCTAGATGAATCTATATGGAAAAATTACACCCATAAAAAGATAGAAAGATGAGACCAAGAGTGGAACTCAACAACCATGTGGATCATATGGACCCAACACTTGAGAAGGTTGCTTCAAATGGGTGGAATGACTTGTAATTTGGATTTTTGACAGTTGTTATTTAAGGAGTTTTGAAGTAACCTATTTGTGTAATAATTTACAAGCACTCAATCATAGATATGCACCTTTAACTTTCATTTCCCATATGTGAGTGCTCCAATAAAATTTTATACTATAGTCCTTTCCCTAATGTGTGCAGTTTTTCAATTTAATCCACCATCTCAAGCCATGCATTATAAAATTGGAAACCATCACTTTCATGTAACATATTTTTCTTTGTTCAAAAAAGCATATTTTTACCATAGATGTATTCCTTTCAACACAATTGTTCCATCTTGTATTTTACAAAGATTTAGCAATGCTCTTTACCTAGATAGGTATCCTTCCACCAATTGCCACTCTACAATTTGTCTCGGATATATATAAAGTGGCATAAGAATACAATATCATTCTTTAGCAATAATATTGTAAAAATGTATTTTTTTTTAGTTGAATGATGTAGATATATAAAAGAATTGCAACTCACTTAAAAAGTTTTGAAGATGGTAAAACTTGATTACATATATACAAGAATCAAAACAATCATAAGGAGGAACCAATGGAAAACTAGAGTTATTTATAAATAGAATTGTTATAGGCAAATAAAGTATCATAGAGTCTATCAAATCTTCATCTATCTATTTGTGGTTTCTGTTTTTTGTAAATTTTGTTCTTTGTAAATTTATTTTGTTAGTTAAAACAAAGAGTCTATCAGATGTGATGAAAAGAGTTGTACAAAATCCACATTAATATGTACAAGAATTGAACATTGAAATGTGCAAACTTTACATCTGAATGACTTCAAACAATTAGTAGAGCAAGAATAACACACAAAAGAACAAAATTGAATGAATCTTGAAAACCAAACTATATCCATAAGGACTGTCTCTGTACGTCTACCCTAATGAACCAATATGAAGATATAGATGACATGAATAATGATTTGAATATGAATAACCCATTATCCCACAAAGCGAAGAGTTCTTTGCATTTGCACAATGAAATTTTTTAAGTTTGATAAATTTTAATATAAATCATTTGTTGAAAGTTTTAATAATTGTTAAGTGATTATAGTTTATTCTTTGACTGGACTATCTATTAAGGTTCAAACTTTTTAGAGGTACATTTGGGTTAGGTTTGAATCTTTGAGTGACTTTTGAGAGATTGAATACCCCTATTTGTCATACCTTAGCTATATGATGACTTCTAATTTAGATGTATACTCATAATGTTGAAATTTGCTATATAAAAATGGAGATAATGATATCTATATAATCTAATTATTTTATTTTTTAATATTATTATTATTTATTATTATGAGAGATTGTAAAGTCAATATTTGTCTATATTTATAAGTATAAATGAACACATAAAGGCAATAAGTCATTGCAATAAAAGATACAATATTTCTATATTTTATAATTGTGATAAAGTACTTTCTATTTTAATTGTGTGATGTTTTTGTAGCATCATTATTTTGCATTAAACTTCATAATCCACCATCAAAGAAAAAATTGAGGTGTCAAGCTTATAATCTATTTAAATGACTAATATATTTTATTCTTAAAATATTTTAATACAAATCTATGCAATACAAATATTTTAATTAGAATTATGTTTTTTTCATTTATTTTATAATTTTCGTAAATAAAATATATATCATGTTCCTTCTAATTTTCATCAGCTCTCGCTATTCTCGGCACAAAAATGACACACCTACAAAAACACAAATCCGCATAACATGATGGTTTTTCATCTGATTTTTTGGATTTTAACAGCACTAATGAAATGGAGTACAAAAATTGAGATAGTGAAAATTGTATGAAACTGCATCATTAACACGATTTTTGCTTTCATAACAACTACATTTTTGTGTAGAGATTAGCCCCATCTACTCTAATCAACATAAATGTTTAATAAGAGGTAATTATATTTGATTTGATTGATACAGGTAGTGGTCAAATCCCATGCACTATTTCCGGATGTTGAACGTAAGTTTTAAAATATACGTGATTTAACAAGTGTCTTTAATACATTGAAGGCTTTGTTCTGTTAAATAGTTACAGTCAGTCGTATGGAACTGCCATGAAACTCTGTAAAACTTTCCTAATTAGCTTTTGTCCTAGACACAATAATTAAGCCATTCCAATAAATGAGAATAAAACGTTACGGAAAAACTGACAAGGACCACCAGCTCACGTTTCCCCTTTAATCTAAACGTTATAAATAAAAAAAAACCAAAATTTACTGTTATGAGAAATCGAAATTCAGAGAGAAATTCACTAATATGGAGTCTCTGATATAATGACACCTAGCATGCAATTGGGGCCTGATCGACGGCCATAAATTTCTCTTACAAGTACGGGAGATAGTCATAAATACTGAGCTCTATACTGCACTGTACTGAGTCTTTTTACGTAGATTAAGAACAACCCATAATTCAGATAAGCAGAAAAACATGGCAGAAAGTAGCTAGCTAAGTATAGGATTTACAGTAGGGTGAAGGGAGAAAGGAATACCTTTGGAGTCCTCCATGACGTGTATGGTGGTGGGACCGGGCATGACATGTAGAGGCGGTTATGGGCGGCAGCATGAAGCCATTGTCGTCACTCATGCAATTAAGCTCTCATAGCCCCATAAATAACAGAGCAGGGGGCCTTTTTGCATAAGCTCTGATCATTTGCTCAGGTATTATTTTTCTGTGCAGGAGAATTTTAGGGAATTTTTGTCGAGGGTTGATTGATTTTGAGCCATGGCTAAGGAAGAAGGCAAGGAGGTGGTAGAGCAGCAGGGGCTTGCAGCCAAGGATTACACAGACCCACCCCCTGCACCTCTGGTGGATTTTGAAGAATTCAAGCTCTGGTCTTTTTACAGAGCTCTGATTGCTGAGTTCATTGCTACATTGTTGTTTCTTTACATCACAGTTGCTACTGTGATTGGTCACAAGAGAACTGCTGCAAACTGTGGAAGTGTTGGGATTCTGGGTATTGCTTGGGCCTTTGGGGGCATGATCTTTGTGCTGGTTTACTGCACTGCTGGTATTTCAGGTCTGTAGTCTTGTGTTGAATCTGTTGTTGTTCCACCCATCTGAGTTTTAGTTAAGAACTGGAGACACGACCAAATGGAGTGTCAGAATGGTCTTGTGGGCTTCGTTTCTGATGCACATCCTTTTGTGTTTGCAGGTGGGCATATCAATCCTGCTGTCACTTTTGGCCTGTTTTTGGCTAGAAAGGTGTCCTTACCAAGGGCTGTTCTGTACATGGTGGCTCAGTGTCTGGGTGCCATCTGTGGGGTTGGACTTGTAAAGGCATTCCAGAAGAGTTTCTATGACATGTATGGAGGTGGGGCTAACTCAGTAGCCCCTGGTTACTCCAAGGGTACTGGTTTGGGTGCTGAAATAATTGGAACTTTTGTGTTGGTGTACACTGTTTTCTCTGCAACTGATCCTAAACGCAGTGCCCGAGACTCTCATGTTCCTGTATGTTGCCTTTAACCTTGTATTTTTGTTGATTTTGAACTTGATTTTAATCTTAGATCAATCTGGATAGGACTGTATAATAAAGCGTTCAGTCAACACCTGTTGTCTTAGAGAGCAGAACACTGGAGGAATTGAATTTGTGGGTCATTTTATTTGTTTTGCCATATGGGTTATAATCAAACAATGTTTTTTGTGTGCAGGTCTTGGCTCCATTGCCTATTGGGTTTGCTGTTTTCATGGTACACTTGGCCACCATCCCTATCACAGGAACTGGCATCAACCCTGCAAGGAGCTTTGGAGCTGCTGTAATTTATGGTCATGATAAAATCTGGGACGACCAGGTAAGTAGCAAGCTTTTGATGGTTACAAACCATGTGTTTTAGTTTCAAGCCCCTGTAGGTTTCATTGCATCTTCTTTTATTACTCATTTATGTGTTTTGGAAAAAGTTGTGGTCTTGTATAGAGTATGGTGATGGTCAACATAACTCATAACTAGAAGCCCTGGTCATTCTAAAATAGCTTTTCCAAGAGGCAAATCAGGAGAATTCTTGTTTAGTGACCATTATTAGGATTTAGTGACATGCTAGGTCGATGAATCTATCTGTAAAAAATGTTGGGTAGATGAATCATTCAGAAGAGGACCCAATAAAATTTCCCACTTTTGGAAAGAAGTTTTTAATAAAAGTAAGATGTGCTCTTGTGAAGAATCAGCCTCCGTTATAATCAATCCTGCTAATATGTTTGCTTTCTATGCAGTGGATTTTCTGGGTTGGTCCCTTCCTTGGAGCTTTTGCAGCTGCTTTCTATCACCAGTACATTCTAAGGGCAGCAGCCATAAAGGCTTTGGGCTCATTCCGTAGCAACCCCAATGTGTAAAGCAGTAGCACTGATGCAGTTGCAGTTGTTTGTGTTAAGTCTTTAAGTCTGTAGGCCTAAAGTAAGTAATTTTCATGGAAGGGGTATGTAAAGAACTGGATGAGACCGGGGGGCATCATGTTGAAGAGAGTAGTGGGTACAAACAATCTTGTTAAAGTTCTCTCATTCATAACTCTGAGTGGTAGTGTTGTAGTAGTACTTGCTATTCTCTGTAGCAGCAGGGCAGCAAGGTGGTGGAAGTTTTTTCTGTATTTTGGAGTGAATATGGTTGCATCAGCAGCAGTACTGTAAGCATGAGTGTATTTAGAACCAGCAATCCCCCTCTCTAACAGAGGTGGGAGAATTGTTCATATGTTTCTTGAATCTTCCTACCCTGTATTGTTCATATCAGGGGAATCCAGTGCAGGAGTTTAATCACTGTAATTATGGTGTTTTGTATGCATTCTTCTTCTAAAAGCAGCAATATGTGGACAGTTGTCCAAGTCATTCATTGGAATTAGAAATCTCTTTCAAGTTTAACACTGTCAGATGAGCATGTGCTTGATGCAGCTTTTTCTTTTGTTTAGCATAATGAGGGTTGCACCAAATAATCTAAAAACATACAGCTGTCTATGATTACTGGTTTCTTTTCCCTTTCCAAAAATCAGGGGCTACACATTATCAGTGTAGATTCTTAAGTAGAAAGCTGTCTCTGTCATAGGGCAAAGTTACAGGGCCAATCGAACAATTTGTCATTGAATAATGGAGAAGTCACGGCTACTCCATCATGTCTTTGCCCGGCTGACAATGACCCTATGCTTGGGACATGTTTCATATCATGGAGTATCCTTTGGATTATACACTTATTCCTCTATTCGATTCTATAGTTTAATATGCACTCTTTTCCCTTATTGCATATTTAATTATATAAAATCATGTCAATCTTATCTCTACTCAATTTCAGGCATATAAAAATGTTTAGCTAGGTTTCTGCAACTTGTCATTCTCATGGATGCTTATCTGGTTCTTATCTGGTTCTTATCTAGACAGTTCTTAAGATGGGTGGTCCTTGTCATTAGTAGTAAAAGGGTGTGGCCATTATTACATAACAGTCTATTTTGTTATATGATGGTTGAGATCCTAGGGTGTTTCGATAAGGAAATGTCTATGCAGCCAACTAAAACGTATGACATACAAAAGAAACTTTTAACTTTTTTTAAAAAACTTTTCTTATATACTAGGCCGGTTTAGTTGGCTGAATAACCATGGATCTTAGATAGTGTACAATCTTTGTTGTCATAACTACGGATCTTAGATAGTGTACAATCTTTATTGCCATATATCCTGTCTTAAATCTATCTCTTCCCATTCTTAGAATTTGAAAAAAAATGTGTTAAAATAGAGTGATACAATCTCGTAACTGCTTAAAAATCTTGGTCGTCAAACCAGATACAAACTTTTACTGTTTAAAAATCTTGATCGTAAAACCATTGGGATATATAATCTTTTACCTAGGAAAGATGATTGCCAATTATTACAAAAAGACTCAAACAAATCTGGAACAGAACCTAATGGAAAAAAAAGGTGACAGGAAAAGGAAAAGCATCCAAGAGCTCTATGCACCAGCTCTCCTAAAGATGTGTTCATGATACTGAAACTTTTAATATTCTTCATGTTGGTAACAGTATTTTTGGTGTTAGAGTGCAAGTGTGAGTTGGATATACCAAGGCATGTGCACATGACGCAAGCAGCTATTTATGGTAAAGATGGGTATATCCAAAGCAGTGGGGGGCACCAGTGTGGATAACACAGTCCTCATGATGGGATTTGTCCTAATGATAGGATTTTAATAATTTCCTAGCGCGCATGCAAACTTCCAAGGCCTACCTTCTATTGTGGACCACAGTAGCTAGGTTGTTGGTTTAACAGGTCTGTCATAGAGATCTGTTTTTCCCACCCATTCTCCTGCATGGAATTATGGAGCTAATAATTCCCCCTGCTTTTTCGAGGGTTAATATAGCCGTTTGAGGGAAGAGCATCAGTTACTGAATATTAACCATTCCCCCTTCCCCCTGCTTTATTAATTGAACGTCGACAAAATAATTGTATCTCCAGGATCGATAGTTTTCCATTTTTTGGGAAAAGAGTAAGTAATTAGTTCAATTGTATGACTTAGTTTCAATAGTGTACGATTATTGCGGTATTTGTGGGAACGATTCCCCCTTGTATTTATAAGGGTTAATATAACCGTTTGAGGGTGCTCTCTCTTATGTGATAGGGGAAGAGCATCAGTTGCTGCCCATGTTCTAATTATCTTCTATTTGATTTCACTAATTGAAAGTCTACTAAAGAATCATCTCGTGGGTCGATAGTTTTTCATTTTTGGGGAAAAAAGGTTAGTAATCACCTCAAATGTACACCTTAATTGATAACAGACATCAAGTTTCCACAATCCATTAGATATCATCTAGAGTGCTTCCGGAATAGATTGTGTATGATTTTTTGCATCAACGTTTCAGATCACACTCCATGATCCATCTTCTCATTATGCATGCTCTCTTTTCATCTTGATGATGGATCACGGAATGTGATTCGAAACGTTGATGCAAAAAATCATACACAATATAATCTGGAAGCACTCTAGATGAAACTTAATTGATGCCAATAGTGTATGATTATTGCGGCATTTGTACCTAAGCATTGGATCAATTGTGCAAATTTCATCAAGTGAGTCAATAGCTTTTCTTTTTTCGGAAAGAAAATAATTAGATCAATTGCATAACTTTATTAATATCAAGAGCGTATGGTTATTGGGGCATTGTGCATAAGTATTGAATCAATTGTGCAAATTTTTTGGTTGTCAAAGAAAATCGGAAATTGGATGAGAGGACAATATGTTTCAGACGAAATGACCACTTTTTGATGCTCAGAATTGGACCCATAGGATCAATAGCTTTCCATTTTTTTGAGAAAAAAGTTAATTGTGCAACTTTATTGGTGTCAATAGCAAATGATTATTGGGGGATTTGTGCAAAAGTATTGGAAAAATTGTCAAACTTTTTTGGATGTCAGAGCAAATGGGTAATTGGACAATAGGTAATATATTTTGGATGAAATGATCACATTTTGATATCTAGAAGCCAGAACAATAGCTCTAAGTAATTAAGTCGCATACGAAGACAACCAAAAAAAATTCGCTGAAATCTGATGTATCATCTAAGAGCTTAAGGTGTGCGAATTTAGTTATAATGGCTACTGGTGCTCTTCACCTAATCATTTTCCTATGTTCTCGAGGGTATAAGTTCTTTGTGAGAGCCCTCTAATTAGCCAAACAAAAGTAGTGTAAACTTTTGAAGTTGTTTCAAGAATAAAAAAAGTTTATCGGAAAATTACGTATGTGAAATATTTTAAAATATTTTGGTGGTTTAAATTTGTTTTGATAATATGTGGTTCAAAATTTTGGATATTAGTGGTTCAATATTTGATGAGTCGTGTAATTTCATTTGGTGGTTTTTAATGTATTAGTAAAAGTGAAATTTTATGAATGTATAATTTCATGTACCATAAGAATGAAGTCAAATCTAGGTTTAAATAAATCTAATAAAATAAATTATCTTCAAATTAAAATAAAATTAGGTCTTCAAGAAGAGATTGCATGATCAAGTTGTTGAAAAATATGGATAATATTCAAAAGTTTGATATAGACTTGACATTAGTAGAAAACAACTCATGTGAATAAAGTAAAATCAGATGCTAATTTCGTTATTTTAACTTTTCCACTAAATTATTTATAAAAAAAAACTATTATTCTTATACCAAACCAAAAAAAAATTGAAATATTACATAATTTCTAAAAAGGAAACTTGGAGTTTCAAAGTTGTAGAAAGAATTTATATGACAATGGTCTTGACTAGATGGTCTACCTCTTTTGTGTTGTCAAATTGGTCATTGTCTCACTAAACAATTTGCTGGTTGAAACCATCATTTAGAATGATAGTGCCATTCATTAATAATTTGGGTGGGGGATGATGGAAGAATTGTGAGACATTTTAGGAATAATTAATTAGGTGAGAATGAATGGTCATAATTCATCATTATGGTCGAGTATGGAAGAACCTTACTATGACATTTCAGGTATTTCATTATTCATTAGTTAGGTAAAGAAACAACTTTGAGATGTTTTAATTAACCTTAGAAATGGAATGTGGGTATTATTCAATTTTTGTCAGGATAGAAGAATAATGAGATATTACTTATTTCTTCTTTTTCTTTCTTTCATCCTTCCTCTTTCTTCTTTTTTTAAATTGAATTTTTTTATATAATAAAATGTATTTAATTAGTATTTATCACATTTTCTATTAATAAATTGAATATACATTTTAAAGATGCAAGTGATAGTATAATAAAATAGAATTGTTTTGAAATAAACTATCTTTTGTTTGGTAATATGGAGTGTATTTGTTATAAGGAGATATTTATAACTTCCAATATTATATCTTAACATTTTTTTACCTGATCGGTGATGTTGGCATGACATGCCTCATCATTTCATTTATCAATGTTGAGGCTCAAAATTGTGAGCACAGTGGATCAATGAAGGCACAATCTTGCAATCACAATGGCCCGACGAGGGTTTCAACCTTGTTGGGCACAACAACAATACCACCACTTAACCAACACATTATGGGATGGACAATATTATGTCCTAACATTATTCTAGTTTGTTAAGTAGAATTTGAATGTAGAGAGATTGAGATGTAATTTGTATGCAAGTTATTATATAAAATCAAATCTCTTTCTAATACAATGAGTATATTGGTGTACATTGACTTTATCTTGAAATTTCACAACTTCTTAAATTTTGTAGAGGCATATTAGGAACTACCACCGTCTGGTTCTCCTGCCTGTTCTCTTGCACGTCCCCCTGCTGATGATCTCCCCGCTGGCATGGTTAGGGTTGTTGTCAATGGTCCTTCTTGGGTGTCGATGGCTGTCGGGGGCCCTCGCCCTAACTCTGATAAAAAATCTGGGAGGGTTCCTTCTTCACGCAGAGGGGTTGGGAGAGGGTTTATCCTTGTCTCCTGTGTCATTTCTATTAATGCGAATAAGGAGTCTGAACAGGAAATAGAGAACAATGTTAAGGTCTTCATGGAGCATATTGCAATCTGTAGATTCAAGGGTATCTGGCCCATCCTCTTGGAGTTGCATAAATGGATTTCCCAGCACTGGGATCCCCTCATTTCTGGTACATTTCATATATTCCCGATGGCTAAAGGTTTCTTTGTTGCTAAATTTGAGGATGCTAATGACATAAGAAAAATCCCGTGTGAAAGTTTTTTCTATGAGAAAGATAATATATCGCTTTTGGCCAAACCCTGGCACTTTGATTTTAATCCCCTTTCAGAGTTGTTCAATAAAATTCTGATCTAAGTTAGGCTTCTTTACCTTCCTCTTCACTTGTGGGCCGATTCTCTCTTTGAGGAAATTGGTGATGCTATTGGGAGCTTCATTATGGTGGATAATGACTCATGTGGGCTTTATCATACTACTTTTGCTCGCATTTTGGTTGAGCTAGGTATTTCTAAGGGCCTGCCAGCTGAAATCGCCATTAACTCCTCTTTTGGCAGCTAGGTCCAAACCTTTGATTATGAGGGTATTCCTTTTAGGTGTCGTAGATGCTTCAAAACTGGCTATGCGACAAAGAATTGTGGGCTTGAGAAGAAAATTTATTTGGCCTCTTGGTGGTCGAGGCCTCTCACCGACATTATACGGTTAGGAAATCTCCTAAAGAATCGTTGGATGCTGGGGTTTCTACTTTGGCTGGTTCAGGTTCTTCAGATTCCACTAAGGATGTTACTAAGATTAAAGATGATGTGATACAGGATGTTGATGTCCCCTCTACTGAAAATGGATTGTTGTCTCTTACCTCGCCAGTTTCACCTTGTGTTGACACAACTTTTGCCTCGTCTGCTGGTTGCGGTCCTGTTTCCACGATGGTATCTCTTACCTTGTTGGCTGCTTCACAAGGTTTTGGCACAACTTCTTCTACTTGTTGTGATCCCGTGCTCGCAATGGTTGTTGCTCCCTCTTCTGACGCACTTTTTTCCAGTCCGAAAAGATGGGTGTTGGGCCCTTCGGTTTGGTCAGTTGCAGTAGCTAAAGTTGAAGAAGGTTGGATTACTGTTAAGGGGAAGAATTCTAAGACGTCCAAGCCTTCTTTTGATATGACTCTTCGTTCCCACAAGGCCAATTGCAAATTTTGAGGGCCCTTGTAGTTGGTTGTTTGGGTTGGTTTTTCTGGCCCTTTCTTTGTATGGGTTGCTTGTTGTCTCTAGGGGCAGTCCCTATTTTTTCTGGTTGTTCTTTCTAGCTGGGCCTTCAATGCTATATCTATTTTTTGATCTAATGTAAAGGGTTTTGGGGCCCTTCACAACCTGCTTTTCACTTAATCAAAAACATTCTCACATAATTATAAACATGATTTATGCTAGGTAAAAAGAGAAGCACCTGAAGAGAATAGTCAAGTTGCACTCAATAATCTAATACAATGATCAATAATTTAAACTAATAACAAGGTTTCAATCACAATCAAGCTCACTTGGCTTGCTATACATTTTTCTATTTATATAATAATTTTATTGTGGTGTTACATATTAATAAAAAAGGGTCTTTAAGAATCAAGATAGCTTGATGGATGTGTTATACAACACTATATAGTAATTGTTAGTGTGTGACATTTTATATTATTAATCATTTTTTGCATTAAATCCATAGTTAAAAGAAGCATTCTTCAACAATATATTTAAAGATATAACTATTTTATTAAAATTCTACAAAAATCTTGAGAAATCTACAATAAAGAAGTATAATATAGGCAATCTTTTTCATGTATCATTTTATTTTTTATTAAGATACAAGTTGGGGTTTTCTTAGGGCCCCAACCCTATTACAATAGTAAAACAATAGAAAGACAAGGCATACCAAACAAGCTATCCAAAAGAAAATAAAAAAATCAAGTCATTGCAATGCTTGATCCAATCCTATGCAACTTCACATCCAAGACTTGGCAATAAAAAGAAAGTCTAGTTTACAAAGACCCTTTTTCCTCCCATGAACAACTATCTAAGAAGAGAGAAAACCCCCCTTAGAAGGCCTATCTAAAGGAACTACACTATATGAAGAACAAAGTTGAGAAGATGAAACTACCTTGTCAATGAACTTAAAAATTGAAGGTAAAATTAAAATTTGAGCATTGATATTATTATCCAATTGAATAGGAGGAGACACATTAGGTCTAGAGAGGAGTTTATATAATGTACACTTGGGTGGATCTAAATTTTAGAATCAACAATTGAAGCTTTAGGATACACTATAAGATGGTTAGGAAGAGCATTCTTCCACCAAGTTGAAGAAGACAACTTATCGAAGCCACGAGAACAAGTTGAGGCTAAGTGCCCAATAGCAAAAAATGCCTACAATGAAAAGGAATGCCTTCATAATCCACAATTTGAGACTAAGATTGGTCAAATTAACATATAGCACAACTTCACAAGGTAAATATTTCAATAAATCAACTTCTACCAAGATAAGAGTAAAATAAGTGCATAAAAAGTTCTTTTGAAGCAATGTCCACCTTTAGGAAATGATCAAGAAAATTATCAATGGCCTCATAGGCTGGAGAACATTAGAACTACAAGGGGAGATAAGATAATATCACTAAAAAGATACAATGCCAATAGAATCATTTAAAGGATTTAAGTAAGGAAAACAAGATGTCATCAAAATAGGATGCATATCTCACATCCAGACACCACCATTAAAGACAACTTGTCCATCCTTAGAAGAATCAAAATAAACCACAAAAACCTTCTAATAGAAGTGTAAAACTCTTACCCTCTACCAAAGATGTCCAATGTTAAGAAATACATCTGTGTAGATCAAGGATAGAAGGCCGATGATGGAAAAAAATGCAAATCAAATCCTTTCTTATAAAATAATTCTCATAATTAATAACATCTTGGCTAAGAGACACCATAGGAACAACCTTGGCATAGGAAAGAGGCATCAATTGTTTCCTTTGATAATGTAAAGGGTTTTCAGACATAAAACTCTATCCTAAATTAGAACCCATAACCTTCATAGTAGTGTTACTTAAAGTAGATCCTTTCAACATAGTAGAATTAGGAATATCCCTAATCATCACTTCAACAAAGGAGCTAAGAGGAGAAGCTCTAGGTGTAGCATGATTAGCCTCACCAACTGCCATATAAGCAAAAGGGCCAACCCTAGAATAATTATTCATAGTATTTGCAAAGGAGCTAGGCGATGAGGCCTCACATGTAGCATTCCCAATAATAACAATAATAAAGCCACACATCCCATGAGGAAAATGTAAGTCTCCATGAGAGACAACATTGAAACCATAAACCGACAAGGAGATCACATAACAACATGAGAGGCATGAAAATAAAGAGGCACATAAGTAACCCCATGCTTTGTTAAGACATAAATACCATCTTCTATATATAAAAGATCCTTCTAGTGCTAGTGCAGCAAGAATACAATTTTTCAAGCCTTGCAACCCAACAAGAGATGCCCCAAAAGGCGACCCAACCCCAGGCACTCATGTCACAAGAAAAAACCCCAATATCCACAACTAGATCACATACAAGGGACACAATATCAACAAGCAAGAAACCAAAACCAACTGGAGTGTGGGAGAGTCATACATAAAGTACATATATTTATACCATTTTGTTGTGAAATGATAGAAAATGAGATCCTAGCATTGGAATGTAAATTAAGATCTCAAATTTCTATTTGGCATTTCATTAGGAATAATAGATAACGTTCAACTTCAATCCAGATAGGATACTTGAACACTTGTGATTTGATTATACCCTTTTTGAGATGTAAGTAATTGTGATTATGTATTGACTTCTTAAGATCTAGGCTAAATGATAGGAAATTGACAACCTTCAACAATACTAGTGAAATATAGAATAGAAAACCAGCATAGTAGCTTAGATTTGGAAAGAGAACATGTAGTTGTAATTTGGGTTTGAAAATGCCAGACATGTTTGGAGGTCACCCTAGTTTGATGGTCTTTGTGTAAATAACAAGTTCCAATTCGTGATCAGGAGGTCTTATAGATCTTTCTCTTAATTTTAGTTGAAAAGTGTCAAAAATGGTTGGAGGGCATCCTATTTTAGGTGTTTGTACTTGTTTAAAATTTGTTAACATATATTGCTAGTTGAGTTGCACATTTGTAGCACTCTCTATTGTTAGAATTGAACCTACGCACACAAAAATAAGGAAAAAAGTTGTGCTATATAGGGGTTTTCCTAAGTCAAACCTCGTGTTGTTGTTTCCACCTCCACTACAACAATATTTAATGAAAATATAATTTATCCTTAGAAAGGATAGAGGTTGAAACCTTAATGGAAATGCTTTAATCAACAATTGTTATCTTAGATATGAGTTCCTTGGCTTAAAGTATCAAATAAGGCTTGATGTTGCATGAATAATGTGTATGCATGCCTTCATCATGGAGGAACACATCGTAATTGATCATGACTGTTGGAACAAAGATGTAGACTTGAATGCTTGACTCCTTGATTGTAGATCTATGCTCAATTGCCTTTCTTGTGCTCAATAGAAATTGAATTATGTAGGTTAGAGTTTTAAATGAGGCAGGGATTTGTATTTGTATGCAACTTATACCCTTTCAAATTTAATTTTTGGGGAAAGTTGACATTAGAGGGCAATTTCCTACTACTTGCAAATCTAACATCCATAATTCAAAATTTGGGGAGCCTAAACTTGAAAAGAGGTGCTAGGTGCCCTAATCCTAGGACATGAGCATTGGGTACCCTAATCCTAGCAGTTTGGGGCAGAACAAAGGTCATGAGTAGAGGATTGCACCACATTACTGAAAATTGTCGCCGCCCACCCCCCCCCTCCCAATTTTTTTTAGCAATGTTCATTTTATAGGGGTTTTTTGAGATAGCTCAACACTTAGAACTAGGTTATGGTGAAATCCATCTGTTGCTTAGGAGACAATCCTGACATCTCTTCAAGAAAGAAATCTTGGCATTCTTGGAGGATTGAATGATCTTCAATGTTAGGAGTTGGATCATCATTGCCTTCCTCTACATTGACGAGATAGATTTTGTTCCCTTTTCTTATTGTCCTCCTAACTTGTATGGCTGAGATCATCACAACTAGCGGTATTTGAATTTCTTGGAGAACCACTAGTTTTCCTTGGTAGTCCAAACATTCAATCTTCTTATTGTATCAATCCAACTTGACTTGGTGCTCCCAAAACCAATACATTCCTAGGATTAGGTCATAGGATCCTAATTGTGCGACTCATAGGTTTACCTTGGCTTTTATAATTTCTAGGTCAATTTCATCTCTCTGTAAGAAAAAAATAATCTTTTGTCTTACTTGACCCAAACATAACCTCCTTAGATCCTCTTGGCTTAGATTTTTTTGATCAATTTTATATTTTTGTATTACATTAGGATATATAAAACTATCCATGGCTCCTAAATCTACTAGAATATAAATACATTGGCTAAGAAGTGTACCTTGAAGCTCTATTAGTGAAGGCTATTGGTTTTCTTGATGATTATACATGACTGCATAATTCTTTGGACAATCGCTCATGTAGTGGTCACCTCCGCACATCAAACATCCACCCACCGGTCCTCTTTTGGCTTCCTTGTCTCTTATTGAATCGACTTGTGCTCCTTTCCTGGATGATTTCTATCTTTTCTCTTCCTTATTCTTTTGATAGTCTGATCGATGATTCTCTCTATAGTTTCGACCCTTATTAGATTGTTGTGAAGTCTTTCCTTTAGACTTAGCTTATTGAAAATCCTTCTTTTTATTGTCTGAGTGGTGGGAGGAATGACCCTTTTGTTTGCATTCTTGCTTGTTTTTCTTCAACAACTAAGGCCACCTCCACAAATTGGTTCAAATTTTGAGACCAAGTGAGCTTGGTTGCATACAAAATACTTTTATTCAATCCCAAAATAAACTTGTGAACACCCAACCCTTTTGTTCTTTCATATAGTGCACATGCAGAGTAGGTTCATGAACTTGGCCTTGTATTTTGCCACTGACATTTCCCCTTGTGAGGTAAGTGGAATGCTATCATCTTTTGATCTCAAGAATGAGCATACAAGTACTCTTTATAAAATCGCTTGGTGAACTTGTCCCAGGTTAGTTGACCTATATCATAATATTTTATTTCTGCAAATGATCCAATTATAATTGGACAAAATCTAAGGTTTTAGCTCTCTTTATGATCCAATTATAATTGGACAAAATCTAAGGTTTTAGGTCTCTTTAATGTTTGCAAGATTTGAAATATCTTAAATCCTAAAAGCTAAGCCCTTTATTGGTTTTGGATTATATTTTTAAGTTGACTGGCTATCTTAGATTATTGGTCACATTCATTATGACATGCCATTTACAACATTTGGATGACCACCCCATAATCCTAGACATTTCCCCTTACCCAGTTATTCATGTATTCTAAGCCCTAAGGCTTCTATTTTTCATGGCCGATCACCCATGTACCCTTTGTGGCCCCTTGTTTTGAGTAAACAACAAGTCTTAGGTGCATTTTATCATCTTCGAGTTGTTCTATAGCATGTCAAACAAGTGGGTCTCTTTTGTCCCACTGTTTCACTGCAAGGTTATGCATTTGGTGAAGCTATTTTAGGTTCCCTACTGAACTATGAAATGTCCCAGGTGGAAAATGACACGATGGGCTTTCCTTTATGCTGGAGGTGTAACGTTCACCCAAGCCCTTAGAAGGCTCTCACGAACCTTGACCATGTGACGTGACTGTTGAATCAATTAGTATTGCATTCTGTTGGAAGTAGAGCATTTATTGGAACCTTTTTCAACCTCCCGTGAGTGGTAAAAAAGAATGGACATCCAACGTGTACGACAAGCCATAGGCACGAAGTATTTCGCTGGAGGTTTTGTCTTCACTAGAACACTTTGTCAGCTCCAGCGAGTACGAGAAGAAGAAGGCAGCGATAACACGGAAGTGAGTTGGCAAAGGGTTGATTCCACCAAAGCTTATACATTCATTGGGACATCCAAAGAGCTCTCACGAGCTAGTGAGGTGCCTACAAGGATGGTGTGTCAAATCAAAAGTATTGGCATGGATCCAAATTTGATTCTACTAGTGCTTGAACCTTTGCTAGGACAATTCTTGTGTCCCAAAGAGCTATCAAAATGTACCTAGTTTGAAACACACGCTGAGACATTAAGTTTTGTTTAAGCTAAAGGATTTGTTGAGACATTTCAAGAGCTATGGCAAAGAGGCAAAATCAACATGTGGCAATGTGGACAAGTGAAAAAGGTGTTTTTTATTTTCACCAGAAGAAATTTGAACTTCACCGAAAGCCATTGACTCAATCTGATCAACGGTTGAAATTCAAAGTGAACTAATGTTTCACTGACAAAAAACTCATTCTGATGAATTGTATTAATGGTGTTGTTCAAGGGATATTAATCAATTTTCTTCAACCTTTTCATTCATAAATCAAACAAGCAATAATTTATAGAGCCATTAGAGAGTGAAGGAGAAGATGATGTTGATTATCAAGAAACGAAGAAGAATTTTTTAGGGCTACTGTTCAGTTCTTTAGCATCAATTTTTACCAATAAGTGCTTCATTGCTTTTTTGTTGTAATCAAGGCTTCTCGTGAGTTTTAAAGGCTTGACTCGTGTAAATTGTCCGTAATTTCGAGCTCATGCCCTACCATAGTGGTGAATTGTCATAAAAGGCCCTCGATTGTTAGTAGAATCTTAGGATTTTTCTATTAAAAATCTATAAGAGTAAAATTCCAAAGCCTAGCTTTGAAATGCCCAATTAATTAAAAGGTTTAGTGAAAAGTGAGGCACAAAATAAAAGAAGTAAAAGAGAGAGAATTTTCAGACAACTTAATTGATCAATTACCTAATTCATTCAAAAGAACTCACCATCAACAAAAGTCGATTATTCCAGTTAATAAACACATAGATTTTTAGCAAAATTGCAAGGATGGTATACTACCAATGGATGGGTATGCACTGTTTAAGTACCATTTCAGGAAGTGCATGAAGAAAATCCCTAAAATCCCTATCTGCAATCCGTGGAGATTAGAATTGACAAGACTAGTAGTGCCCAATATTTTCATTAATGTTGCTTGATTAGGGCATTGACTAAAATCTATGTGCCTAAGAAGAAGATCATCTACACTAGAGATGGAAAACCAATGATTGATCTTCACTAGAGATGGAAAACCAATGATTAAACTGATAAGTGAATATATTTGTAAATTTTTCAATCTTAAGGTCGATATTATCAAATGCCAATTGATCTGGGATCATTCACTAGGGAATATGAAAGGTTGTAATATGATTACAACGTTAAGTTATTCCCTACTCACATGCCAAAGGTGAATGATAAGCATCCTAAATTCACAGATGTTGATAAAGAGGAGCCTTTCAGTTTTGACACCTTTTAAGATTACTTCTAGAAGACATATTTTGTAGTTTGTCAGGTCCTTGGATTTGATGCCAAGGTTTTCATGCCAATAACTCTTATGGTATTGACAACAGATGTCCAGAGTTGGGACAATGATAGGCATTTTGATTATGTCTCTTTCTTGGAGCAAAGCATCATTAAGGCCCTGGCAGATGTGAAGAAAGACAATTCTATTGTGCACTTCAAGTGGTATTCCCTAATGTGTCATATATTGTTGTTCACAGGTGTGGAGTTGAAGGTATGAAAGCCTCCATTTAGGTTAAGAGTATTAGACAAGCATCATAAGTGGCTCCCTATTCAAGAATGGGCATACATTTGGGACAGTGGTGTTCCTCAGGCCAATTATTTGTCAAAGCGATTTGTCAGGCCATAGATTGGAGATTGTTTGATTCAGTCATGAGGTTATTGAGATCGTTGGATATGCAACCAAAGCTGAACATAAACCACAATTGTGGAAACTGATATGTATTTGAAGGTGTCACTGTCATCGGAGCTAATGGATTCAATACAATGAATAATAAGGCAGAATGGAGAGAATATTTCTCACAAATCACCATTTTTATGATTTTAGCTATCAATGAAGATGAAGAGACTGTGATAGATAATTTGAGCATACATTTGGATGAGCTCTTAATGTTGGAATATGAGATGATGACAATTAATGCATCCACTGATTTATGCAATAATGAGGATTTTAATAAGTATAAAGAAAATATCAATTAGTTATTGCCTCCATAAAATTGAGCAAAGAAGGATAAATGCAAAATTGATTTGCATTTCAATGTCATTTTGTGGACTTTCTCGATGTCACCAATCTACGAGTATTAGTAGTTTTGAAAAGGAAACAAAATAAAAATACATTTGATTTTCATTTCAATCGATCATCAGATTGGGACCACTTGCTACTTCATCATATTGAGATCACATTACCTCATGTAGTTACCTTAGTTTTGCATCAACCAAAGTCAGTTTGAGGAGTGGATTATAGATTTCTTTCAAGGAAGTGCTTTAACCAATTCGTTTTGAATTTGAATGAATGACATGGATTTGTAAGTAGGATTTTGTAATGTCATGACAGTATATATTAGTGTAAGGCATTAATGTACGTATCCATCGATTTGGATTATTTTGTTTAATGAATACATTTATTTTTTGTAATTAGACTCAATAGCTCTAAGATAGGCACTAATCTAATGGGAAGTCTATTTATAATTCTAAAAAAATATCAACAGTTAGATCCATTTATTTTTATGTTGTTTACGAGTAAGTTAGATTAGAATTTTGTTGTCTAAAGCCGATGAATGTTTGATATCCAGTTATAAAGCTAATTTAAGAGAGGTAATATATTTTCTTGGTATATTTCCATTGAGAACACATCTTCTTTTCACAATATTTGAATATAAGATGATGAAATCCATAGATATTGTTAAGGGAAACCCCTCTAGATCATGTAGAGACTAAAGAGTACAAGACAACAATCCTTTGATTGTGTCTTGTCAATTGGCCATTGATCCAAGAGCTTAATCATTGAAATTGGCTAACTCATAGAGTTTCTTGGGCAATCAGTTGGAACAACCAATAGTCCCACCATGATGAGGCTTCACTTCTAGCTGTTAGATGACGATTCTAGCCTTAGTATTGGAATTCAATTCCAACAAACCAAAATATTTATTCATCCCAATTACCCAAGCTTCAACAACATCTACACCCCCTAAACCATCAAAATTAGGTGCTTGCATTTTATTTAGTCTTAGATATAACAATACTCAAACTAGAGTTATTATAACTATGGTATTGCTTAAACAATAGAAAACGGGTGATTTAAGATTTTTCAAATTTAAAATTACAAGATCACATCACCTAACATTCACATAAGATCTTTAATTACTTGTATTTAAAATTTTATCCTCTAGACAATTTAATAGAAACTAGAAATTCAACTAAAAGAAGTGGAACCTGGATTAATGGAGTCCTAGATTTTTCCAATGCCTGAAGCTGCAAATTTCCTCCTTTCTCTCCTCTTTTTCTCTAATTCCTCACATTTTTTTCCTTCCAACCTTAAAATGAATAATAATAATCTCCAACATGGCGGGTGGCAATGTTTTAAGGCTTTCCTAGCACCATGATTTTCTTCATCTTCTAACAAAAACAAGCCTTTATAGATATGGATGGCATAATGTTTTAATGGCATGACTCACCTCTCAGCCATGTGCCCATTTACTTCTCTTGTCCACGCATTTGGTGTGGGTTTTGTTCAATACTAAAAAAAATTCTACCCCTTCCATCGCCCTTCCTTTCCCATGAATGCGCGTTATTTTCCTTATACTTTTTTTCTTTTCTTTCACTTATGCATTCAATGGCTTGACCATTGGTTTAACTTTAGCTATTATTTATCAAATTCCCTCCTTCCCACACTATATAGATTCAATTACTTATAAAAGTTTTTATTTATTATTTATGTATGTTTTCTTTTGTATTTAGCTGCTGTTTATTTTTAATATATTTTCTATATATAAGTTTCACGTAGTTAGGACATTGTCAATGTTTACAAACATAATCAGTAATGAAAAAATAGTGGCAATCAAATGAATGTCTAGGGTCATAGGATTAAATGATAGCTCAAAATAATTCCCACTAGACTCACTTTCCACCTAAGGAGTTTATTAAATATCGCAAGTTGAATTCACCTAGATTGTAAAAATATAAGTTTTCACAAGGGTTAACCAAGTATCTTGACACAAGGATGCCACTAACTACTTGTCTCTTACAAATGAAACGATAAATCCACTTCATATTGCACTCTATTAGTTAAAATATTTCATCTTCCCAAAATAACCCTAAATATGTCTCCTTATGCGAAAATTCAAAATACAAAATCATAACAAAATTATAACTTAGTGTTGGAGGAATTGTTATTAAATTAGCAACCCCCCTCTAAATTTTGGAAAGGTATAGCTCCCAGTGTATGATCAAAATTTGATTTTTTGTATATATGAATTTAGATGTGCTTTTAACTAGAAAGTAGTAAATGATACTAACACTTGTTCATCACCATGAAACAAATGCATACATGGGACTTGAAACTATTCATAACTCACAAATGATCATTAAACTTAAAAGAAGTTCCAACACAAGCATCGACTTAAATATCGATAACTAATGTGTAGATAGATAGACTAGTTTAATTTCAAAACACCAACTGCAATCTTGAAAGTATAGATAATTAGTCATGTAAACATAGACACTTGAAAGAGCACTACATTTGGATTGCATGAACTTGAATATTTATAACAAGAAAAAAATGACTTCTAACTTCAATGCACATAGACATAAAAGCTCAAAATTCCAGTCAAAATAAATTGATCTTCAAATTTTTTATTGATACACACTCATATGTCAAAGCATAAGGGGAATTAAAAAATGTCAACCTTTGCATAGTCCATTCCATGCATATTTAAGGTTTTAAGTTTGTAACTATACACTAGAATGAGTGACCACTTGCAAAACAAATAACCACACATCAAGCATACCAATGAAATATTATGCTAGAGGATTCAAATGAGCAAGACATATTAATCAACCAAAAACTCTAAAAGCATCTCATTGTTCTCCATCTCCAAGGATCCTTCAAATCAAAGTGGCTCTCAACTTGGAAGAGCACTTGATCTCTAGGATGACTACCCAAAGAACGAGGGATATATGATAAAAGATCTAAATGCTATGCAGCTAAGATCTTAGCATGTTATGGATATGAAACTAGCTAATGATATGGTGCAAAATAACAAGATTAATGTGATATTAAGCTAGCCTGAGAGTGATATGAAGATTAATCTAACATGATATGCTATCCTAACATGATGATGCTATGATAATACTAAGATGTGATAAAGAAACTAACATTCTATGAAAATGTTATTGCTATCTAAAATGCTTAAGTTTATGAGAGAGGCAAATGCAAATTCTTGATAACCTGGATGCATAAAACCTTGGATTCCTAAAATGGAAGAAACAGAGCTCTATATATAGAAGAAATAGTCAAATGAAGGGTTAAGATTGAGTAATCTTAACAAGGGTCGAGATTGAAAGTTATTCAATCCTTGTAAGGTTTTCAATCCAATCCTAGGTTGACAAATGTCACCATGAGGAGGCTTGAGAGGAGATGTAAGAGGTATTAAATGCCTGAGAAGACATGGTGGTTATCTTAGGAGGTAAGATTATGGTTGAGTTACTTGATAACCAGTGGATAAATATTTTACCCAAAGGGTAAACTCTTGTGCAAGGGTTAATAGGATAACTAGGGTCAAAGCAATGAGTTCTTGATGAGACCCATGTGTTAGATGAGGGTTGTGTTAGAGAGAAAGTCTCTAATCATGTGGTAAGGTTGAGTTAACCATTAATGGTTTGGGAGACTTTAAGGGTTAACTTGTTGGAGACACCAAGCCTTCAATGCATTTCAAAGACTTTGAGGCTTTTGTGACAAGTGACCTTTCTTAGGGAATGTGTAAATGATTAGGGAATGGTTTAGGCTAATTAGAGTGGTTTAGAAGAATATAGAAGGATGCTTAGGATGCAAGTGGGAAAATGTAGGAGAATGCAAGTGGAAGATATTAGGATTTTAATTAAAATAAAATGTTTTATTTTAACTAAAAATGGATGCTACTTGCATTTGTTGGAAAGTGCAAGTTGGGGGGGGGGGGGGTTATAAATAAATTTGATTTATTTATATACAAGAAAATGTTTCAATTAAATGTAAATTCAATTAAAATGTGGAAAGAGAATTTAATTAAATAAAATAGAATTTATTCAATTAATGGACGAAAGAGGATTTAATCAAATGTTGTATTTAATGAATGGCTAGATAGAAGAAAGGGGGATATTAATTAAACCTTAGTTTAATTAAAATGTGGATAAATGATAATTAAACAAATAAAATTAATTTAATTAAGTTTGTAGATTTTAGGTGTCTACATTTTGCCCCTTTTTGAAGTGACGTGTGACCACATTTTGATTCAATGAAAAATCACTCGATATGTCACCAAAATTTCTGATTTTGTTGTCGTCGCAAAATTTTTTGAATGGTGCCCCAGATTTGAATACTAATACTGATATGATGTCGATATGATAATGATGCCCCCTCGAGATATTGTTCATGCATTAAAGGCATGAACGATCTCTCGAAATAAGAAGAATGTTATATGAAAGATAGATGAGTGGATAGATTGTAGATTGATCGATTGATCATATGAATTGGATTGATTAGATTGAGATCAAGTCTGGTTTCAGGAAGGACACATCTCATATAAGACAAAGATGATCAAAACATATGGTTTTAGGAAATATATATCCTATATAAGACAAAGATAGATGATCAAAACATCTAGTTTCAGGAAGGACACATCCCATATAAGACAAAGATATATGATTGTGTCTGGTTTCAGGAAGGATACATCTTGTATAAGACATGATAGATGATAGTTGAATGAATGATGAAGATATTAAAGTGAAGAATGATGTCATGATGATGCGATAGATATGGATATAATGGATGTAATGATGAATGCGACTAAATGATGATGATGATGATATGCAATTAAATGCCATGATTAAATGATATGCAACTAAATGCAATTGTATTCATCTTGCCGATCAAATTTGTTGTGCTCCTTTTATCATCATTGAGCCTTTGATATGTTGAAAGTTTGTACAAGCATCATGGTATAATTGAACCAAGATGACCCGAGTATAACTTACATGGATATTTTATATTGCAAGATGACACAAGCGTCGAGGTATAATTGAATCAAGACGACCTGAGTGTTCCTTGAGTAAAACAAACAAGAGTTAACCTATGCCCTATACAAATCTGAAATGTCCTCAGTGATATGTTACCTGATCACATCTTGAAACAAACTTGCACAGTAATATGGCTTCACTCACAAACAGTATACAAAGAAAAATCACACTCCTTCCTTGCGTCTCTAGTTTCAAGATATCCTTGAGTTGCTTAGGAGATAAGATATAAAAAATAAAAAAAATCATAGGTGAACATGCATGCTACCCTATGTATCATGTTAGATAAAACATCTTGAAAGTAGATCTTTGTTTAGTTTGTTCAGTTCTTGGTTTTGGTGTCTACCATTGATATTTTTTATCTTTGTTTTTGTTCAAAATGTCTCTGTTTCGATGGTTATCTACTTTGTTTAAACCTCTAAAAGGCAAGATGCCCCCACCTAGGTCAGGATTTTTCCCCCAACTATAGATACTACTCTTGATATGGATATGTACATTGATCACCAAGCCATGGTGAGATTATGATGTGGATAACTGTTCAGATAATCAAGGACAGTGACTACGCTAAGTGTGTCCAAGAGTGAGCTGCATTAAAAAGATTTGTGAATCTTTGTCGATGGCTTAGATTAGATGGATGCAAAAGATATGATACATGTACCAATAGATAGAAGGGTCGATCTATCACAAATAGCACCTGTTGCCAGGTTTTCACCACTTGTTTTTATTACACTTTTTGATTGTTTTTGTCTTTATATTGATTTTTTTATTTTTATTTTTGAGAGATGAAACATGTCCTGCCATCAATTGACAAAGACAAGACTAACTAGGACAAAATCCAGTAGTCACATTGATCTATGTCATTGTTTTGATTACTCAACAATTGATAGGAATGTCTAGTTTCAAAGAGTGAGTACCCTATATAAGACTGTAGCATCCTAAAATTGCGACACTTGCAATTTCGATCGCATTTGGGTCTTCACGATGGCGACGCAACACTGAACCTGAATGGAGACCCCGAAACTTGTCCACAACATCAAAAACTGCATTTTCCCAGCACCTTGGCCTGATCCTCCTTGCACCCTGCTGTCCCGGGAGGTGGGACCAGAGCGCCCAGCGCCCTGGTCCCCCAGGACCATGGCACCCAGCGCCCTGGTCCCTGGCCCTATTTTGGGCCCGGTCTCCTATGGGACTTCGGGCCTTTTTGTTTGCAATTTGGAAAATAACATTTCCTGGTCGGCCTAAGGTCGGGAAAATCAGTCTATTAACCCTAATTGACAAGTATATAAACTACTTTTTCTCTCTCATTTTAGGGGGAGGGAAAAAAGGCATGGAAACGATACTTAAACATTCAAGCATTCAAGCATTCAAGCATTCAAGCATTCCTTCAAGCAATTGATCATTCTAAGTCTCCATTCAAGGCTAAGTGTTGCATTCAAGACAAGGATTTAACCATTGAAGAGGAGATCATATACTACAACATACAACATACAACAACATCTATACCTTCGCATATAAGGATACAAACATCCTTACAACAAGGTATTAGTACTTGTTTTACATTACATTTACAACATTTCTCATTTCTTGGTTAATTCCAAAACTGGGGTTTGACCTAAGGGCAAACCCCTAATCCCTAACCCCCCAATCGTCTTCACTTTTCTGTGTGTAGGTTGCAGGTACGCGGCTGAAATTGAAGATCTGGAATCCTTGTGCAGAGACGAATAGATCCCCCTTCGTTTTGCGGATTTTTCGGAGGACCGTGTGCACGCCGGGCGCCATCGTCCCGTCAACTTTTGCTCAAATTTGCAGGACAGCGTCGTCTCGACATTTTACTGCTAATTCCAGGTCCGCAACTTCATATCATATTCCTATCTCTGTTTATAAGCGAATCTTTCTCACTTTCTATGTATTCCTAGCTTAATCATTCTATCTACATTCTTTACAAAAGAGGGTATCCTTGCTATCACAACCCTTGAAACTCATATAGAATCCAATCTTGCATTGCGTGGGATTGGATCTTGTGGGTTTCAACCCCTCTTTTGAATGTAAAGTCTCCCCTAAGTGAAAACCATCAACCCTAGTGACTCTCCCTTCTCTCTCCTTGGAGTTGGGGAGGGGAGAACAACTAGGGTTCGATTTTTCTGCTTTACATTTTGGTGAACCCGACGTGAACATCCTTTCTGATTATTCATAGTTAGATCTAAAATTTTTGCTTTCCTAATTATATTTCCATGTTTGATCTTTTGCAAAGTTTTAGAGGTTGATTGCATAAAAACCCTAAATTTTCTTTTTAAGTAATTAAACTTGTGAAATGTTTAATTGTTAATGCTTGTTTCAGATCTGCCCTTCTATTACAAATTATCAATTCATATTTGTGCTTTAATTCTGAAAATTAAGTGGTTAAGTGTCAAAACCCTAATTTTTGAAACCCTCTTGATTCAACCTTTGTCCGACAATTTCACTGATCAAAACATCTCCAAATCGGCTGTAACTTTGGATTCCGCAATAAAATCACAATATCTTTCATCCCTGAAAATTTGGAAAAAAGTTGTGAGGACCGTGTGCACCCCGAGCGCCATCGTCCCCGACATTTTTTCTGAAATTTCGGGAGCTAGATCTTACTGTATTTTTTTGCTAAAATCCAGAATTTTGGTTGATTTTATCAATTTTAACACTTTCAAAATTACGGTCAAAGTTGGTCTAGCGATTGCTTGGATTGAGGCTTCTAATCATTCAAAAATTGTTGAAATTGAAATTTGTGTCAAAATTGTGTTTCTTACAGTCCTAAATCTGAAAAGTGTGTTATCATTCATTCGAAATTTCAGTGATTTATTCAAATTTTTGCAATTTGTGACTTTTGAAATTAAGTGCTTAATTACAACAACTTTGATTTCTGCTTTCAAAATTGAATTTTGCGTGAAATTGAGTCAACTTTCAAATTTCAAAGCTTGCATTGCTCTTAACATTCCCTCTAAAATCATAAAATTCAAAATTTCAGTTTCCCTCTCTTTTTCAAAATTCAAATTTTGCATTTTTCGACAATCTTGGTAGGGTTCAATTTTGAGATTGCAACTTTAATTTGGCCTATCTACAGATCGTAAAATCACTCAATTTTTTCAGATTAGCTGTAAAATCATCATAACTTTCATCCCTGCAAATTTCGAAAAAAGTTGCGAGGACCGTGTGCACCCCGAGCGCCACGGTCCTTGACATTTTTTCCGAAATTTCGGGAGATTGTCCTGATTGTATTTAACAGCTTAAATCTAGAAGATTGGCTGATTTTACTGAAATTTGCTACCTCTAAAATTCAAAATCTTCTCTCTTTCTTTAGTGCATGAGTTTTACAATAATAAGTCCTACTTACACTATTCCCGTTAGACGAAGCCTTAGAATTAAGTCCTTCCAAGGTTTAATTACTGAGGAGATGGAACCTAATTTGAATGGTCTTTTTAACGAGGACATGGGTAATTCCTCTAATCCTCTTAATGATGAAGAAGCTCTCCATGAGGTTTCTGTAGAACAACTTTCAAAATTGGATAACCAATTTGATGATTTTCGACAATGGATGTCTCAAGAATACCCTGATAGTCAAGCTCTTCCTTTAATTGAGGGTCTAAAACGTATGCTTCAAAGTGATAAGAATGGAATTGATATTTTACATGGTATTGCACACATTGTGGATTCAAATGTGATGCCTATGAAGAGTTGTGCCGAAACCTTAGGGTATACACAACCTCCTATTCAAGTTAATCATTCTATTCCTTTGACGACTCCTATTGCTAGTATACCTACTTTTACATCAAACATAATGACTACTTCAATACAAGACATTCCTCCTATGATCACTAATCATGGGGGAAATCCTTCTTCTTCAATCAACCCTCTTCCTTCATTCAATCCAACTTCTTCATTCATTCCTTCAATGAGTGTTCCTATTATATCTCCACAAATGAACATGACGCAAGGGGGCAATTCATTTAACCCTTCCATTCCTCCTTGTAGTGTTCCTCCTGTCCAATCATCTCCTATGACTAACTATCATAGTGTCCCACCACCTTACTCTCTACCTTCTTTCAATAACATAACACCTCCATCACAATCTAACACGTCTAATATGAACTCTTCGACTGAAGCGACCATTCACAATCTTGCACAAACTGTCTCTTCTTTACAGCAACAAATTGCCTCTATGAACCAATCTAAGTTTAGTGTGCCCACATTTGATGTTGCGAGCCCACTTTCTCTTGACATTGTTCGAGCTATCCCCCCTAAACATGTTGAAATTCCGCACTTGGAACTTTATAATGGTAAGGGTGATCCTCTAACACATGTTAAGACCTTTCAAACAATATGTACTGATTTTGCTTATGACCAAGGGTTGCTTGCAAAACTATTTACTAGAACATTAAGAGACAAAGCCCTACAATGGTATTGCTCGTTGCCTTCCTATTCTATTACTTCTTTCGAACAACTTGCAAATGCTTTCATTCAACAATTTCAAAATAATATAAGTCCTAAAGTTACTTTGATTGATTTAATGCATTGTAAACAAGGTGTTAAAGAAAAAGTGTCTGATTTCATTGGTAGATATAAGCATTTGTATGCTCAAATTTCTTTTCCAGTGCCTGACAATGATATTCAAAGAATCTTTATTTCTAATTTACAAAAAGATATTCGAGACAAACTCCTGTTTTCTGAGTTTACTTCTTTCCAACAGTTGTGCGCAACTCTTCACAATTATCAACTGACTGTGAGTCAAATGGAACAATCACATCCTATGGCTCCGAGTGATAAGGGTGATAGTAGTCAACAACCATTTGGGAAGTTTAAACCGAACAAAGAGTCCATTAAATTCAATGAAAACATCATCAACAACAATGTGAATGCGGCATCAGGTGTGCCTCCTATTTCTAAGTTTTTCAGGAAAGAAAGAAAGTTTACTCCTTTGAATGAATCATTGCATAGTATTATGAATAAGTTATTGGAACAAAATGTGCTTACTCTTCCTCCTATAAGGCAAATTGATCCTGCAAAGATTAATTCACCTTATTTTGATAACAAATCTTTTTGTCAATTTCATCGTCATCCTGGGCATGATACTGAAAAATGTTTTGCTTTAAAGGGTAAAATTCAAGATTTGATTGATAATAATACTATCTCTGTTTCTGGTGTGAATGATAAAGGCAACACATCTGTAGCTCCTCCTAACCAAAATCTTCAGATTTTTACTGATCCATTGCCTTCTCATACCTCTAATGCGATTGATACTAATGATTCCTCTGTCTCACCTGATGATCTTGTGTCCATGACTCCGAATGTGATTAACTTTGTAGAGCAGCAGAAAATCCCTAAAGAACCTTCCATCACCTTTGATTCCAGTGAAACTATCAGGGCACCTGATGGTCCTTTATATATAGTTGCAAAAGTCAAGAATACACCTTGCCGTGGAGTGCTTATTGATCCTTCTTGTATGGTTAATATCATTACTGAAGAATTTCTTTTTACTTTGCAATTGAATCAAGTAATCTATGATGAAACATATGTGGTTGTGAAATTATTTGATGCATTTTCTTCTCCTGCAATTGGTTCTATTACATTACCTATTGAAGTTCATAACAAATCCCTTGATGTGAACTTTGCTATTATTCCATCTTCCGAACAATTTCGTGTGAAGCTTGGCTATCCTTGGCTATCTTCCATGAAAGCTATTGCTTCTCCTATTCACAAGTGTTTGAAATTTCCCCATAATGGTGAAGTTGTTACTGTCAATCATAGTCTCTTTAAACCAGCTGAAAGAACTTCTAGCGTTCCTATTGATTACTTTTCGCCTAAACAATTCCAATCTCTTCCTCCGCGAAGTGATCATCTTTTCAAATCTTATCAAAAGTGGAAAAAAGATATGATCCTTTCTCTAAGTGAACCTAGAACACCCAAACTTGACATTCCTATCATTCTTGAGAAGGAAGTTCTTCCTTTGAAAGATAAAACTAATGTCTTTCCTCAAGAAGATTCCTCACCCATTCCTATGGATGTGACTATGCCTATATCTAATAAACTTCCCAAAAGTAGACCTATCCCTCCTCGTCATGATGGACTTGGTCTCCTTCCAAAACCAAATATTCCTCCCTTATATGGAGCAGTTCCTCCTCCTTCCTCTTATGGAGAGAAGAGACCTTCCTCTTCTCCTATTGTTCAACCTAAGAGACCACAACCTAAACACCCAAGTGATAAGGATGAGAACATTCCTCCTCCTCAATCTTCGCAACTTCCTACTAAGACTAGACGAAATCGTTCTGCACGTGAACGCCGGTGAAAGCATCGTCTTAGAGCTCAAACTTTGCAATCCCCAAAAACACCTTCAACTAGTATTATTCCATTTTCTCCTCAGCCGAAAATTGAGCCAAAATCTCCTAAACATAAGATGCATGATGGTCTTGATCCTGTGCGAGTTAAAGATCCTATTTTTATAAATCTTGATGATGATATAGATGAAAATGTTACTTCTCTTGCTTCTGATAGTGAATATGAACTTGTTGATGTTGATAACCATTTATCTAATGAATTTTCTAAAGCACTTATCCTAGCTCCTAGACAAGAACAACGTGGCTTGGAACATGAACATAGCCCTTGTTTGGATCTTGTGATAGCTCCATCTGCTGTGTTGAATGTTCCTCCTCTAGCGTGTTCCCTGCCTTCCCGAAATGTTGATCAGCAAGATCGGGGGGTAGATGACGTGCTAGACTAGTTTCATTAGCATAGCAGATTCTCTCCTCCTCTCTTTTGTTACTTCTTCTATATGTTACTCTCATTCTTCTATTTGTTGTCCTTAGTGTTGTCTACTTGAGGACGATGCAAAACATTGAGATCTCTCGATCTCTCTCATGTTGACTCAAAAGACACATGTGTTCCCTTCTTCTAGGTGACCTTCCTTGATTGGGGAATGAAGAACAATTACGCATACATACATATGATATACATGAATTATCATACAGCATACTGACCCCGAGGAAAGTGAAGTCACCTTGTGCTTTGTGTTTTGTGTCTATTATCCTTGGGCTTATCTCACACTTGGGGGCTAAATCCTTGTGATAACGTGCTCCTTTCTCATTTCTTATATGTATCACTACCTTAAAGCAATCACCCCCGGTGAGGCATGTGCGATCGCTTTAACGTAGGGGGGCATACATCCCGTCCATATCTTTTCAAGATACTTGAAAATTTCTTGACAAATTTTGCCTTGAAGATTTTTGATATCTTTCTTGCATGACTCATAGTGAGGGAACCTTACTATTGATAGTCATGGTTCTCCCTCGTGATCTTCCCTTTTACTTTGTCAATCGAAGTCGTAAGATCCTTAGTCCACTGGGGGCTGGGTGTATCTTGCCTCCTTGACGTGGTGAAAGTTTTTCAATATTGTTTCCTTGTACTTTACCGGAAGTATGAGCGTACGCTTATACTCCCGCTAAAGTGGGGGCTAAATGTAGCGTCCTAAAATTGCGACACTTGCAATTTCGACCGCATTTGGGTCTTCACGATGGCGACGCAACATTGAACCTGAATGGAGACCCCGAAACTTGTCCACAACATCAAAAACTCCATTTTCCCAACACCCTGGCCTGATCCTCCTTGCACCCTGCGGTCCCGGGAGGTGGGACCAGAGCGCCCAGCGCCCTGGTCCTTCAGGACTAAGGCGCCCAGCGCCCTGGTCCCCCAGGACCATGGCACCCAGCACCCTGGTCCCTGGCCCTATTTTGGGCCCGGTCTCCTATGGGACTTCGGGGCTTTTTGTTTGCAATTTGGAAAATAACATTTCCTGGTCGGCCTAAGGTCGGGAAAATCAATCTATTAACCCTGATTGACAAGTATATAGACTACTTTTCCTCTCTCATTTTAGGGGGAGGGAAAAAAGGCATGGAATCGATACTCAAACATTCAAGCATTCAAGCATTCAAGCATTCCTTCAAGCAATTGATCATTCTAAGTCTCCATTCAAGGCTAAGTGTTGCATTCAAGACAAGGATTCAACCATTGAAGAGGAGATCACATACTACAACATACAACATACAACATACAACAACATCTATACCTTCGCATATAAGGATACAAACATCCTTACAACAAGGTATTAGTACTTGTTTTACATTACATTTACAACATTTCTCATTTCTTGGTTAATTCCAAAACCGGGGTTTGACCTAAGGGCAAACCCCTAATCCCTAACCCCCCAATTGTCTTCGCTTTTCTGTGTGTAGGTTGCAGGTACGTGGCTGAAATTGAAGATCTGGAATCCTTGTGCAGAGACGAATAGATCCCCCTTTGTTTCACGGATTTTTCGGAGGACCGTGTGCACGTCGGGCGCCATCGTCCCGTCAACTTTTGCTCAAATTTGCAGGACAACGCCGTCTCGACATTTTACTGCTAATTCCAGGTCCGCAGCTTCATATCATATTCCTATCTCTGTTTATAAGTGAATCTTTCTCACTTTCTATGTATTCCTAGCTTAATCATTCTATCTACATTCTTTACAAAAGAGGGTATCCTTGCTATCACAACCCTTGAAACTCATATAGAATCCAATCTTGCATTGCGTGGGATTGGATCTTGTGGGTTTCAACCCCTCTTTTGAATGTAAAGTCTCCCCTAAGTGAAAACCATCAACCCTAGTGACTCTCCCTTCTCTCTCCTTGGAGTTGGGGAGGGGAGAACAACTAGGGTTCGATTTTTCCGCTTTACAAAGACATATATGCCTAGTTTTGAGTGTACCTTTCCCTATATAAGACATGTTGATGATATATTTTGAGTGATGGATTGATTAACTAGACATGTGACTAGTTTGATTGTAGATTTTGGATAGTTTTCCCGTTGTTGATTTGATTTGATGGATGGCCCATTTTCTCATGCTTTGATTTTTAATTTTTTATTTGATTTTTTTTCAAGTTTTTGGACATTTTGTGATTTTGTAGAATTTTTGGATTAGAAGCAAGATGTATTTGTTTGCCCCAATGTCTAGCAAGACAAGGAATATTATGAATGGATGAATGAACTGTTGAGGTGAAGATGAATGGGTGAAAGATGGAGGTAGATTATTATGGAACATGAAGGGACATGTCAAGATCTTTTCAAAATCGTGTTTTGTCCTTAGTTTTGATCGAGATCAAGGATGGAAAAGAGGATATGAATAGGAGAAACAAGATCATAGATAGTGAGGGATGATAGAAGCAATGAATAGGTAGGATAGATGGCATGGATAAAGTGAAGCAAGATCGTAGATAATGATGAATTTAGATAGGGTAATGGATATTGGAGGAAGGATAATGAGAGATATGGTATGAAGAATAGAGTGGATGAAACTTTACCCCCAAGTACAGAGGTCTCCATTTACAAAAAGGTGATATGTGAGATTGTCACAACATCTAGCACCACCTAAATAAATGTTCTTGAACATTTCAAAGATAGAGACCCAACCCACACTTAGAACCTTAAGAAAATTCAACCGAACATGTCTAGCGACTAGGAAGCATACTCAAAAGGGAAGAAGAATCCCAACTGGATAAAGGTATTTAGTATTTGATTACCCATGCGTGTGCAAGTGGGTTCATTTCGGCTTTGATGATTATTGTAATCTTCAGAATCCAACATGGCTAGCTACATGAGTTACCCTGACTTGAAAAGCATCCTGGATAGAGCCTCACTGCTAGCAAGTGTCCATAGCTTCGATGAGGTTATCATTGTAATATCACAAATATTGCTCCAATGCCAGCCAGACATCCATAGCCTCGATGGAGTTATTTGCATGTTCCCATAGCCAAGCATTTTGATATTGCATTTCATTGCAAAATTTTTTTCTTGATATTTCTTTTCTTGCTCATGCTTTTGATCTTTTGATATTTCTTTTTTCTCTTTGTTTTTCTTGCATTGGCTTGTAAGTGATGAAATTTACATGGTTCTGATAATTACAGTGGTGCTGAAGTAGGATTTTAGATTTTTCACTAGCCACGTCTTCGACTAAGAGATCACAATGATTTAGAGCAATTGATTAAGTGTATGAGATATAGTAATAAAAAAGATGTTGGTACCAAGATACGATAAGTGGTTCTTTTCTGGATTAAGTATGTATCCCAACCAAAAGAAAATGTTAAAGAGGAACAACCTCAGATTCTGAAGTGTTTCATGAATAGATATCTAGGAAATGGACTAAACATGAGATTTGACAATGGGCGAGCATGTGACAAAATGACACAACTGCCTATTTCACAGATGAAGGATTTATGCAAAGGATTGAATGAAAGGGATGGAAGAATGGAAAAGAGGTGTTGGATAATATATAGGATGGTGGAAGATTTGTGCCAAGGATAGATTGAAATGTCTTCAAGATGAGCGTTGGTACACAACTTGAGAGGTGATGAAGTGATAGAGGAAAATTGAATTTTGGAACATAAGGACCCAAAATAGATAGAGGAAATGATGGAAGAATAGATTTGGAAAGTGGGATATGTTTAGATAGATGGTTGAAGGAAGCTTTTGGAACAAGTCTAGATGCCAATTTTGATTGTTCTTTGGATTGTAATACTTTTATGGGCATCCACATTGATTTTGATTTTTCTCTTTGCTTAAAAGGTTTTTGTAGCCTTTTGGATATTGATTTTTTCTATCATATTTTTCTTTGATTTGACATGTCTTTTAGATTGAACATGTAGATCTTTGGATGCATGTGAATATTTATACTTATGGATTTTATTCTTGACATCCAAATTTCTTCCAAAAGGAATGGGATTCTTGGATGGGTAGGAATGATATGGAGGTATTTTGGATAGGTTTATGTAAGGTCCTATGATGGATAGAAGGAAATAAGGCTTTGACTTTGGAATGAAAGGACCTAAAATGGATTTGGAGGATGAAGGGATACTTTGATGTTGACTTGGAATATGATCATTTATGCTTTTTTCTTGATTTTGAATTAGATCATCGGAGGAGATGGAAGGGATATCATGATCTTGCTTATGAGGTGGATGTTGAATCGGACTTGAAAGGACACTTTTCTCTTGAGATGAAAGGGGATCATCGTGGATGAAATACCAAAATCTTAGGGGATCATCGTAATATTCTTGACAGGTGGGATCTTGATAGAAAATGGGACTAGATTGAAGAGTCATGATATCTTGATCTTGATTTATGCTAGGACTCATTTCCATTGACTAAGCTTCTTTTTTTTCAAGGGACGAGGGATGGTCATACGAGTGATCAAAGTTTTGATTTGGATAGGTTGAATTGATAACAAATATATTGTTCGGATACTCAAGCCTACTAAGTTGAATAGAGGGTTTGATATGTCCCCTATTGATGTGACTAAGTGCGTCAAATCATGTGATAAAGTTCCCCGATGAAAGATGATGTATCCTGATTTTAGGAAGTAGATTGATTTGACTAACTTGGATACCTAGCTAGGTATTTGATGTTGAAATGCATTGAAATGTGAAACTTGTGATCACTAGTTGGGTACTCCTCTGATTTGTTGAAAGAAATCTTCATTTGAGATAGTTGAAATTGGAAGACCTCCTAAATGGGTATCTGAATTAGTTGTTCAATTTTGAAAATTTATTCCGGATAAGGCTCTATCTCAAATGCGTCACTTAAATGCGCTACAAAACTTGTCAAATGCACTAAAATATATGTTGTATGCACCACTTAATTAGTCATATGCACCTATGTTTTTCTTGTATATGCTACAGGATCTACTATATACACGCCAGGATTTTTCAAATGCTCTCCAAGATGGACTATATGTGCCTAAGAAATGATCAAATGTGCCACAAAAACAGGCAGATGTGCTACTCTGTGAATTTCCTGAGTTTGACTAGTTAAAAACTGACTTTGCTGATGTTTTTTACTTTTTTTTGCAAGATGTTTTAGGAACTCTGACAAAATACACAACAAACAAACATTAAGACAATGGTCATTTTGCTCCTAAATCTAAATATTGAGTGTATGTTATGTTGACGATATGTTCAAATCCCCAGTGTTTTCATTGGTTGGATATAAGAAAAACACACCAATTAGACTCTTTAATCAAGGGTCATCAATAATACCATAGCCCACATCTGGATACTCCTTTAGCTCAAACAAGTGTGTCACCCCGTAGAGGGCACCCATTTTTTTGCCTTTGTCTAGAAATTAACTCAAAGAGGATTGCTCCTCAATTGAATCGTTATCCTGGGAGATGCATGGTGAGTGTCTTGGGGGCGGATTCTTTCCCACCCTTGCACTATGATATTATCAATGTTTGGTTACTGACTCGACAAAATTTCTAATTCTAAGCCTCTTTAGTAAAGGATCCGTTCGGCACAACGAAAGATAAACTCCCTTAAGAGGCTTCCCAACCTTTAAAACAAAGGCTTTTCGTATCTCAAGGATACTGGGGGAAGGCTATCAATGCACATTGCCATTGGAAGGGATTTTCATCAGCGTCCACATTTGATTATAGTGGGGTGAATTCACAATAATGGTTCCCACTTTTTTGCCACTTTTGACATTGAGATGAACATTTTTAAAATAATCTTCAACTTCCAAGAACTATAACTTTTAAACTATTAAAAATTTGAAGATGATGTAAATTAGTCATTTGTAACATTTTGTGTGTAGATTCTATATATATTTTTTTCAATTTTTTTGAAAGATTTATTTTTAATTTTTCCATCTCCCTCGAAACATAGTTTTTTACAACAAACTACATTTTTTAAGAGTGATGTACGTCCCGAAACGCATAATTTTTTTTATATAAATGATAAAAAATCAATTCTTTCAAATTTTGGTTTGTAACATAAATATCCAAGGCTTGCAGTTGATTTGATAGTGATATGTTGAATATTTTTTATTTTATTAAGTTTTGAAGTCCGACTATTCATAATTTAGACATAGGTTTAAGTTCGAACATATAACTTATTCTATATATATTGAAATTCAATTTTATTTTTTTTGTTAGAAAGAAGACATCAATACCTATGCCATAGATATTTTTCAAAAAAAATTTGAATTAGTTTCCTATTTTTCCCAATGTGTTGAATAGAGAAGTTCATGTTCGGTGAAAAACCAATATTCCATAAAATTAAAAAACAAAAACATAATAAATTCACAATGTAATAAAATTAAACTTGGAATTTCGTTGTATTAAAAATATTCTCTGCCATCTTAAATTATGTGCAGAACGGGCTCGAGAAGAAAGGAGTTCTGAAGCGGGAGTCGAGACAAACGAACCTGTTTAAGAACATAATATAGTTGATGAACATAGGGAGGAGCTTGCCCAAGTTGAACGAATGAAGGTTGAAGGAGAGGGGTCGGGCTCCTTACCTCCTACCACTGGTATGGATGAGCATATTGTGGATCTAGCTAAACATGTGAAGAGAAATATTTCTTATAAAAAATTAGGTCATTTACTTGAAATGGATGTGGATGAGTTGAAACGTCTCAGTGAAGAACCTAGACATACTAAAAGGAGGTCAATGAATAAAAGTGCAAGAGAAATAATGTCTCATTTCTACAATCTTGATACTACACTAGAGAAAGCTCAATTGTTATCAATTGTACTTACTCATAAAGACTTAATAGATCCACTGAAATTGTTGGGTATAGATACAACAAGTCAAAAGAGGAAAACTTCTCAGCTACAAAAATCTATTGTTTGATAATGTTAAGAAAGGTTTGGTGAACACTGGTAAAAAATCTCGAACAGTAGATAAGACCATTTCAAGAAGAGTGATGTTGACATCTTTAGTAAATGAAAGATTGCCTCAAAAAAGACAAATCTCTTCATTGTCATCTGAGTTTGGTTTTAGTAGAAGGACAATATCAAAATATGTTAAAAGGAGAAAGAGTTTGGATGATGCTACCTCAGAAGGGAATTGGGCAATTATGTGTAGAGCTCCCCGTTCCGATAGAATTGAAGATGTTATTAGGAACTTCGTGACAAGTTTTTGGAATGATAATTGTCATCCTTCATCAAATAGTAGAGATGTTATCAAGCAAAGGATTGGCCCTGATCGTTATGATCTCCATGCAAAACATTAGATAGACACAACAAAACATGAATTGTATGTGTTGTTTACTAAAACAAACCCTCATATAAAGATTGGACAAACCATGTTTGAACAGTTAAGGCCATATTATGTGAAGGTAAACAAAGTTTTCGAAACTTGTTATTATCGTTATCACATCGAATTTGATTTGTACTATCAGGTGTTTCAAAATATTAGAGAAGATAGTGATGGTTATGAAAAAGATCCTCCTAAACAAACAAGTCAATTCATAGCATCCATCTTATGTGATAAATCAGATGATAATGCAACCGATCAAATGAATTGCATAAAAGGAATTTGTGGAACATGCGGGGACTTGGCTAAATTGCATTTGAGAGATGAAGATACTGACACGAGGAAGATAGTAAATTGCAAGAGTTACAAGTACAATAAATTTGAAACAAAATTTGGAAAGGAATCTACAAGGTTAGATTATGTAGAAGAGTAAATACCTATTGGAACATTTATGGAAAAATTTTGTAAGTTGATAAAACCATACATATGCCATGGTTTTTTTGCCAAGTGGAAAACAGAACAATTTAAAAGATTAAGAGACACTTTCCCACTTGGAACTATTCTATCCATAGTGGACTTCGCAGAAAATTACTCTTTTGCACATCAAAAAGAGATTCAATCAGAGTATTACTTTTCAAAGCAAATCACTATTTTGGTGCATGTGTGTTATTGACATGCACAGATGGATTTGGATGGCGTTGATAGTACATTTGAAAATCGTGTCATTAAGAAAGAGTACCACTTCTATATTAGTGATGATAAGGAACATGACACACTTTTTGTACAACATTGCTTTAAGAAGTTTTTTGAATATTTGAAAGAGAGAGGCATAACAATAGTTAAACATTTTGTTTGGTCTGATGGATGTGCAGTACAATTCAAATCTTCGAGGCCATTTTATGCACTATGTAGATATCATCGAAATGACAAAATACCACATGTTTGGAGTTTTTTTTAGAGTGGTCATGGAAAGGGTGAACATGATGGTGCAGGAGCTTGTATCAAACGTGCTCTAAGAAAGCATCAAATAAATTACACAGGAGATCGTATAGACGATGCACATGATGTTGTTTAATGGTGTAAGAAACACTTTGAGCAACCTAATTATTTTGGTGAATCATCATCGAGAACATACAAACCCATTCCATATAGAGTGTTTTGGGAGATAACCAGTACGTGTTCTATTTTAGTGTTTTATTTAAATTTTATTTAATTTTTTTTAAATGTTCCTAGTTCAAATGTTTTAATTTAACAACTTGATCTACATGTATGTTCGTGTACACATGTGCATTTTGCAGATGTGGATAGAAGATCAATGCATGGATGCAAGAGTGTGGAGAGGACAAGATCTTTGCATTGCGTCATGAGTACAAATAATCAGCCATGGACATTATACACTAGGGATTATTCATGTTTTTGTTCTGATTGCATTTTGGAAAACTATGTTGATTGCAAGAACCAAGAGCTTGGATATATTAGTGAATGGAAATTGGTGCCACTAGATGTTTCTGACACATACGAGGATTCAAATGAGGACGAAATATTTGAAGGCATTCCTTTGATTTCTGGTCATTATGATCATATTTCAGGATTGATTAAAAAAGGTATATGATGTACACATATATATTTAAATTATATATATATTTATCTCCTTAAAAAATGTTGTGTACACGTAAATAAATTATATATAAGTTTTAAATCGAGTACATGATGTTTAAAATTTATTTAACTTGTTTCAAATTGCAGGAGATATTTTTGCAGTCATAGAAGAAGATGAAAATATAGAAGGTGTTAGTTATTTTTATTGCATTGCACAGAAGAGAGAAAGAAGTTAACAAAATCTGAAATGAGTGATGGAATGTCCTTTCCCACAGGTTTGAATTGATTCAATCTACGTTTCAATTATTTTAAATAAATTTATTTTAAACATGCACACATCTGCACATGTTTTCATTTTTATATTTACACAGATCGCTTATGTGCAAATTTTAAATTTCTTGTTTCTTATATACATGTACATGCAGGCTCAGTTGTAGTGCAAGGGACATATTTCAAACAAGTTAAAATTGTTCAACATGGGATTCATTTCACTGAATACCAAATTGACAACAAGGTATATCATTATAGCCACTTGGTCATTGTTGTTGGCCTAATTCTTCAAATAGTTCCATGTCGCGAGCGGTCTCAAAAGTGGAGACTAGATAGTGAAGATCATGACAAAATATTAAGTGTTATTGAAGAGCGTTCTGAACCACTTGATGTGGTATGAACTATTTAGTAAACCAAAGTACATGTGGTTCAACCCATGAATTGAATTAATACTTAATAAATTAGAACTTAACTTGTTTTGAAACTTGGATAAATATTTGAATTTAATATTTGATATATATATATATATATATGGCTTGTGTGGACCATATATTGTTTAGTTAAATATGAAATTTTTAATTATATTAAATTAGGATGTATGAAGTTAATTTGTATGTATGTTAAATAATCCTTACGTGCATGTATGTAAAGTAAATTGAGACATGTGGATGAGTTGAAAATGTGTTAAAGCCCGATGTATGCAGTTGATTAGGATGTATAGTCTATCTAATTCTAAATGCATGTATGCATATGTAATTTGTAAGTTGTTAAAATAATTTTAAAGCATGCATGTAAAGTAAATTAGGACATGTATTTATTTAATTAAAAAGGCACATGAACGTAAATTTAATTAAGAATGCATCTTTAAATTAGAATGTACATGTGTAAATTTGATATTAAATTAGGACATGTGTGTAATAATTGAAGAGTGGTCTGAACCACTAAGTGATGTGTTGTGAACTATTTAACTTGTATGTACCTAGAAGTACATGGTGTGAACTATTTAGTACACCTAGAATTTAAATTATTGAATATGTTCATTAACTTTAGTTTGTTCATTTGATATGAACAAGTGTGATTTTTATATTGTTCATGGCTTGCACAGTGGAGTGGATATATATTGTTCACAAATTCTTTTAAATTAATGCATATCTACTGTATACATGTTACATGTAGTAAAATTTAAAATTTAAAATTTAAATTATAAAGATATCAATCTTTTTTTAATCTATCTACATGTACATGTAAATTTAGTCACACACACACACACACACACACACACACACACACACACACACACACACACACACACACATATAAATTTGAAAGTTTTAGAGAACATGTGCATTCAATCATATATATTTAAAGTGTCTAAGTAATCTAACATGTGTGCATTCAATCATATATAATTATCTGAATACAAATGATGCGATATATTTAATCCAGGATCAAATGTACAAACTATACATATATAAAGTATAATCTAACCATACATGCACATGATATATATAATCCAGTCCATCAAACACAAACTGTATATAGTACATAATCTAACATACATGCATAAAATATATAATCTGATCAAACACAAATTGTATAAAGTATAATCTAGTCTAAACTTCATACATGCATGAATATATAATTTGAAAGTCTCATGTATATATAAAAAGATAAACAAATGAGCTATAAAGTCCAGCAAATCAACATGCATCATGTCACCCATGATTAGAGCGACCATCATATGACCACATATGACCCCTTAGGACACTATGTGATGGACTAAGGGGTATGTCGTTCACACTAGGATTTTATAAGGGGTCATATGCGGGTCTAAGGGGTCATGCATGTGTTAGAACACATGCGTGACCCCTTAGGACCACATATGACCCCTTAGGACACTATGTGATCCTAAGGGGTATGTCGTACACACTAGGATGTTATAAAGGGTCATATGTGGTCCTAAGGGGTAACACATTTGTTAACACATGTGTGACCCTTTAGGACAACATATGACTCCTTAAGACACTATGTAATGGACTAAGGGGTATGTCGTACACACTAGGCTTTTATAAGTGGTCACATGCAATCCTAAGGGGTCACGCATGTGTGACCCCTTAGGACCACACGTGACCCCTTAGGGTCCACTATGCGATCCTCTATGGTCCTAAGGGGACATATAGTGTCATTAGGGGCATATGTGGTCTTCAGGGGTCGTAAAGGGTCATGTTGTGTGTGTAATAGGATGTGAAAATGGGTCACATTGTAGAGGATTTATTTTGTCTAATTTGTTTAAATTTGTTATCTAAGTTTTCTAATGTTTTTTTAAATTTAAATTTATTAATTTTTCTAACGTTTTAATTTATTATATTTAGATTTGTAACATTTTTCTAATTTTTTTTTGCTAATGTTTTTCTAAGTTCTAATTTACTACCTTTGTTTTCTAAGTTTTTCATAACATTTTTTTTTAAAGTTGAAAAAAAAATACATATACAGTTATGTAATTTTAAAAACAAATTGACAAATTTAAATCAAAACATTAAATTTTCAAACGTTTTTCTAAAATGCTAAAAAACAATAAATATACAATTATTTAATTAAAAAAATAAATTAACAAACAAATTATTTATTAATTTTTAAATAAATCTAATAAAAAAAGACATTATTAAACAAAAAAAAGGGTTATTTTGTGCACCTGAAATAATGTAGGTCGAAAGCTGAAAGGTGAGACGTGATGGATGTTGTAGATAGGGCACGGTGACGTGGTGCCGACGTCGGGTTTGCTCTAACCCCCTCTGGACACAGAAAAATACAAGTTTGAAAATGACAGTTTAACTGTCGTTTTCAGATTTTATAGAAGTTTGAAAAAAACAATCTTAAAATGGGTTTGATCGAACCCCTTAAAAATAAATATTTTAAGGGGTTCAATCAAACCCGCAAACCCACCTGGGGTTCAATCGAACCCGTGTTTGATGGTGGGTTCGATCGAACCCAGAGGGGGGGTTCGCTTGAACCCCCCTAGTTCGTTCGAGCACCCCCCCCCGCCCACCCCACAAAATTCTCCACTTTCGCCAATTTCCTTCGTTGGAAAAAGTGGGAACCATTAATGTGGGATAGCCCAGTGGGTTGGTAAACTTGGCTAAAAATCAATCCCCACTTAGGTCGTTCCCCTCTCATCGGTCTTATGGGTTTCTCGGGAGGGTAGGCCTGCTAAAGGTTGTATCCTACTTGCATGAATTGAAAGAAAGCTTGAAATAGTGAGTTTAGATTTTTGGTCACCCAATCAAGGGGAGAGCATATACCTATCACTTTCGAGACAAAACAATCAAGTTGTTCCTTTTAATCCTTCATAGCAATGGTTTTCTAACCTCTATTAGGAGATGTTGCTCCAAAAAACATGGTGTTCATTTTTAATTTCACATAGCAATTTGTTTTGAACTTGAAATAAACCTAGTCAACAAAAGAAAATCACAGGCTTGAAGCAAATGTGGCTTGTTCTTTTTAACTTGCAAGATAAGATGTTGATTGTTCTTTCTTTAATCCTTCCAAGAATCAAAATTTTGTTTGTTCTTTTTAGAGCCTAAAAAGAAGTGTAATCTTAATCTTGCAAAAAAGAAAAATGTGAGATTTGTTGTTCTTTTTATCCTTGCAAGAAAGAAAGATTTGATTCTTTTCAAGCACCAACTCGGAATGAGGTCCCTTTTAGTTGCACCAAATGAAAATGTAGTTCTTTTTACCTTTTGCAAAAAGAGAAAAAATGAGTTATTTTTACTAACTTAGAAAGAAATTAAGAAAGAAAGAACTAATCTAATTCCTTTTGAACCTACACAAAACTAGTTAGTAATCATCAAAGATCAATGGTGGGCTAGACAAGCCTAACTTTCTAATTGGTTACAAAAAATAAAATAAAAATTGCTTTTTGTTTTGTATGCACTAAAACAAAGATTGTATGCACTAGAAGAAGTGTTGTATGCACTAAAAGAAGTGTCAGATGCGCTAAAACAAGTGTTAGATGTGCTAGAATAGACATTAAATGCACCAAAATAAAAATTGGATGCGCCAGAACAGGTGTTAAATTTGCCAAAAGAAAAGTTTGATGCGCTAGAATAGGTATTTAATGTGCCAAACTGAGGTAATGCATGTTGAAAAATTTTGTGTGTGAACTTGCGGAGAAAAAGTTAGAAATTTGTCGGAAATCCCCATGGTGGGTGCCAAAAATGTACACCAGAATGAGTGATCACCTGCAAAACAAACAAGCACAAATCAAGCATACCAATGAAACACTATGTTAGAGGATTCAAATGAACAAGACATATTAATCAACCAAAAACTCTAAAAGAGTCTCATTGTTCTCTATCTCCGAGGATCCTTCAAATCAACACGGCTCTCGACTTGGAAGAGAACTTGATCTCTAGGTTGACTACCCAAAGAACGAGGGATATATGATAAAAGATCTAAATGCTATGCAACTAAGATCTTAGCATGATATAGATATGAAACTAGCTAATGATATGGTGCAAAATAACAAGATTAGTGTGATATTAAGCTAGCATGAGAGTGATATGAAGATTAACCTAACATGATATGCTATCCTAACATGATGATGCTATGATAATACTAAGATGTGATAAAGAAACTAACATTCTATGAAAATGTTATTGCTATCTAAAATGCTTAAGCGGCAAATGCAAATTCTTGATAATCTCGATGCATAAAAATTTGGATTCCTAAAATGGAGGAAATGGAGCTCTAGTTATAGAAGAAATGGTCAAATGAAGGGTTAAGATTGAGTAATCTTAACAAGGGCCAGGATTGAAAGTTATTCAATCCTTGTAAGGTTTTAAATCCAATCCTAGGTTGACAAATGTCAGCATGAGGAGGCTTGAGAGGAGATGTAAGAGGCATTAAATGCCTGAGAAGACATGGTGGTTACCTTAGAAGGTAAGGTTATGGTTGAGTTACTGGATAACCAGTGGATAACGCTTTTACCCAAAGGGTAAACTCTTGTGCAAGGGTTAATAGGATAACTAGGGTCAAAGCAATGAGTGCTTGATGAGGCCCCTGGATTAGATGAGGGTTGAGTTAGAGAGAAAGTCTCTAATCATGTGGTAAGGTTGAGTTAACCATTGATGTTTTGGGAGACTTTGAGGGTTAACTTGTTGGAGACACTGAGCCTTCAATGCATTTCAAAGACTTTGAGGCTTTTGTGACAAGTGACCTTTCTTAGGGAATGTGCAAATGATTAGGGAATGGTTTAGGCTAATTAGAGTGGGTTAGAAGAATCTAGAAGGATGTTTAGGATTCAAGTGGGAAAATGTAGGAGAATGCAAGTGGAAGATATTAGGATTTTCATTAAAATAAAATATTTTATTTCAACTAAAAATGGATGCAACTTGCATTTGTTGCAAAGTGCAAGTGGGGGGTTTGGGGGGGGGGGGGCAGGGTGGGGGTTTATAAATAAATTTGATTTATTTATATACAAGAAAAGATTTCAATTAAATGTAAATTCAATTAAAATGTGGAAAGAGAATTTAATTAAATTAAAATAGAATTTATTCAATTAATGGAAGAAAGGGGATTTAATCAAATATTGTATTTAATGATTTTCTAGATAGAAGAAAAGGGGATATTAATTAAACAAGTAGAATTCATTTAATTAAGTGTGCGGATTTTAGGTGTCTATAGTAACTATCTAAACTTCTTGAAAATTAACCCATTTTAAAGAATCATTACAACATAAATAAAAGAGTCTTTTAAAAATATTAAACAAAGATCATAATAACAAGGAATCTTGATGCAATGGAAACCTCACCTTTTGCATGCAAATTTTCAAACTCAAATACAAAAACTCTATGCTCTTCAACTTGAATTTCATGATTATAAAACAAGAGCAGAACATAAAAGAAATACTCTCTTAATTTGAAAATAAAAATAATACTATAATAACTTTAGAAAATGGCCTTCAAATTGGCCTCTCAACTCTGAAAACAACTCCAAATTTTGCATAATTTCCCCTACATACATTCATTTACTTCTACCTCTCACAGGCTTCACAAGCCTTACTAACCATTTCTCACCATTTCTATCTTGTACTATGCAGCTAACTCACACCACTTCAAAATTTCAACCTTTCCTTTTATTTCCTCATCTCTCATACAACACCACCTCCTCGTATGCCTATAATCGATGCCCCCTTAAATAATAGTTTTCCCTCTACACTTGACTTTGTCCATTCAAATTCTAGAGCCAATATTGTGTGAACATGGACATTAATTTATTTCTACATAGCTGCCCTCTCTTCTATTTCATGACCACTCCACTTTACGTGGCTTCATTTTGCTTCCATTTACTAATGCATAGGCCCAGTATATTTTGCATTTGGTCAATACAAAGTAATTGATACCTCTTTCAACTATGGCCAAGGATTCTTTGCAAGAAATGCTCTGTATTTGGTCATTTCAAAATAATTGACACCTTCCAACTTTAATTGCCTCTTGATTAACTTTAATTTCCTTTCAAGTTTAATCAACATAATCTCTATATTGATCATTCTGGCACGGGTAGGTTGGATTCTCCTACATCAAATCTAAGTAGCCCTAAGACTATAGTGGCAACTCTTTAACTTTTGTGTTGGCATCTCCTGTAGGTGGTTTGTTGAACTTGACAATCTTTATACTCCTAAAATGCTCTCAAGATAGGTGGATTTTCTTGCTCATGGGGGATGTACACATTTCTTGTTCTCAATGCCCATAATGCCTTCTCTTTCCTAATTTTCTCACTTTTGGTTAAGGATATTTTATCTAATTAGCACACCAAATTAAGGTTTCATTTATCCTAGCTAATTTGTCATATTTTTCTTGATCAAAGGTCTCTGGATTTGATAGAGCATTGATATTATTCTAGAACTCTATTTTGAGCTCTTCAATTGTAGCGCTTCCAGAATTATCATTCTTCTTAATTTGGCATCCAATGTTTGAGAATTCTTGTATGACTTGTACAATCATTTTATTACCTTCTTTCATAATTTTTCCCTCCTCTTGAAGGTTCTATTGCTAGAAGGTATGCTTCCATTTTTGACACTCAATCCATTCAACAATAGGGGTTTTCTGAACATTAGGAATAATTTTCTTTGTAGCTACAACCTTCAAACCCATATCCACAATTTCTTGAGGTTGCTCAATGGCCTACACATATGGGGTTTCTTTTATTTTTGTATTGCTTATGTCCACTACAACTACAGTTTTAACTAAAACAAGTTCATTGAAGGATTTACAGATATTGTTAATGAATGGGATCCCTTTAACTTTAATTCTTTGGATCCACTTTTGAGCCATTCAACCAATTGATTGTTGATTTGTACTTTCACCAACAATTCTTTATTAGTATCATATTCTGGATCTAAAGTATTCTTAGACAAACTAGATGCTTGAGAAGAGGGACCCAATAAAGACTTTAAACAATCAGATAATGTATCTACAAATGCTTTTAAACCTTCCTTGTCAAGTTTTTCCTTTTCACACCTTTCCATTAATTTGATGGCAAACACTTGAAAAATGTGCAACTCTACATCTTTTCTTGGAGCACCCATATCAATGTGAGTTATACTAAAGTTAGCTAACATAGCTTGACTTGGATCCTTTTGTGTCTTGGCTTGATTAATTTCTAAGAAAAGATGGCCAGAGTTATCATCTTCTACAATGTGGAAGATGACCTTAAGCTTTTTGAACTTAGCTGCAGAGGGGGATTTCAATATTTTAGCAACAGTATCCTCAAGATGCGTATTTGAAGATTCAATTTTCCTCTTTTTTGATAGAGATACATCTAGCCATGTGAGAGAAGAAAAAGTTTTCAAGACACTCTTCATAAAATCGGAAGTGAATAATAGAGTTCTTTTCACTAGGGGAGTCCTATTCAGGTTCTGCAAATTGAAAGGAAAATATGTCTTTCACTTACCTCAAGTGGATTTTATTATGGGGTTAGCTTCATCTATAGCACTTTGCTATTTTTTTTTGAAGCTATTCCCTTCCCTTTATCAATGTCCTTATTTTTGTTGGACTTTGTATCACCCTCTTTCTCTTTCTTTGTGTCCCCTTTTTAGACATTGGGTAGGGAACCTTCTCTACATGTCTTTTCTAGTAGCTTATTCTTTTGTGATGGCTCCTCATCACCTCCATCACCATTTGGATTATCTGATGGAATTATATGAATGACTAGAGAAGAAGAAAAGACATTCATATTCCCTCAACTACCTTGCCATGTAGTTCCTTTTGATTTATTGGGAGAGGATTTTGAAGTCGAGGAACCTTCTTTTTTGTTACCCAAATCTGAGTTTTTTTCATAAATTTGATTGTTCTCATCACCAAATCTCCTAGATTAGGTTGATTCCAATCAATAGGATCAAAATATTTCATTTGGATAGTAGAAGTATAGATTGGATCTATCAAATCAGAATTATCATCTATGATGCATCCCACATCCCAACCTAATTTGTAGTCCATAGTTTGATTTGGGCTTAGTGTCATCCAATCTTGCCTTCTTACTTTGTATTCATCAACACGGTCTTTGTAGTGGTCTTCTAGGAAGGGTATGTGATAAAAGGACCAAGATAAAAATTATCTTTGACAACTTTTTTGCTATCAAAATGTAGCCTTAGATCATCATTATATGTCTCTACAGTATATTTAGACACATCCTTTCTAATTTTTGATGCATCATATTGTGTTTTGTAAGTGTACATTATCAAGTTGATACAAAATTGAATACCAACCTTGTTTTTTTCAAAGCATCTTTTATTAACCTCACAAATTTGCCTATAGAATTCAATTAAGACAAATTTGTCTTCCACATACCTAGGTAACTTGTTAGGGAAACCATCATAAACACCTACCCTAATGTAGGTCAATGTTAGGAACTACAAGAAATAGCTCCCATATTTAGTGATTAATTGAGTTGTTTCTTGTGAAATTCTTCACTCCAAATGGACTTGTAGTTCTCTTACCAAATTCATGGTGAATGTATCATTCACCCTTCTAAAATTAGCATAACTCTTATGCATTTGTAAATTAGGGTAAAAACCATAAATTTGGACATCATCATCACATTCATCCACGTGGTTGAGAACATCCTAGATTCTGATGCAAGCTAAGGTGTAAAACAAGTAAGATGACATATAAAATGACCCATTGGAGTGAAAGTTAGTGATTATAGAGTGTAGCCAATCAGTAATCTACTTACCTAGTCCATGTATGAGTGCCTGAGACACATAGCCTATACAAAGAAACACATCCATTTATTTGGATAGAAAACACCCTCATCTTCTCTTAATCTATGTAACATGACAATTATATTGACAATCTTCCCTTTTAGGTATGCTTTGTGAATGATTTTGGGTAGTTGTGACTACCCCCTCCTAGGTGTTGAAAACTACTCCTTAGTGATAACATTTATGTAGACACTCTTTTTAGCATCGAATCCAGATTGTGACAAAGTGAAATCCCAATGTGCATATTTCTCTCTAACCAAGAGCCAAAAACAATTTTGAAAAGTGGCATGGTTGATAGTTATGAGGACCCTATTGTCAAGGGTTTTAATCTCCCTAGCATTTGTTTCATACTTGTTGATGCATTCCTGCACCAAGTCTATGCACTATGTAGCTATACGGAAGGCATTTTCCTCAAGCAAACCGCTTTCAACTATTCTTTGAATAATGGGTTGCTTGTTAGGGTTTTCTACCCTTCTCCAAAATTTGTTTAAATCTACATACCCTAGTTTGGTATCCTTGACCTCAGACAATGAGGAAGTTACAACTCGTTAAGATGCTCGTAACCCAAATATTTGAATCTCATGTTTAAAATTCTAGATAATTTGTTAAAATTTCACCTTATCAAGATAACTCTTCAATTCCCAACCTCAAAAACACTATCTTTAGGGAAAATGAGTTCTATGGTAGTGTTAGGAACCTACCTCTTCTGCAACAATGGTGATAGTCCTAGCTTTGTATGATACTCTTGTGCTTCTGCTTATCTCTCTCTTTGATGCCCAACTACTCCTTCGAATGAGGATTTAAAAGTAGAGAACATGGAATTAATAGTCTTTTCTTAGCAATGCATTCAATGCACACCTACTTTGGATCCTGGTAAGTAATTTTAAGTACTACTAGGAGTTCACTTCACCTTTCAAATTGATTAGTTTGACTTGTCGAGTTTTGACATAGTTCCTAAAAATTTGTATTTGTTATGTTGAATGAAATATTTCTTCCTTTTTGCTTTATCACTACCCCTCTTTTAGTTAAAAAAGAGCACTGAACTCCACCAAAGGTTTTTTAATGTTGCGAGGTGTGCGCCCTTGGTCTCCTTGTACTTTGCAACACATTGCTTGGGTTTGTGACATGGCTTAACCACCTCCTGTGGATTCTATAAGTGTAGTGGTTGTATCAAGCATTAACAGGTCGATCTTTTGGTGTAACGACAATTGCACTTGTAACAAGTGGTATCAGAGCTTGGTCACAGGTTCAAACCCCTCGCTTGCATAGTGGGGGATTATTGCAAGGTGTGTGCCATTGGTCTCCTTGTGTTGTGCAGCGCAGCGCTTGAGTTTGTGGCATGGATTAACCACCTCCTATGGATTCTATAAGTCTAATGGTTGTATCAAGCATTAAGAGGTCGATATTTTGGTGTAATGACAACATCACTTGTAACATTTAAAACTGCCTATAATGTCAAATCCCCACATCTTCCACTTCCATTGTGGATGAACATGAAAGAAAATAATTATTTAAATACCTAAAAGGTATTCAAGCATACATGCTAGACAAGTTGACAAGATGCATGGGCACCTATTAATTGGATGAGATGGATGACATATGACAACATGGACACCCATTAATTGGGTCAAATTGATGATATATGACAACATGGGCAATAATTATCCTCTCCTACGTTAAAAATAAGAGAATTCTGGAATAGGAATTAAAAAAACATAGATAAAAGGATAGAGTATCTGGAAGAATGGGTGATGAGTGAAGGGAGAGAGAAGGGTAGAAGATGTGAAAGAAAAGGGGCAAGACAAAATTTTAACTCATACATTCATTAAATTCTCATTCAAAGTTTAGTTGGAAGAAGGAAAAATAGTACCTCAAAGAGAGAAGGAGAAATGGAGATGATTCAGTGAGAGAAATGTAGCTACTCTAGTAGACCTGTATGCAGAACTTGGGGGCATAGCCAAAGCACATGAATTATTTGACATGTCTAAAAGAAATGTGTCTTTGGGACTATGATAGTTGGAGGTTGTGCATAGAATAGTTGGTTGAAAAGACTAAAGTTTTTAGGCAAAATGCAATTGGTAAGTGTAAAGTCGAACTCCACAACACTCATTGGTTTCTTCCCTACTTGTAACACAATGAGAGCTTTTGAACAAGGTATGAACATGCAATATGACTGAGTAAGGGTGCCCTATGAGATGGTATGGATGCCCATTAAAGCAGAGAGGATAGAAGAATTCTGTGAAATAGAGGTGTGTATAAATCTACCATGGGCATTCATGTTGGAGAAGCTATGTAAACCCTTTGGTAAAATTGTCACCAGTAAATGCAATGTGGAAGCCAAATATAACTAGTCATTCATTGGATTTTATGTTTGAGGTACTGAAAAAAGTCAGTGTCTATAGGAGAAATGCCTACCACAACATTTCTAAAAGTATGTGAATCTCTTCTCACCTCATAAAGTAGTGTTCGACTTAGCATTTTGCATTCTATTAGGTGGAAACAATTAAAGTAGGTTGATTCACACTGGAGTACTTGCATTCATATTTTTTGAGGTTTTGTCTAGTAGCTCAGGTTCCCTATAGATACCTTTATCTCTCACTAATGCATTTTGATAGGCATTTGACATGTCTTGTGTATACAATTCCTTAATGTTATGTATTTTAGGTAGCTTTTATTGCTTGAAAGATTATATCAAGCTTATTATCCTCCACAATAAGAGATTTTACTTGGAAATAATAATTGTTCTGAGTTGAATTATCTATATTTTTGGTTCAAAATTTAGTTTCTAATAAAAATAAAAATATTCATATTAACATGCTAAATATTTGTCTGTTATCATCTATGTTGGTGGTGTTTAATTGGTTCCCTCCCCCCCCATGCCATTAAATTGTTGAGACCCTTGATGGTATATAATGAAATAATCAATACATATGTCATTGCATTTTATGTCAAGATAATAATTAGGTAAATATCTACTAACTTTATCATGTTGTAACAAGAAGTTTAACTTTTAATAATTGGCATCGAATTATAGTTGTAGCTTATTATTACCCTACTTAAGTATCAAGACTATTCTGGGGTGTATAGAAATACACATTACAAGGAATAAGGTTATTGTAAAGCCAGTGAGTCTAATTGAAGTAAGTACAATGATAATCAAATCGAGTACTCTAACTCTCATGAGTGTTATGAGTTTCATGATGGTATTTTATGGGCTTTTGACTTAAAATATTAGTTATCTGAATAATATACAAAGTTGTGTGAGATGTAGACTTGATATAAACACGTTACCCTTCATCACTATCATTGATACATCTAGTGTGGATGGGTTGTGAATGTAGAATCATGAATACATAATACCTTATAGTGCACCAAGGTATGTTAATTCAGTTGAGATAGGCAAATAAAACTTTATATGGTTTTCTTGAAGATATAACTATTGGATGTGGTGATTTTAAGCACTATCAGATTTAATAAGTAAAATTTCATAGGATGATCTAACTTGATTACAATGTTTCTACTATCTTGAGCATGACTTAAATATTGACTAAGCCTAAACAAGTCAATAATTTATATGGCATAACTCCTTATAGTTGGATAATGCACTAAAGTTACATGGAGTATTTATGTTGAGACAATGGTTTGAAGACTATGGCCATTATATATGATATGAAGATTTGTTCATTAAAACTAAGTCTAAGATTAGTGGATGAGTTTTAAACATGAGTTCCCTATATTTGGTGACATATCAAAGATGATGTTATGATATGGTCGGTATCCTACCATCTTGGTATCTACAATTACAAGTAGCATTTAATGATAAACATTGTGTAAATTATCTAGTCCAAGAACTAATGCTATTGCAAGCACAACGGGTTGCACAATAAGGAAAATGGAACTAGAATTATTAGAATATTATTACCATTAATATTAGGGAGTGTCTGTCTCATATGAAGATACAATAAACCTAGTGTACCAATCACCTTGGGTGTGAGTCAAACACTAATCAAGCTTGATGCTAGATTGTAAACATTGATATGTCTTGAGGTTGAAAAAGGAATTTATGTGGCTCTATTAGGATGAAGTTTTATATTTTTATGATACTTAATGTATCATTAAGCCACATTAAAAGGGATGCTAAGTTGAAGTCTTATCGAGGATTATACAATATTCTTGCCTAAAATCAATATTAGGACTACATGATGTCTATTGACCTCTTAACTTGTACAATAATGATTCATAGACAAACTATCATAGGAACCAAGAAAGGCTACTAGTTTTGTGTTGGATGATTGTATATTTGTGCAAGAATCATGGATAAGGAAAGAATAAACCTACGTTATAAGATACATGTGAATAAAGACACTTGTGGTATTGGAAATCTTAGATGTAACATTATATGGAGAAAATATTCAGATGCTTGTAATTATGGACCATTTGGGAAATTCTATTGCGGCGGCAATGGGTGAACTAAGTTATTTTATGTTGTTTTATACTCCATGTTTATAGAAACAATAATATATGCTAAATAACTTTAGAATGATATTTTGATATTGGGGCAAAATCTTTTATTTGACTACAAGATATCTATTGACCCCTAGGGCAGAAGAACCTCTATATTAAAATTTTTGATTGAAATTTGAATGAAAGTGTTCTTAGGGTTTGTGAGAACTAGGGTAATTTTAGGTGAAATAATAAGTTGAGTCCTTAGGTTGATAAATATAACCTTGGGAAGTTCAAACTAGTTTATTAAGAATAACCTATGGACTTGATTCAAAACCTCAATATCCATAAGGGGAAGTGATATAGTATGGGTTGGTAAGTATGAACTTAACTATGATTTCTAAACTATTGCAATGTGTTATTAATTAATGAAATCTTATTTATGGAGACATGTGTGTCAAAGAGGTGAATCTTTAAATATTCTTGTTGAATAATTATGGTGAGGTCTAATTGGAGATCTCAAAATACATGAATATAAGTGACGTATTATAGGGTTACATGGGAAGTTGCATGTAGGTCCCTTGAGAGACCTAGTAAGGAGAACTACACATGACTTTGACCTATTTGGAAGTGGGAATGTAGGCGATCCTTGGGTGAAGTATGCCCCTATGATCTCAAGTCCGTAGGGGTAGGATCTAGGAGGAAATAACTCCAAGTTTTGGGGTTGTTCCTAACTTGTTTCCTTTCCTCTTTAATCGGCTTCAAATAAGGCCAAATAGACATTAGAAGATTATGAAAGAGTTAAGAAAGCCTTATAACTCATATTTAATATATATCATGTTTTTGAATGATGAGTTGATAAGGTGAAAGAGTAGAACACCTTATAGTTGGTTTGTTCATCTATTGAGTAGATGTCATCTTGTGTTGGATTCAAGCAAAATTTAATCCTAGACCAATAAAGCTTTATGCATATACTCCTAGACCTATCTTGATTATGATCTACTTGTTCTGAATTAGGAACCTCTCTTCCAGTTATAGTGCTAAGCCAAGTATAGACATTGATGTTTACGACAACATAGTTCAGACCCTACGAGGGTATAGGTAGAGGATTGTATTCCTCTAGCATGTAGACTAGTCATCTCTATTCGAGGTGATCAATGAAGGATAAACCCTATGGATTTCTTGAGATAAGCTTATCCACTTGATATTGACAGTAGTCAAGGAGCATATTGTGCCTGTAGACTGTTAGTTGTACCATCTGGTTACCGGATGGTTACCGCTAGTTGCATGCAGGTGAGGCATACCCTGCATTGATCTAGGGTATTGGATAGATTCCACCAAGATCATGTAGGTTTGGGGACCAGTTGCATGCTGGAAATGGATGTCCTTGTTGCTTAGCCATCTAATGGACTAGAGGGATGGGATACATCGAATCCTAATGTCACTTGCTTGTTGTTGTAAACAATTGAGCAAAAGAATGTGTCCCATAGTGTAGTGCATAGTGCATTGACATTTTATTATCTGGGATACACTATGGGAAAGTGGTAGTTAGCCATTATGGACATGCCAGTCCCTCATTATGTATATATTAGTCACCATGTATGTGATTCCTACTAAAGCTAGTCACTTTATATGAGTGGTGTATGTTGGCGTTAGTCCCTGTGAATATGTGTCTTATTCTAGAGCTAGTCATCATGTATATGACGTAAGATAGAGCTAGTCATCGTGTGTGTGAGGTATACGAGCTAGCCACCATGAGTTTATGGGAAGAGCGCTTGATTCACTCTCTATGGAATTGGGAATTTTGGAAGTGTATTACCCCATGTGTAATTGTATATGTGTGTACACTACTTGAAGGCAATTAGATATTGCTTTACTATTGGTGGACTATTTTTTTTAAATAGTCATGATTTAAAGAGAGATCAGAGATCTCATACGAGAGTAGAGAATGAACTCCCTCTAAAGTTTAAGGATGAACTACAAAGCCTCTGAATTCCCTCAAAGGGATATGTAAGTAGGGTCATTGGGAATGAACTCTCAAGGCTTAGGTCTAGGTCTAATGGGGATCCTGACCTCAAGCGCTTACCACCTTTGAGTGGAAGCTTAAGTGGTGATGTAGGTTTTTCATCACTTTGGTAATTGAAGAAATTATGAAGATGACGCTTCTAAGATAGAACAAGAAGCTTGGTTGATTAAGTTGGTACTTGGAAAAAAAATAGTAGCAGTCGAAGGGCGGTTGTTACAATAACGCCCGCTTTGTGCGATTTTCCTTCCTCTTTACTTATATTGATTTCTTTTAGCTCAAGATGGAGTGTCAAAGTTCGCCAAGATTTTCCAACCTTTCCATGATCTTATTTTTCTTTGAGTTTCACCTTCATTACCTTGTACTTAGAGTATGACTTTGATGATTGGGTTTTGACATAGGTTCTAAAAGTTCTCCTTCGTGGTTTTTTCTTTGGTTTAAGTTTCTCTCATTACTTCAACTTTCTTCTCTTCCGCTTGAGTATAACTTGAATCATCGAGCTTTGACATGGTTAGGAAACCTCATTGGGGTTTGATGCTTGTTTTAAAATTTAAACTTGATGCTTTAGATATAGAGTTAAAATTGAACACAAGAGAAGTTTGAGTTGGGATGTTGGGTACCAACAAGACACTTAGAACTTGGACTAGGGAAAACTTCAAGCTCAATGGTTAGAATTTTAAACAACTTGTTAGAGTTTGATGAAAATGGCCAGACTCTGACATGGTTAGGAAACCATGTCAGACTTCAATATGACCTTTAAAACTTAGGATAGGAGCCACCAACATTTGAAAACACTTATGACAAAGAAGGGTTTGGGTTTTGGCAAGTACGTGAAAGATTATTGGACCTCGACGAAGACTTATAACCAAGGTAAAAAATTGGTGTATCTTTAAAGAATGACAAAGTACCAAAACTTAGGTGGTGCAAACAAAAAAGGACACAATCTAGTACTCACAACCAACAAAAATCCTCACACAAGTCCATCAACATGTTATTAGTCCAGGTTAATCTAAACAAAATAAATGCACTACATTAAAAATAACATAACAAAGATAATGTAGTCACATAAATCTGTCCACTTAATTAAATGAATATTTAATATTTATTTGATTATTTAACCATCAATCAATAATTAATATTTAATTAATTCATCTTAACCCTCATCTCCTATTAATTAAATAAATTATTTAATTTATTTGATTTAATTCACTTAACCAAATTCAAACCATTAATTAAATAAATAAATCATATTTGTTTAATTAAATCTTCTCTCACATTTAAATAAATTAATATTTATTTAAATCCCCCAAAATCTCATCTCTCACATTTAAATAAATTAACATGTATTTAAATCACCTTTATCCTCCACCCACTTGCATTTTCCTACAAATGCAAGTTGCACAACTATTTTAAATAAATAAATTATTTATTTAAAATCCTATTTATCCTCACCCACTTGAAACCTTTAATGGTTTCCCTTAAAGTCTTCAAACTCAATGGCTTCCTTCTAGAGTCTTCTTAAGCCTTTAATTGTTTCCCTTAAAGTCTTCAAACTTAATGGCTTCTTTCTAGAGTCTTGTTAAGCCTTTTATGGTTTCCCTCAAAGTCTTCAAGCATTTAATGCTTTATCTTCCTTTTCCTCGTATAAATAAATTAAGATTTATTTAAATAAAATCTAAAATTCACATTCACATTTAAATAAATTAATATCTATTTAAATATCTATCCAAATGCAAATTACACCATTTAATTGAAATAAATAATTTTATTTTAATTGAAAACCCCAAAATTCCTCCCACTTGCATTCTCCTACAAAATCCACTTGCATGCCTAAATCCCTTCTAGATTCTTCTAACTCTTTCTAATTAGCCTAATCCTATCCTAATCATTGTCACATTCCTAAATAAAAGGAAGTCACTTGTCAAAAACCTCCAAAGTCTTCAAAAACCATTAAAGGCTTTATGTCTTCAAATGGTTAACCTCTAAAGTCTTCCAAACCATTAAAGGCTCTTACATAACCATTTATGGTTAACTCACCTTTTACCTTTGGTTAGAGACTTTCCTCTAACTTAACCATCCTTTTGACTCATGGGTCTCTTCAAAGCATTTATTTCTTTGACTAAGGTAACCATTTAACCCTTGCACATTCATTTATCCCTTGGATAAAAGGAATATCCATTAACCTAACCCTAACCCAACCCCCTAGGGTAACCATCATGTCCCCTCAAGCATTTAATGCTCCTTATCTCTCCTCTCAAGCCTCCTCATGGTGACACTTGTCAACATGGGATTGGGTTGAAAGTCTCACATGGATTGAATATCTTTCAATCCTAACCCTTGTTAAGATTGCTCAATCTTAACCATTCATTTCCCCATTTCTTCTATAAATAGAACCCTTCTCCTCAAGCAAAAGAGGAAGCATTAGAGTATTTTTGTTATACTAGTATTAGCATAGAGTTTTTTCATAGCATCACTATCTACACTTGCATAGCATTTGTTTATCATATTCAACCATCTTGAATCTCCATATGGCATCCATGGCTAGTGCTAAAAGCTGAGAGCTACACTCATGTGGAACTTGGAGAGGAGAGGAACAAGGGAGGAGCAACTATGAGCATCTTGATTAACATTTGGAGGAGTATAGTTTATCTATTCTATGTTTGTATGCTTTCTATTTCATGCTTAATATCTCTCTTGATATGCCTGTTTAGGATAATCTTTTGTTGCTAACACTAACGTTTGTTTCTTGTGTTCTTGTGTGTGTTGTCATCGAACAGATTTTTAAATCCTTTTAGCAGAGCATTAGATAATATTTACATTTGATAATATTAGCATCAATGTTCATAATTGGCACACACACACACACATTTCCATATAAAAAAAATAGAACTCATCCCCTAGTCAAAATTACATTAGGGCTAGGGCTATGCAAGAGAATTATCGAGGTTTCTATGGGATATGACAATATTGACATATGTTTGGAGATTGTTGTCCCTTTTGTCCTTTTCCTCACACTATTCCTCTTAATTAGGAGTTCTCTTTGCTAGATCATTGATGTAAATGCTATGACCCTACTTTTGTTTTCTTCATTTTTTTCCATAGTCATGCTCTTGGAACTAGTGGATTTGTGGATGTGACATTACTCTTGTACTATTGATTTACCTTGATAGTTCTGATACTTAATGTAAGTACAGATCCAATAGCCAACAAGATGAGAGGGGGAGGATGCTGAATCATAAAAACTTAATCTTCCATAAAAACATCAGATTCAAGCTCGGTAACATATACTTCAGTAATATAACCAAAACTGCTATACATGCAAACTCAAAAGCATATAAACATCATATCACTCATAACACCAGATTTAACGTGGAAACCCAAATAGGGAAAAACCATTGTGGGATTTCAGACCCACTAAGAAATATACTCTTCTAGAGTATGCTCGGTTAAAAGCAAATCTTGTTAAAGATTACAAACACATTGCTAGATGTGACCCGGTTAAGGGATTTCCCTCAGATCTGTTAGGATCTTCACCTTGTTAGAAGTGACCTTGTTAAAGGATTTCAAACACTCAACCAGAATGTCACCTTGCTAGAGGGTTTTACAAATAAGACTATTAAGTCCACTCGGTTAAGATATTTTCTGTCACTTTCACAAAATAATAGTAATAAAAATCTATCTGCAACTTCACATCTAAAATGCTAAAGCAGATTCTTATTTGCTTAATACAATCTAGACATAGAACTAATCTTGTCCATCTGCTTGGCTTCTATACTCTGTTATTCAAACAGGTCTTCAAGCTTCTATGCTCGGTAATCACTATGTAGCATCCCTGTGCATACATTTTCCCGCATGCATTGTTTATCAACAGTTCCCTATTTATAAACAATTAGCCAACTGCTTAATCTCTTTGATCACATTTTCCATGATCAATCATAGCCATCAGATCTTCAATCTTGTCCAGGTTCAATGTATCCTTCGATTTGAAAAATGTTTTACCCTGCCTAGGAACTTGCATACATTTCTTGGAACTTGTGCTAGGGTAATGCGGTTCAATCTGCACTGTAGATCTTCATGCCGATTTTCCTTTGCCATAGATTCATTAACAAACTTCATACACAACATACCAATCATTTAATCAATTCCAGCTCATCAGCTTCCTTCATTAAATACCGCATGTAACGATTTAATGTATTCTATTACAGATCTGTTACAACTCGGTAACAACTCGGTAAATACTAAAATTCACTTGGTAGACATTCCGCCTTCATTAACCGATAGTGATAACCTTAGGGTTTACTGACTAGGTTCCTTAGGGTTTACTGACTAGGTTCTTTGCTTGGTAACATAGTATAGTATTAACCTTACAATTTACAACATATGTATGATGTTAAAACAATCTAAACATCATGATCTCATCATTGCCTAACTTAGTAATAGTTGCCCATTGAATACCTTATTCATCCCCTTATTCATCATATTCTTTCTGTGTCTTTTACCGACATCTTTATACTCATCAAATCATACTTCTCAAGATATGGCAACATCATACTAAATTAGAAAATCAATTTTTTGACATCAATGACAAAATAATAATATTAAGACAGTAAACATCCTTAATCAGTTATATCCATAATCATCAACAACCTTCTCAATATCCTTATTGAAATGCCAACAATCTCCCATTGTCTGTTATAATGCCAAATGCCAATAATCTCCCCTTTTGGCATTGATGGCAAAACCAATTGATTTGACCTAATTGATTCGGATTGCTGTGAGTTATTTGTGAGATTCTGAAATGCTCTCTTCCTGTCATCAGAATTCTCCCCCATACATTAGACTTCTCCTCTTTTCTCAGTCTTTCTTTTCTGCTTTTTTTTTTTTAGTCTTCTCAGTATTTTCCAGTCCTCTTCTCCAGTCTTCTCCCCCTTTGACAACAATGCCAAAGTAAAGAACTAAAACATAATTTCTTCCTATATGAAGTGAATTCCTACTGTAATGTGTCAACTTAGTCTCGGTCAGAGCATTTTGTCTTCAATTCCTGTTTCCTGCACACCTTTAGAAAACATCCTAAAGTGTGTAAATCAGCATCAACTCCTAAAAGATATTTTGTAGAGTCATCAAATTGATGCTTTCACCGAACTCAGTTAGTGAGTAGAAGATAGGGGTAGGACCCCTAACTTACTTGTGAGATACTCAAAAGTGTCCCTTGGTAGTGTCTTGGTGAAGATATCTGCTATTTGTTCCTTTGTGCTAACATACTCCAACACCATTTTCTTCTCTTGAGCTTCTTCTCTAAGATAATGATATTTGATAGAAATGTGCTTTGTCTTAGAGTGCATAACAGGATTCTTCAAAATGTTAATGGCACTAGTATTGTCATAGAATATAGTTACTGGCTCGGTAACTTTCTCATTTATACCTTCCAACAGTTGTTTGATCCATGCTATGTTGGTACAATTCAATGCTGCAGCAACGTATTCAGCTTTTGCTGTTGATTGTGAAACACATCCTTGTTTCTTGCTAAGCCAACTCACTAGTCTTTCTCCTAAAAAGAAAGCTCCTCCACTTGTGCTTTTCCTGTCATCAATGTTGCCTGCCCAATCAGCATCAGTATAAACTTTTAAATCAAAATCATTTCCTTTCTGATATACTAATCCATAATCCTCGGTGCCTTTCAAGTATCTAAAAATTATTTTGATTGCTGTCATGTGTGTTTCCTTAGGATCTGCAAAGAATCTTGCAACTATACCTACTGCATGTGCTATGTCTGATCTGCTGCGAACAACATATTGTAGCTTTCCAATCATGGATCGATAAAGTGTCTCATCAACAGATGCAGATTCATCATTCTTTGATAGTTTACAGTTGGTAGTCATAGGAGTACTTACTGGTTTTGAATCCTCCATTCCAAATTTCTTCAAGATTTCCTTTATGTACTTGGATTGAGTAATGAAAATCTCATTTTTCATTTGCAGTATCTATAAACCTATAAAATACTTTATCTCATCGATTAATGACATCTCAAATTCTTTGCTCATTTCATTTCCAAAGTTCTTGCATAAAGAGTCATTTTCACAAAATATAATATCATCAACAAATATGGCTGAGATCAATATTCCATTTTCATCATTCTTCATGTACATATTGCTGTTCTCACTTGTCCTTATAAAACCAATCTTAATCAAATAAGAGTGCAATCTTTCATACCATGCTCTAGGTGCTTGTTTCAGACCATATAATTCTTTGTTCAATTTACATACCTAATCTTTACTCTTGTCTTCAACAAATCCTTTAGGTTGTTCAATAAAAACTTCTTCTTCTAATATTCCATTCAGAAATGCAGATTTGACATCCATTTGATATACCTTGAAGTTTTTGAAAGCAGCATATACCAACAATGTTCTGACTCCTTCAAGTCTAGCCACAGGTGCAAAAGTTTCACCATAATCAATTCCTTCTTCTTGAGCATAACCTTTGCATACTGGTCTTGCTTTATTTCGAATGACCTCACATTTTTCATTTAGCTTGTTTTTGAAAATCCACTTTGTACTCATTACATTTTTGTCCTTCGGCTTGGGATTAGTGTCCATGTGTCATTCTTCTTGATTTGATCAATCTCTTCTATCATAGCATTTATCCAATCTTCACTGTTAAATGCCTCTTTCACTATTCTCGGTTCAAATTCAGATATCAGACATGTGTTCTGTCTCATTTTGTTCCTTGCCATCATTGGATCATCCTTATCTCCTATAATCTGACTTGGTGCATGATGTCTTCTGACATACTTGGCTAATATAGGCACAATAGGCTCTGTATGATCTTCTTCATCACTCGGTAACTGGATATTCTCTTCATTTTCTTCAACACTTTTCTCGGCAGGACTTGTTGGTTGAACATAGACAAATTCATCATAATCTTCTGGTTCTTTGGAATTTCCTTCATCATTTCTTTCTGCAAATTCATCAATTTTACATTTTCACTTTCTACTATTTTGTTAGATGATTTGATCAAACATTTAAATGCTTTGCTTCTAGAAGAATAACCTAGAAATGTTCCTTCTTCACTTTTTTGATCAAACTTACCATTTCTATCATCTTTGTGTACATAGCATCTACTTCCAAAGATTTTAAAATAACTTACATTAGGTTTCTTGTCATACTAGATTTCATATGGTGTCTTCAAAGTACCTTTCTTCAGTTGTACTCGGTTCAGGGTGTAAACTGTTGTGCTTATTGCTTCTCTCCAAAATGTTTGTGGCACTTTCTTTTCAATCATCAGGGTTCTGGCACAATCCACAATAGATCTGTTTCTTCTCTCAGCTATTCCATTTTGCTGTGGAGTTCTCGGTGCAGAGACTTGTCTTTTAATACCATGATCATTGCAGAATAAGTTGAACTCATCAGATGTGAACTCTCCTCCTCTATCTGATCTAAGACATTTCAGTTGTCTTCTTGTTTCATTTTCAACTCTTGCCTTGTACCATTTAAACATTTGAAAAGCTTTTGATTTTTCTTTTAAAAACATTACCGACATCATCCTTGAATAGTCATCCACAAATAATATGAAATATTTGTCACCATAATAACTTTGAACTTTCATAGGACCACAAAGATCAATATGCACAAGATCTAAAATTTCCTTAGAGGTGTATGACTTACTTGTAAAGCTTGATCTTGTCATTTTACCCATCTGGCATCCTCAGCACATAGCATTCTTAGGTTTTTCAAGACTCAGTAGACCTCTTACTCGGTGCTTCTTACTTATTTTGATTAGATTATCAAAATTTACATGACTAAACCTTTTATGCCATAACCATGTATCATCTATCTTTGCATACAAACACTTGTTTCGAGTTGAGTCAAGGTGAAATGTATTACCTTTTGTTTGTGTCCCGGTAGCAGCTAACTTTCCATGCTTGTCACGAACTTTGACAATTCCTTTCTGAAATTCTATTCGGTAACCTGTATTGTTTAGCTGTGCTACACTCAACAAATTGTATTTCAAACCTTCAACCCAATAAACATCTTTGCATCTTGCATTGTCAAGAAGTGTTATAGATCCTTTACCTCTTACTAGACATGGTGCATCATTACCAAATCTTACATAGCCTCCATCATAATCTTCTAACATAACAAACTTGTGTTTATCACCCGTCATATGATGTGAGCATCCACTATCTATGATCCAAGAATCATTAGTATTTATGTGAGATATTAGGGCTTTTTCTTCATACCTTTCTTCATCTAATCCATCTTTGATAGCCACATAAACTACTTCCTCTGTATCAGTTTCATCTGATTTATCATCGTTGGATTCCTCATCGGCTATTAAGCATGTCTTTCTATCTCTTCTTCTGAAGTCTCGGTGTCCTCTGTAATGATTATCTTTCTGTCTTTCATCTCGGTAATCTCTCTTTTCAGTAGAATCTTTGTCAGGACAGTTAGAAGCCATATGTCCTATTTTATCACAATTGAAACATTTCAAAGGTAGTTTTCCTTTATACTTACCTTTGCCTCTCGGTAACCTTCTAGCTAATAGTGCTTCAAACTCTTCCTGCTTTCTGATTTCCTCATATAGTTTGTGTACTTCTTCCATGTTCTTACAAAATCTTTCACTTGCTCCACTGTGATCTCCTTCAGAGTACTTGTACTTTCTTTCATTGTAATCATTAGATTCATCAAGATGAAAAGAACTAAATGCAGATTCAACTTTATTTACCGAAGATCTACTCTTATCAAAGTTACTTAACTCAAATGCATGTAGCTTACCAATAGTAGCATCTAAAGAAACTGACATATTAGCTACAAACCTCAATTCATTGATTGCAGAGACTCAGATTGCATAAGCCGGTAGAAGGGTTCTTAACAACTTACTTGTTATATCCTTTTCTTCAATAGTTCCACCTGCTCCTTTGATTTGATTGACAATCTCCTTTAGTCTTGTAATGTACTGGGTTATGTTCTCACCTTCATTCATCCTTATAGATTCAAGTTGTCCTCTTAGACTATCCACTTTTGCTCTTTGAACATGTTCATCACTGCCATATACAGATATGAGCTTGTCCCACATTGCCTTTGCATCATTGCAGCCTTCTAGATCATCAAACTCTGAGTTGGTCAATGCAGATGTTATTTCAATCATTGCTTGGATATGTTCTTGCTTTGCCTTTATTTCTTCCATAGTCAATGGATAGGTGCTCGGTGTGATGAAATCATTCTCCAGATAATATACAACATATTCTCCAATTCCTGATAGGTGCAACTTCATCGTTTTCTGCCATGTAGAGAAACTTGACTTGTTCAACTTCGGTGCATCCCTCTTATACATCTTTGGATCTTTGCCTCAAGTACCTTTAAACTTTTTCTTCCAGAGTCCAAAGCTCTGATACCAATTGATAGTTCTGATACTTAATGTAAGTGCAGATCCAATAGCCAACAAGATGAGGGGGGGGGGTGAATCATACAAACTTAATCTTCCATAAAAACATCAGATTCAACCTCGGTAACATATACTTCAGTAATATAACCAAAACTGCTAAACATGCAAACTCAAAAGCATATAAACATCATATCACTCATAACACCAGATTTAACGTGGAAACCCAAATAGGGAAAAACCACTGTGGGATTTCGGACCCACTAAGAAATATACTCTTCTAGAGTATGCTCGGTTAAAAGCAAATCCCGTTAAAGATTACAAACACATTGCTAGATGTGACCCGGTTAAGGGATTTCCCTCAGATCTGTTAGGATCTTCACCTTGTTAAAAGTGACCTTGTTAAAGGATTTCAAACACTCAATCAGAATGTCACCTTGCTAGAGGGTTTTACAAATAAGACTGTTAAGTCCACTCGGTTAAGAGAATTTCTGTCACTTTCACAAAATAATAGTAATAAAAATCTATCTGCAACTTCACATCTAAAATGGTAAAGCAGATTCTTATTTGCTCAATACAATCTAGACATAGAACTAATCTTGTCCATTTGTTGGGCTTCTATACTCTGTTATTCAAACAGGTCTTCAAGCTTATGTGCTCGATAATCACTATGTAGCATCCTGTGCATACATTTGCCCACATGCATTGTTTATCAACAGTTCCCTATTTATAAACAATTAGCCAACCGCTTAATCTCTTTGATCACATTTCCCATGATCAATCATAGCCATCAGATCTTCAATCTTGTCTAGGTTCAATGTATCCTTCAATCTGAAAAATGTTTTACCTCACCTAGGAACTTGCATACATTTCTTGGAACTTGTGCTAGGGTAATGCGGTTCAATCTGCGCTGTAGATCTTCATGCCGATTTTCCTTTGCCATAGATTCATTAACAAACTTCATGCACAACATACCAATCATTTAATCAGTTCTAGCTCATCAGCTTCCTTCATTAAATAACGCATGTAACCATTTAATGTATTCTGTTACAGCTCGGTTACAACTCGGTAACAACTCGATAAATACTAAGCTTCACTCGGTAGATATTCCACCTTCATTAACCGATAGCGATAACCTTAGGGTTAACCGACTAGGTTCTTTGCTTGGTAACATAGTATAGTATTAACCTTACAATTTACAACATATGTATGATGTTAAAACAATCTAAACATCATGATCTCATCATTGTCTGACTCGGTAATAGTTTCCCATTGAATACCTTATTCATCCCCTTATTCATCATATTCTTTCTGTGTCTTTTACCGACATCTTTATACTCATCAAATCATACTTCTCAGGATATGGCAACATCATACTGAATTAGAAAATCAATTTCTTGACATCAATGACAAAATAGTAATATTAAGACAGTAAACATCCTTAATTAGTTATATCCATAATCATCAACAACCTTCTCAATATCCTTATTGAAATGCCAACAATCTCCCATTGTCTGTTATAATGCCAAATGCCAACAGATTTGTGGATGTGACAATACTCTTGTACTGTTGATTTACCTTGAAGTTTGTTCTTCTATATTGTCAATTTGATTAACAATATTCAAAACTATCTTGAGTAGATTAAAGGATCACTAACATAAGGTTATTATAGACCAACCCCACTACTAAATTAAATTTACAATTGTCAAAGTTATTCATAAACATCAAGTACATATGCAAGTGATCTACATGTTAATTTTCATGTAATTTTCTATTTTTTGAAAGAGTTCCAATCAAAGTGTGCATAGACTAATGTAAATAATAATCAATAGATGCTTTGATATAAAATTATGCACCTTGAATTCCATCAAATACTACTACATATCAGCAAATCACATGAAATGGGCACCAAGTTGACACATGACAAAAGTAAAATAGATGAAAGCCTACTGATTATACATTTGAATTTTTAGAGGTCAAATTTGTGTGATACAAGATTAATCTCAAGTTGTTATTATTTACATCTCTTGACACGCTCTCTCATCCCAATGATGGATCACAAAGTGTAATCCGAAACATTGATGCAAAAAAAGATACACATAATCAAATATAGAAGTAGCTTAATGAATGTTATGGATTGTGGAAATCTGATAAAATTAATTAGGGAATAACCATGTTAATGTGGGGAATGAGTATTTAAACGTAGAAGACAATAATAAACATAATAAATATCAAATGTATAAAAATATGAATAGATACAAATAAAACATTATTGAAAATATAGAATAATATGTAAAAAAAAAAGAATAATAAATAAATAAAATAATTCTAATTTTACAAAAATATAACATTTATTTCTCCGAGAGGAGATCTACAATGGGATCAACATCATCCCTAAACAAAACACCATTTCAAGATGAATTTGACGTCCATTTTCCTGGCAAGGTAGTGATAGGGTAGTGGAGCTGAATTGAAATGCCTGTATTAGCTGCCAATGGAGGAATATATCTCAGAATAGAAATTTGTCACCTAGTGTCAAAATTTCATTGCCTCTAATTGAAATTTGTCAGAAGAAGATTGAGGGCAATAAATTCAGCTTGATATTTATTTTGCATGGCCATAATTTGGGACCTTTTTTTTGGCTACAAATTGCAGCTTTTCATTGACATACCTCAAGTTGCATTTCAACAATAAAATTGATGAATCTGAAGCATTGGAATCGTCTCCCATGGACTCTTTTAAAGGTAAAGGTATTTGAAACCTTTTGTTAAGATTGTGTAAGAAAATAATTGTTAAAGCCTTCTCACACATACTGAGAAAAAAAGAATTTGATTTAGTATTGAGGCTGTGCAAGTTTGTAAAATGTAGGTTAGCAGTGTTTACATCGAAAGACCCATGATTCTTTAGCTGAATAGAGTTTTGTTCATCTTATTTTTTTGAGTCTCATTCAAAACGACATATTGCAGATTTTTTTCTTACCATGTAAAAGTGTATGGTTGGCATGAGCAATTATGGGGCTTTCACTTCATGGCAATTACTTGAATTTCTTGTCAATAAATTCCAAATCCCCTTCAAGAAATGTAGGTCAGTGATGTCAAAACTTAGCCAAGAGATTGAGAAAAGTCATGCAAATGGAGATGGCTCTGATGGTTCATCTTTTAATCTTGAAGACATCAATGAGTTTCCAAAACAGCTGCACAAGGCAAACCCCAAATATCTGTTCGAGTATTGTGCACTATGTTTTTGTTGCAATTTTTTTTTACCATGGAAAAGTGTATGGTTACCATTAGTGATTATGGGGACTCTCACCACATGGCAAAGAAAATGGTTCTCAATGACCTGTTGGGTGCTATGACTTAGATAATTACCTGAATTTCTTGTAAGATAAATTCCCAAAAAACACTTTGTGGAGCTTAGTCTATTGGAATGTTTTATCATAAAAATTTTAACTATGCTTTTTCTCCTATCAAGTCTTGTCTACAGATGATGTTGCTGGCGTTGAGACGTCCCTTCAATAAGAAAAGTTGGTCAGTGATGTCAAAACTTAGCCAAGAGATTGAGACGAGTCATGCAAATGGAGATGGCTCTGACGGTTCATCCTTCAATCCTGAAGAGGTCAATGAGTTTCTGAAGTAGCTACACAAGGTAGGCACCAAATATGTATTCAAGCTATTGTGCAGTATGTCTTGAGCAACTGATGAAATTGATTAGATTGAGGATACCCCCGAGGATACAGATTTTGTAGAAGATGATGAATGAAGTTGGAAAAAACAATACATGTTTTAAGAATGTACAACCTAAAATACTTGACCTATAATTGATTAACACGTTCTTGGCATTCTCTGATCTATACAAAATGTGGAGTATCTCATATATATGTTGTTTGTTTTCTTAGTACATGATATTACTTAATTATTTATATATATGTATATGTTGCTTGCTTAGTATAGGGTGTATATGTGTTTATTTTCTTGTATAGGTATACTGTTGAGAACAAATATGTAATAATGTTCATGTTTATGGGACTTGAGGAGGCTTTACCTATATATTATGTTTGAATATTTTGTAGTTTTCTAAATCAATTTGTCTAGAAAATGTGCCATCATTTGTAGGATTTGTTTAATTTTGAGTTGTCTGTTATTTTAGAATCAGAATGACCAGTGTTCTCTGAGAGAATGTACAATGCAGAAGCTGCAAGGTCAAGCTCATTGTCAATAAGGGGCTCAACATAAGGCCGACTATTGAATTGTTTCCCTTACCAATGAAACAATAGAGAAATACTAAAAGCTCATAGATGGTTTAGTCACTTAAATAATTTTAAATTTTAAAATTCTTAATTAGAATTATTGTATTGCATCTATAGGATGCTTTCCCCTGTTTGCAAATAGGTTTTTAATTTGCATGTATGCAGTGTTATCCCGTTTTCAACGAAACAAGGGATTATTACTGCTGGCTTCTCCCATGCCATACGTCGCTTGCGGACTCCCCATTGAAAACACTGTACAGATGTCAAATATGCTTTGAGAAAACTCCAATCTCTGAACCCCCAAAATCCTCACTCTAATTCTTCCTCTGTTTTAGTTAAACTCATATAGAATTCTTGTTGACAACAAAAAAAAAAAAAGGTAAAGTAATTAATATATTTCAAATTAATTTTAATTTTTAATTGAATATGATGTAAAAGGTGAAGCAATTAATATATTTCAAATTAACTTTTAGTTTTAATGTCTAGATTGAAACCTATATACAATTCTTATCAATAAACCTTATAATCAAACAAAATGTAAAACATGAATTAATACATTCTAAAATTGATCAAGATGTGAGCTATTTTGATGTAATTACATTTATGATAAAATATAGATGTGTTCAACAAAGGGAAATATTAATTTTGGAGGTAATTGAACATTGATAAATGTAATCTCAAACCATATATAAAAGGCAAATAAATAATCTCTATAGGCAAAACAAGATAAACAAAGCCTAAGGAAAAACCAAAAGCTAGCAACACTAGATCATCATTATTTATCATGAAGAAATTTTTGAGAGTATCACAACTTTAAAAATCCAAATTACTAATAAATATGTTGCAACATCATTAAAAGAACATATGACTATGAAAGAAGGAATGAATAGCAAGTCCAACACATATCTTGATTCCTTGTGACAAACAAAACAATAATTCTTATCTATTGTAGAAGAAAATTAGACAAGAATAATACTATGATGTTGGTTTTCATTTTGCTAAAAAGAGTTGGATGACAATTTTGAATCACCAACAAATCTTACTCTAAGCTAACCTTCAATTGTTATTTTACCCTCTAAAGGTACAAAAATAAGTTTATAAAAAATATTATGATGTTATGATTCCCTCAAAGAGTTTTATGACCTTGGGGAATTAGTTGGATGTGATGGTTATATAGTGTTGGTTGACAAAGGATATCATCAAATATAGAAGTTAGATAAAGTGGATACAAAAGGTGAAGAAAGAAATGTATGGCCTCCTTTACAAGTTGATACCATGACAGTTAGAACTAGCGTTATGGACATTTCATTCCTTAATAATAAAAAATGTATTCTCTAATATTCAAATAAGATAGAAGAAAATATTTACATATATTATTGTTAATGTTGAATGATCTAACTACAAAAAATACAAACATGTTATACCTTTATTTCAATTATATACTCAATTAGGGTTACAATAAGGTTCAATCAGAGTTAGGGTTAGGATGAGATTTCTATTAGGGTTGGAGTTAGAATTCAATTCAAGTTATAGGATAAATATTTGAGCTAAGGTTAAATTACATTTACAATTCAAATGTGATTAGGGTTCAAGTTTAGTTAGGGTTAGGGTTGAGGATAGGTTAGGGTTAGGGTTAAATTATGGTTAGAGTTCAAATAAGGTTAGGGTTAAGATTAGGTTATGGTAGGAGTTAAATTAAGGTTGTGGTTAAATGGTTAGTTAGGATTGGATTTAAAGAAGGGTTAACATTCAATACGGATTAAGATTAGGGTTTAATTAGGGTTAGACTTAAAGTTAAGATTCAATTGTGGTTAGGGTTTGTGTTAAAAGTATAATTATAAATAGGGTTATAATTATGGTTAAAGTTAAAATTAGAATTAGGGTTGGGTTTAGAATTAGATTTATAAATAGAGTTTAGGGTTAAATTATGGTTTTAAGATTAGGGTTATAGTTTAATTAGGGTTAAAGTTAAGTTTAGTGTTCAATCTGTTAAATTTAGTGTAGTGTGCAATTATGGTTATGGTTTAATTAGGGTTACAATTCAAGTAGAGTTATAGAAGAAATATTTGAGTTAGGATTAAATTATAGTTACAATTCAAATATGGCTATGATTAAGGTTAGGGTTCAATTAGGGTTATACTTCAAGTTTAATTAGGGTTCAATTATAGGAAATTATTGAGCTATGGTTAAGGTTAGGTTTAGAATTAGAATTAGGGCTAGGTTTAGAAATAGAATTAGGGCTAGCGTTAGAATTAGAATTAGATATATGATTAGAATTAGTGTTAAATTATGGTTATGGTTTGGGTTAGGGTTCAACTAGAGTTAAATTTAAGGTTAGTGTTCAATTTGGGTTATAGTTCAATTAGAGTTATAGAAGAAATATGAGAGAGAATTTTGTAAGGATAACTATTACAATGTACAAAGACATTGATGGGAGTAACTTTTTAACAACAAACTCACAAGAGCCTTAAAACCTTTAAATATCAATATTTGAGGAACATAATGGGATGAGTTGAAATTGTGTTATAAAGAAAATGGGTAGAATTGAAATCCATTACTGTAGTTAATATTGTATTCTGAGATACATGTAACAAGTACCTTAAATACTTTTTTTTCTTTATGAAGATTATTTTTAATATAATTTCTTTTTTGCTTGCTTCTTTACCCTATGTTGCTACTTATTTTGTATGTAGACTGGAGCAACATCACACACACAAACATAGATAGGTATATGCATTGACATTATCTATATAGATTCTTGAGAATTCTTACAACTTACTATTGATGGAGTAGAGTGTGCATTTGTGTAGTCTTATTGATATAGGATGTACTCAGATAGATACAATTTTCTTCATCTAATAAACATATTTAAACACTACAAATGGATCTAGAGAGATATCATAGAAATTTGGGTCCAAATACTGTGTTATAGAAAACATTGAATGGAAATCCATTATTAATCAAGAGTAGGATTACAGATCGAAACAAATCATAGAAAGTAATTTAAAAATATATTGGAGTAATTAAAAAACTTGACAACCATTATTAATCAAGTGTAGCATGAGAGATGGACACAAAGCCTTACAAGAAATCAAATAATATATTGGAATAATTAAACAACTGAGCAATCAAATATTATTTAAACTAAATTAAGATCTTTTTTCAAATTTGTGACCTATACATATATATTTGATCTTTTGATAATAAAATATGCAACATGATTTTGGAATGATAACTTGATCTCCAACCCATCTAGAGGCATCACTCTCAATCTAATGCAAATATTTGAATTAGTGTTAATAATCAAGTAGGGTAGGGAATATGGTTATAGTAAGGGTTAAGTTTTTTTTTAAATGATATCTCTCGGCGTATTTTACCTATATTTTTGAAAATATAGGTATACTAGTTGATATATAATTATATAAAACCACTTCTTTAAAATTTCATCATTATACAATTTTTTTTTATGGAGGTCATCAAATTTACCCAGGACATGATCCCGATGTGATCCCTTTTCAAGATGTCGAAGCCATGCGCTCAAGAAGACTTGATCTTGGTGGGCTCATTAAGAACCATTCAACTTCACCAATAAATCAAAAACCCATTGACAATATGCAAATTTCAAAATTACATAATTAAATTTAAAAACAAGAAAGGTAAAACTCCCTCCCTAGCCATGCACTTCCCCAAAGAAATTTAAAATTCAAATTAGAATGTAACAAACAACGCACCTCAAAGCTTCACAACCTGTATTCTTTAAAAAAATTGAAAAGAGGGAAAAAAAAGCATACAAAGAAAGCAACGTTACGAAGTCATAACGGTCCAGTAGTCGTTACACTGTTGTACAATTCTCTTCAAAATTTCAAATGCATCAGCCATGGACCCAATTTTTACAAATTAAGCTATTCTACACTGAATTTTCTTTCTCTGCCATTTGCTGGTGATAACACTCAGAGCTTCATTTGCAGTAGGGTTTAGTAGAGTAGTTGGGATCTTATTTTGTTAAGGTGGGTGCTGATGAAGATTATACGTGTAGCGAGTATGGTGGTAACCACCATATCCTGGAGATCCATAACACCCACTGGAAGATATTGCAGATGAAGATTGTTTCTTCTTCTTCATAACACCCACTGGAAGATATTACAGATGGAGATTGATACGAAGATTGATTCCTCTTTTCAATAACACCCACTACAAGATAGCAGGGGCAACCTGCTTCTGCTCAAATTATGGTAGAGGGAGGAGGAAATTGTTGCTCACATTGAATTGAAGAGTCAAGGATTAAGAGCATCATATTGGAGAAGATTTTCAATATGGTGGATCCCTGTTATTATGTCATTTGTGTTGTTCCACACAAGCTGATTGTTCAAGGCAATCTTGTAAAGATCTTGCAGAGGGACAAGACTTATTTGAGGGCTTTGAGTAGATGCATTCGAGGAAACTAGAGTTGAGAATGAAGGGCGTGATCTTTGCCTCAGCCCGCTAAGAGCTGGAAGAGCTCTAGGGTGAAAGTTAAATTAGGTCGTTTCATATGGTACTCTCAATTTTCTCTTTCCATTGGCTTTACTTTTATCTCAAGCCTCCTGCTATGGTCTTGCAGGTCAATTTAATGCAGCTAAATAGATGGTAAGGTTATTAAATGTGAGGTGATTAATAATTAATAGTCGAAGATTTTTTAGCCCATTTTGCCTAAGGCTTATTTTACGCGGAATTTTTGTGTAGTGGAAGAGTAGAAATGAAGTGTCTGATTCGCTTCGCTGGAAGACTTGCTGCTTTGATGGCTACTCTAGGATATATTCAGGCCTTGGGGTATGTATCAACTTTTGAGTGCAGATTAGTTTGTTTCTTGTTGAATGGAGATGTTTGTAATAAAAAGGCTAGTTTACTCTGTGGCTTGAATGAAATAAAATGGCAAAACATCGACGAACGGTTGCTTAGAGGTACGCCCATTATAGGGATATTTTCATTTTGTCAGAGATAAGACTTTAATTTTGAGATTTACCTTGTTCTAAAGCTTCTTTTCATTTAGAGGCATCTTTTAGGTACTTGCTGATATCCGTGAGATTTACCCTGTTTTGAAGATGTTTTCAAAGTCTTATGAATGTGTCCAACATAATGGTTTTATTGTTGATGATCTTGGTATACCAGTTATGTGTTCGAAGCGTATTTATCATGTTTGACATTCTTATAATAAAGATCCATAAAAAAATATGTTAGTCCTTTGATGATTGTTGAATATCCATAATTTCAAATTAACTTATCCCTTGATAAAAGACGAATCCGTGCCCCTTTTCTTTAGCTTCCTTCCTTTTCGCATCACTTGCTCTTCCATTAGCCCTTATTCTTTCAGTACTTCGGTATTTTTTCTTCTGATCTCTTCCAACACCTCAATTTCATTCATAAATTTAATAACATCTGCACTCAATTCTGTAAGTTTTCCATCTTTTGTTTGATGTAATTCAATATGTCCTGTTGTAACAGTTGGTTTTGTTGATTGATTCGAAGGGCTTTTTGTTTCACTGTTCTATTCTCTATTAATCAGAGATACGAATAACTGCCTTTCCCCTATTGCTGAATCGAGTATATCACCAATGGAAAATCGATTGCCATGATTTTTCCCACATACCCAACTTATTTTGAAGCTCGTGGACTTCTTGTTTCCATGAACCATTTTCTTGAAGATAAGCCTCCTCCATGCTCGCTGACATAGATCTAAGTAGGTTCCTCTCATTTTCTACTGAATCAAGTCTATGATTATAGTTCTCTAATTTCAACTTTAGAGATTCATTTTCAATAGTCAGTTCTTTGAATTTTTGCTTTAAATGTGTTCATTCATAGGTAATCAATTGCACTTGAGTTTGCAAGGCTTCCACTCTCTTTGCATTGCTCTCCGAGAGAGACGTTAGACTAAATCTTTCATCCTCCACAGAGCTTAGTGTGACTTCAAATTCTCCCTTACAAATATCCCACAAGGTCCATCTTCACTCATTTTTTTCCTTTTAACTATTTAGTTTCATTAATGGATTGATTCAAATTATTTTCCAGCTCAGTGTTTTTTCTAATTATTTTTTTCCATTTTTGCATGTAATTCTTCATTCCTATAATTTAACTGGTCTTCCAATTTTATTTTTTCATGTCTTAGTTGAATGCGTGCTTCTTCATGTTTACAGCTCAACAGTCTTGTTTCATTGAGCTCATTTTGTAGCCCTGCCACTCTGACTTCCAACTTTATCTTAGATGAAGTGTTTCTGGTTCGATTTTCTTGTTTCAAGAATCTCATTCAGCAGCTCTGCAACTTATTCTTTCAAATTCACCTTACATGGATCCCACAATCTCTGATCCTCACTCATCTTTGCTCTTAATTTCATAACATCAGCATTCCATTTTTTTCCACTCAGGTTTTTTGGTCATTGTTGTAATTTTTGGCTCAAGCACATATCTTCCCTTCACTACAGAATCAAAGCCTATTTTGCACCTCCACAATTGTTCATAAAAACAATTTTTCCAGAATGTTTATCCTACCTATTAATTGCGAGTGTATACTGTATCAAAACTTTACTGATATTTTTTCAATATTCATGATGTATTCCTTCAAAACAGATTCCTTGCCATATAGCTTATTGCTTAGAGTCATGTACATTTGTTAGTTGGTTGTTCAAATTGAGTTCAACATTGAAATTTACCTTGGTGAGGTTTTTTCATCCATTTTCCAAACATTATTTTTATAACGATGTCCATAGATCTCACCATTCATGCTTGAGTTCATCATGGCAAGTTCAAGCATTTAATTGAAAACACTAAAACCAAGCATGTGTTCAACATCATATTGGCATCCATAGATTTAATGAATGCTAAAAACTAGGAATAGCTAATGAATAACTAGAGAATTTGCCAAAATCAAAGGAGTTGTATTGAACAAATATATGTTACTGTTTTGGTAATCCGTAATAGACCATTAATAGAAGAAGCGGTCTTTGATCATATGATATTTCAAGGATTCTGCAGTCCAAAGCTTTATGAGTTAGTTTTTGATAACTTCTCTCTATTGATGAAATAATAATTAAATTCCTGAACGCTAGCATATAAATTGAACATTAATACAAGAGCGGTAAAAAAATAAAAACAAAAAACCTTCAATCATGTTGAGTAAACTGGAGCAAGAAAAGAGAACTAGAGATATAATCCATCATGAAAAGTTCACAAAATTAATTTAAAAAAACTAGCAACTATTTATCCAAGCATTTCCTCATAGTCTCCAACCTGAAATTGCCTACTCTTGACACATAGGCCTGCAATCTTTCTCTTCTTTAAGATGTCTTTCAACTTTGTCAAATTCTCAGTTCTCCATAGGAACTTCTCTAAGTACCCATCTGATTTCCTGGCATTTGCTCTTCCTCCAGTAAGTTCGTTTGAGACAATATTATCTTGATGGGGTTTTTTCATCCATTTTCCAACACTACTGAAATATTACAGAATGCGGATTTTGAACTGTCTTAGAGTTCTATGAATCTAATTCTGATTATTCATCATATGTAACGATACATGCCCTATCTATCGTTTTAGTAATGATCTTGTATAGGAAACTGGTCAAAAACCATCCTTGTGTTTTCTAAGACATTCTTTGGGTCCAATGTAATTAGGTATATTTTGACTCAATATTATTCGGAAGAGGCGTTTTTAATCCATTTTAAAACAATTTTGAAATGTTACACAATGGAGGTTTTGAACTTTTTCTCAGAGTTGTATGAATCTAGTTCAGAAGATTCATGAATATTTATGGTACACACAATGTCTTGCAGGTCAATTTCATGCAGCTAACTAGCTGGTAAGATTATTAAATATGGAGTGATTAATTATAACAATATAAGAATTTTCAGCCCATTATGCTTAAGGCTTAATTTTACATGGAAGTTTTGTTTAGTGGAAGAGTAGAAGCCAACTGCTTTGTGGGTGTTCTAGAATATATGCAGTCCTTGAGGTATGTCATCAACCTTTGAATGCAGATTAGTGTGTTTGTTGTCGAATGGAGATGTTGTAATAAACGACTAGTTTTCTATGTGGCTGGAACAAAACAAAATGGGAGAACATCTACAAACGGTTGACTAGAGGTACGCCCAGTATAGGGATATTTTCATTTTGCCAGAGATAAGGTTCTAAATTTGAGATTTATCTTGTTCTAAATGTGCTTTTCATTTAGAGGGATTTATTAGGTACTTGCTGATATTTGTGAGATTTGCCCTGTTTTGAAGATGTTTTCAACAAGAGAGATTATTTATTCTTATAGTCTCTGAATATGTCCAACATAATGGTTTTATTGTTGATGATCTTGGTATACTAGATCTGTGTTTGAAACATAATCATGTTTGACATTCTTGTGATTAAAATCCATAGAAAAATATGCTACTCTTTGATGATTGCTCAATGCAGAATATCCTTGAGCTATACTTCTAAATTACCTTATCCCTTGATAAAAGATGAACCTATTCTCCTTTTCTTTAGCCTCCTTCCTTTTTTCATTTCTTTCTTTCTCATCACTTGCTTTTCATTTAGCCCTTCATATTCTTTGAGTGCTTTGGTATTTTTCCTTCCGATCTCTTTCAACACCTCAATCTCATTCGTAAGTTTGACAATATTTGCATTCAATTCTGTAAGTTTTCCATCTTTTGTTTGAAGTAATGACTTTCTATTCAATATGTCCTGTTGTAACAGTTGGTTTTGTTGATTAAGTAGAAGGGCTTCTTGTTTAACTATTTATGCTTTGTTAACCAGAGATATGAGTAACTGCCTCTCCCCTGTCACTGAATCGAGTATATCACTAGTGGAAACTCAATTATAATGAGTAACTTTATTATCGAGTATTACCCGACTCATTTTGAAGCTCACGACTTCTTGTTTCGATAAACCATTTTCTTGAAGATAAGGCTCCTCCATGCTTTCTGACATAGATCTAAGTGAGTTCCTCTCATTTTCTACTGAATCAAATCTATGATTATAGTTCACTAATTTCAACTTCAGAGATTGATTTTCGATAGTCAGTTCTTCAAATTTTTTGCTTAAATGTTTTCGTCCATAGGTAATCAATTGCACTTGAGTTTGCAAGGATTCCACTCTCTTTGCATTGCACTCTGAGAGACATTAGACCCAATCTATCATCTCACAGAGAGATTAGTGTATCATTATAATCCCGTAGTTGTGACAAATTCACAATTGCTACACAATTCTACGAAAGTTTTCCTTCATTAAGATCATTTCGCACTTTTACAATTGTGACTTCAAATTCTCCCTTACAAGTACCCCAAAGGTCCATTTCAGCCATTTTTTCCGTTAACTGTTTAGTTTCGTTTATGACTTGATTAAAATAATTTTCATAACTCAGTTTTTTCTCTACTTATTTCATTGCATAAGACTTGATTATTTGGGCCAGAATCTTTTTTTTGTTAAGCTTTTTCTGTAGCTTTACAACTGTTCCTTCCAAATTCACCTTACAAGTATCCCAAAAGCAGCCATTTTTAATCATCTTTACCTGTAATTCCTCATTCCTGTCTTTCAACTAGTCTTCTAATTTTATTCTTTAATGCCTTAGCTGAATGCATGCTTCTTCACGTTTCCCGCTCAACACTCTTGTTTCATTGAGCTCATTTTGCAGCCCTGCAACTCCGACTTCTAATTTTACCTTAGAGGAATCCCAACTTTTGCCTTCAATTCTTCAGTCTCATCACTGTATTCTTTTACTACTTACCAATGACTACTTTATTTCATCAATTTAGTGCACAATTCTTCATGTTTCCTAATCAAAATTCTTGCTTCATTAAGCTCACCTTCGAGCTGTACAACTCTTCCTTCCAACTTTACCTTAAAAACGTTGGACAATTATCCCGCTTCAGACATTTTAACTTGTAATTCCTTAATTCTATTGCCGAACTCTTTCAACCTGTCCTCCAAACCAGTTTTTTTGATGTTTTGCTTAGTGCACAATTCTTCACGTCTTTGGTTGATGTTTTAGTGCTATGTTTCATTAAGCTCAGTCATCTCCGCCTTGCATGAATCCCACAATCCCTGTTCCTCAGTCATCTTTTCTCTTAATTTCATAGCATCACCATTCCATTGTTTCCACTCGTGTTTTTTGTTGTTGTTTTTTTTTTTTTCCTGATCCTCAGTCATCTTTTCTCTTAATTTCATAGCATCACCATTCCATTGTTTCCACTCGTTTTTTTTGTGTTTTTTTTTCTTTTTTTCTTTTATAGGGGTCGTTGTTTTAGCTTGTGCAGAAGTCCTCATGCTTCGGCTCAACACATTTCTTCTCTTCACTACAGAATGAAAGCTCATTTTGCGGAGTCTGATTTTTAGGTTGTGGTGAATTTGTTGAATAGGCAGACTTTTGAGGATGCTAGTTGATTGTTAACCATATTCTTAATCTAGGAGCTTCTTTAGATTCTATTACTTTCACTCATATTCCTAGAGAATGGAATGACATTGCGAATTGTTTTGCCAAATGGGCCTCTCATCATGTGCAAAATTGGAACATTGTGGATAGGGGTCAATTACCTCCAGATTTGTCTCAAAATTTGGACCACTTAGTGGAGCTTGATAGGCCTGTGTAAAGCCCTTGCTTTGTATTTCTTCTAGTTTGAATAAATTTTTACCCCTCTTTTAGTAAAATTATTCATAAAAATATATTTTTTAGAATGTTTGTTGTATTTATTAATAGCAATCATATTCCTTAAAAATATAATTAATTTCTTGTTTGACCCCTAGCCCCATGGTAATTTGGATTAGGGATGAATTTCATGATTAACTATGTTAAGTGAACTTACCTACGTGTGCATGTGCGCGGGTTATGAACTTTTAGTATTATCATTAACGAATATTATCCATATTGTCATGATTTTGTTAATTTAATGTTTTGATATTATATTTTTTGGCTAACCCAAACTAACGAATTTGTGGAGCTGTGTGAAATTGACTGGTACTCGAGGTGCAAAGTGAAGTGGATTTTGTGATCTACTGATGAGAGATAGACTGTTGGTGATGCCATGTTAGCATTTTTAACCTTACCAGTAAGTCTTGCTCACTTAAAGTTCATCTTACCCTAAGGCTCTAGTCATATATTTAATCGTGATTATTATTCATTTTGATAGGTTAAGGGAACATTGGTGTTGAATTTAGTCTAGAAAACATCAAATTCTAAATTTGCTAAAGAATATATATATATAAATGAAAATGAAATTATAATGTGTATGAATCAGAGAAAAAATATAAGGAACAAGAAAGGCAAATAAATTCTTACTTATTTCATCGAACAAAAGAAGGAAACAAAAACAAAATTAAAACATTGCAAAATGAAAATTAACATAACCAACTTACCCAACTTATTTTGAAGCTCGTGGACTTCTTGTTTCTATGAACCATTTTTGTGAAGATAAGCCTCCTTCATGCTTGCTGACATAGATCTAAGTGAGCTCCCTGATATCAACTTCAAAGATTCATTTTCAATAGTGAGTTCATTGTTTTTTGTTGCTTATATGGGATTGGTCATGGGTAATCAATTGCACTTGAGTTTTCATTTTCCCTTAGTGTATCATTATAATCTCGTAACTGTGTCTTCAAAGATTCACATTCACTGCACATTTCAAATATTTTTGGCTCAAAATTTTCCCTCCATTAAGCTCATTTTGCAGTTTTACAATTGTGACTTCATTTTCTCCCTTACAAATATCCCACAATGGTGCATGAGAACATGAGGTCTAGTTAATATATCAATTAGGTGTTTTGAGTCTTAGGAGTTAGGGTTAGGTTTATTTTGATTCAATAAGGTCTGTTGAGATCATTTGTAATGTTATTTCATGTTTTTGGGTTTGTATGTCAAAATTGGAGTCATGATTTCAAATTTGTAAAGTTACTCAAAATGTTGTCATTGCTGTCATTGTGATAGCCAAACCAATAAAATGTCATTGTTGTAAAAGTTGTCAATGTTGTCATCGGGATAGTTAACCCGACAAAGCATCGTTGTGGTAAAAAGTTGTCATCGGAATAGTTAATCCAATAAGGTTGTCATCGGGATAGTTTATACTATCGAGATTGCAAAATACTGTTTGGCCGACTTTGCATGGCTATTCCAATAGACCCTCAAATGTCTTGTTCATGGGAAACAACAATTTAGCAGATTTGGAATTTGAACGGTCATGCAGTCCAACGGTCACCACGGGAAAGTTCAAATTTGGTATAAATTGTATGAGCAACGGTGGGAGATGGGGGAGAATTGAAGGGAATTTTGCAATGTAAATTTTGTAACTGTTTTTGAAATTTGAAATCATTGGCACCAAAATTGGAAGCTCATTTTCTGTAATTCACTCTATTTCTGTAATTTGCCTTATTTACTGTATTTGCATATTGTTGTATAAATTCAAACGAGCAGTGTGTTATCTTCCTGTTGCTGATGATTGGAATACTTAACTGGTAAAAAGGTTTGCAGTTCTAACAGAAATCTGATGTTTCTCCTTGACTCGATTGTCATAACACCCTGAAACCTGGTGCGAGGGCCCGAGAGGGGCTAGAGGACATAATTCTATACTTACAATTAAAGCTAATTTGATGAGCATATAAGCTTATGTTTTGTTGCAATCTGACTGTTTATGTTGTGGGAGTGAAGGGAAGAGTCTTTGTCTTGCATCACACAAGGCCCATCTTCGGCCCATCTTCAGCCTTTTTTCCTTTAATTGTTTAGTTTCATTGATGAATTGATTAAAATTATTTTCCATCTCATTTTTTTCTCTACTTATTTCATTGTACTAGACTTGATTATAGTGGGCCAGAATCTTGGTTTCATTAAGCTTTTTCGGCAGCTTTACAACTTTTCCTTCCAAATTCACCTCACAAGTATCTCAAAAGAAATCATTTTAGTCATTTTTTTTTGCATGTAATTCCTCATTCCTATTATTCAACTCTTTAAGTGGTCTTCTAATTTCATTTTTCTATGTCTTAAGTTGATGCATTCTTCTTCATGTTTCAAGCTCAACACTGTTGTTTTATTGCGCTAATTTTGCAACCCTGAAACTCTGACTTCCAACTTAATCTTAGAAGAATACAACAAGCACCCACCTTCAGATATTTTTTTCCTTCAATTCTTCAGTCTCATAAATGTATTCTTTTACATTATTAACAAATTCACTCATTTATTTAATTAACTGAGTGTGCTGTTCTTCATGTTCCTTAAACAAAATTCTTGCACCATTAAGCTCTACCTTCTAGCTGTACAAATCTTCCTTCCAACTTCACCTTACAAATCTTGCACAATAATATCTTTCTTCCTGTTTTGATTTTCTTCTTCAAGAATCTAATTCAGCAGCTCTGTAACTTTTTCTTCCAAATTCACCTTACATGAATCCCATTTTATTCATCTTTGCTTTTAAATGCATATATTCATCATTCCATTTTATTCTCATTATTCTTTTCATTGTTGTAGCTAGTGCACGAGCCATCATGTTTCTGGCTAAACACATTTCCTCCACTTATTTTGTACCTCCATAATTGTTCATTAAAACTAACTTTTCCAGAATGTGTTTGTCATGTTTATTAATAGGGAGAGTATCACCAGTTATCTCTTATTGCTAGCAATCAGATGCATTTTGGAGACAATATTGCCTTGGTGAGGTTTTTTCATCCATTTTCCAACAATACTGAAATATTATAGAAATGGGGTTTTGAACTGTCTTAGAATTCTATGAATCAAATTCTGAACTTTCTCAACTTTAAGTAAATCATGATTGGTGAATAATTTTATATAAATATTCAAGTTAGATAAATTTGGTAAATCATGATTGGTGAATAATTTTATATAAATATTCAAGTTAGATAAATTTGGTTATAATTGTATTGAAATAGTTAACATTAGTTTTTTTTTATATTAATTGGAATATCCATATTATTAGCTAATATTATCTTATATTCAACATTGTCATACAACTAAAGTACTTGAAAATGAATATTGCTATTATTTATACAACTAAAGTACTTGAAAATGAATATTGCTATTATTTATATAATTGAGTGCATTGCATAGCTGATGGTTCTTCGATGCTAAGTAGACATATCAATATGCTTGTTTCAATGCCAAATAAATAGTTAAGATTTAGTCATTATTATAAACAATATAATCGAGATTAGAATAAAGTAATTTTCAATTACTGAACTTCTTGAATGTATACAAAACTAAATATGTAATGCAAGCCTTCTTCATCTGAATGAAAACTTAAGTTTTATGTTCTAGGTAAAGTTATAATAGTTTGGGAGAAAGAGAATGTAAAGTTAGTAATATACGAGTCAACACTTGTGTGAAATTGAACATATTGATTCTTTTTATATGTAGAAGTTTTATTAGGATTATCTCCTATAAACTTGTGAGAGGTTGAATATATGTATTATTAAGGTTTGTAGAACCAAATTAGAGTGAAGGTATCTTGATTATTTAAATCAGTGATTAGAATCTTTTGTAGTAATGGTCATAAATCACCATCAAATTATAGCATGTTAATGAATAATTTAATTGAGTTATGAAATGTTGTAGTATTATGTAGACCAACATTTTCTTCACTTGTAAACATTTATTATCAACTCATTATTTTTTATATAGTTTATCTTTTATAGAATAATTGTGATGGAATTGTTTTTTCAAATCATTGTTGGATTATTATTTAGATACTACATGGAATGATGTTGTTGTATGCTTATATTTGAATAGATCTACTGTTGTGTTCTCAATGATTGTTTTATGTAGTTTCAAATGTGTCATATATGGAGCAAAGAGAAGGGTATGTCTCTACTTAAACTTATTTGTCAATAGTCGTCTCAAAAATATGCTTTGGCCAAAGTTTATTTGACCTCTTAGTATATGTTTTGCTATTTGATTGTTATGTTCAAAAGTCTCTTTCATATCATGATATTGCTACATTAGCATCTACAATGTAGATATATCATTTTGCACCAAATTCCATCATTTCTGTCTATTTTATATTGGTAGACACTTATGTGTAAGGCCATATATTCTTCAAGTCAAAATGAATTCTAGGAAAGCGTAGTGCTTTGTGGTTGGGTGAAAAAGTGTTCTGATAATATTCTCATCTATGATTTTGAATGTGTCGTATATGGAGCAAAAAGAAGAATAAGTCTCTATTTAAACTTTCTGTCAATAGTCAACTTAAAAAGGTGCTTTGGCAAAAGCTTATCCGATTTCTTAGTATATGTGTTTCTATTTGATCGTTATGTTCCAAATTCTTTCATATCATGGTATTGTTATGTATTAGCATCTACAATGTGGATATCATTTTGCACATAGATTGGTAGACATTTATGTGTAAGGTGAGGTATTCTTCATGTTAGGAAGAATTTTAGTGAAGCATAGTGCTTTGTGGTTGGGTTGAAAAGTGCTCCGACAATATTCTAATTTGTGATTTCAAATGGGTGTCGTATATGGAGCAAAGAGAAGGGCAAGTATCTACTTAAAACTTATCTGTTAATAGTTGATTCAAAAAGGTACTTTGGACAAAGGTTATCTGATTTCTTAGTATATGCTTTGCTATTTGATCGTTATGTTTCAAAATCTCTTTCATATCATGAAATTGTTACATTAGCATCTATAATGTAGATATATCATTTTGCATCAAATTCTATCACTCCTGCATGTTTCAAATCGGTAAAAATCTATGCTTAAAGTCAAGTATTCTTTATGTTAAGAATAGTGCTTTGTGGTTGGGTAGAAAAGTACTTCGACAATTTTCTCATTTGTGGTTTCGAATGGGTGTCATATATGGAGCAAAGAAAAGGGCAAGTCGAGCTACTTAAACTTATCTATCAATAGTTGATTCAAAAAGGTACTTTGGACAATGGTTATTTGATTTCTTAGTATATGCTTTGCTAGTTGATCATTATGTTTAAAAAGAAATTCATATCATGATATTGTTACATTAGCATACATAATGTAGATATATCATTTTGCATCAGATTCTATCACTCATGCATGTTTCAAAATGGTAAACATCTATGCTTAAAGTGAGGTATTCTTCATGTTAAGAAGAATTCTAGGAAAGCATAGTGCTTTGTGGTCGAGTGGAAAAGTGCTCAGACAATATTATCATTTGTGATTTTGAATGGGTGTCGTATATGGAGTAAAGAGAATGTTAAGTCTCTACTTAAACCTATCTATCAATAGTTGATTCAAAAAGGTTTTTTGGCCAAAACTTTTTTGATCTTCTAGTATATGTTTTGCTATTTGATCGCTATCCAAACTTTATTTCATATCATGATATTGTTACATTAGCATCTACAATATAGATATATCATTTTGCACCATAGTCCAACACTCCTGTTTATTTCAAATTGGTAGACTTTTGTGTAAGGTTAGGTATTATTCATGTTAAAAATAATTTTAGGGAAGTGTGGTGCTTTGTGGTTGGGTCGAAAAGTGCTCCATTAATATTCTCGTCTGTGATTTTGAATGAGTGTCATATATGGATCAAAGAGAAGGGTAAGTCTCTATTTAAACTTATCTATCAATAACCGATACAAAAAAGGTGCTTTGGCTAAAGTTTATTTGATTTTCTAGTACATGCTTTGTTATTTAATCGTTGTGTTCTAAACACTCTTTCATATCATGATATTAATACATTAGCATCTACAATGTAGATATATGTTTTTCCACTAGATTCCATCACCTCTTTCTTGTTTCAAATTAGTAGACATCTATGTGTAATGGCAGGTATTCTTCATGTTAAAAGAACTCTAGGGAAGCATATTTCTTTGTGATTGGGTGAAAAAGTTCTTTGACAGTATTCTTTTTTGATTTCAAATGGGTGTCATATATGAAGTAAAGAGAAGGGTAAGTATCTACTTAAACTTATCTGTCAATAATCGACTCGAAAAGGTTAGTATATGCTTTTTTATTTGATCGTTATGTTCCAAACTCTCTTTCATACCATGATATTATTACATTAGCATATATAATGTAGATATATCATTTTGCACCAGATTCCATAAGTCTTGCATGTTTTCGATTGGTAGACATCTATGTGTAAGGTCAGGTATTCTTCATGTTAAGAATAATTCTAGGGAAGTGTAGTGCTTTGTGGTTGGATGGAAAAGTGCTCCGACAATATTCTAGTTATCTATGTGTAAGGTCATGTTTTTTCCCATTAATTTTTTTTAGGGAAATATAGTGCTTTGTCGTTGGGTGTAAAAGTGCTTTGACAATATTCTCACTTGTAATTTTGAAAGGATGTCATAAATGGAGCAAAGAAAAGGGCAAGTCTCTCCTTAAACTTATCCATCAATAGTCGACTCAAGAAGGTGCTTTTGCTAAAAATTATTTGATCTTTTAGTATATGCTTTGCTATTTGATCGTTATGTTCCAAACTCTCTTTCAATATCATGATATTGTTACATTAGTATTTATAATGTAGATATATCATTTTGTACCAGATTCCATCATTCCTACCTATTTCAAATTGGTAGACATTTATGTGTACGGTTAGGTATGCTTCATTCTTAAGAATTCTAGGAAAGTGTAGTGTTTTGTGGTTGTGTGGAAAAGTGCTCTGACAATGTTCTCGTCTACGATTTCAAATGGGTGACGTATATGGAGAAAACATAAGGGTAAGTCTCTACTTAAACTTATCTATCAATAGTCAACTCAAAAAGTTGTTTTGGCTAAAGCTTATTTGATCTCTTAAGATATGCTTTGTTATTTGACTGTTATGTTTCGAACACTCTTTCATATCATGATATTGTTACATTAACATTTGATGCAGTGCAAAAAGGATGTTAGGAATACTCAACAGATCACTCATTAATGTTAGTAGTATCAATCATAAATGAAATACAAAAGAAACTACAATACTAAGCATGCATATCAAGAGAGATATCAAACATGTTATGGAAAGCATACAAAAATGGAGAAAAGACACAAAACACTCCCAAATGCTTGCCAACATGCTCATAGCTGCTCCTCCCTTGTTCCTCTCCTCTCTAAGTTCCACGAGTGTAGCCCTCAGCTTTTTGCACTGCTATGGAAGTCTTATGGAGATTCAAGATTTATGAATAATGAAGTTAAAAGACTTTGTAAATACAAGCTAAATATGAGAAACCCTAATTAAATCTATGTTAATTTTATCCAAAATAACAAAGAAAAGTGCTCTTAGATGCTATCTCAAATTTGGTATAAGTTAGATGCATACAAGATTTCTGGATCTGGATATGAAGGAAATGAGCTCTATTTATAAGAAAAATAGAGAATGGATGGTTGAGATTGATTAATCTCAACAAGGGTCAAGATTGAAAGATTTATGATCCATGTGAGAGCTTTCAACCCAATCCTAGGATGACAAATGTCATGATGAGATGGCTTGAGAGGAGAGGGAAGAAGCATTAAATGCTTGAGATGACATGAAGGTTAGCTTGGGAGGTAAGGTTAGGCTTGAGTTGAATGAATAAAGCCTTTATCCAATGGACAAACTCTTGTGCAAGAGTTAGTGGGGATAACCATGGTCAAAGCAATGAATGCTTGAAGAGACCCATGAGTTAAATGGAGGTTGAGTTAGAGAGAAAGTCTCTAACCATGTGGGTGAGTTGAGTTAACCATTAATGGTTATGTAAGAGCCATAAATGGTCATGTAAGAACCATTAATGGTTTGGAAGACTTTAGGAGTTAACTTTTTGGAGACATAAAGTATTTAATGATTTTCCAAGACTTTAGAGGCTTTGAGAAGTGGCTTCAAGTTGCTCAGGAATGTGACAATAATTAGGGGATGGGTTTAGGCTAATTAGGAATGGTTTAGAAGAATCTAGAATGGGTTTAGGATGCAAGTGGGTTTAGTGGGTGAGGGAAAATAGGATTTTAATTAAAATAAAATTACTTTATTTCAACAAAATAGGTGCAACTTGCATTTGTAGGAGAATGCAAGTGGGGGGGTAGTTTAGGGATTTAAATAAATGTTTTATTATTTATTTAAAAGAGGAATTGAGGTTAAATTAACTAAATGTGTTTTATTCATTTAATTGATTCTGAGTGTGGCTTAATGAATTAATTTAAATAAAATGAATAAATTATTTAATTAATAGGAGAAGAGGTTGAGGATGAACTAATTAAATATTAATTTAATTAACTGATGATTGATGGTTAAATAATCAAATAAATAGTAAATATTCATTTAATTAAGTGGACAGATTTATGTGACTACATTTGCCCCTCTTTGAGACGGTACGGTTTATCGCATTATTTCAAAGAAAGAAAAATAAGTATGAAGAAATGTGCCCCATAAATGTTAATTTAGTGGGTGGTATGCCCCCTCTAGAGATGGGCCAATTTTTTTTGAAAAATTGGGTGATCTCTTGGAAAAGAACAAGAAGTGGAAGGGAGGTAGAATAGAAGAAATTAGCAATAACGGTGAAAGAATGGGAGAAAACGGGGGTAAAATAGAGAAATGAGAGGCATTGGAAGTTCACAGGGACCACGACGGTGAGCGAGGTGAATTAGGGTTAGGGTTGGAGGGTATATATGGGGGGAGGGGTAAAAACAGGCTCATTTGCACCTATCTCCTTGGTAGTGTGAAGCTCTGATAGTGACTTTGGCGAAGGAGTGAGAAGCGATCATCATGCCTGTGCCCATAGCAGATCACTAGCTAGAGTGGATTTGTCGATTCCAGCGGCCAGACGACTACGGACCAGCGGTACACAAATTTTGAATTTTTTGTTTTACGCATTTTTGTCATGTTTTTGCAAGCGTCAAAGTCCAAGCAAGACAATAGCGCTAAAACTATGTTTTAGCACTTTTGTCGCCTAAAATAGCGCTATTGTGCCGCAATGGTGCTATTGTATAATAGTTGTGGCGCTTTTGGTAGGTTTAGCATGTCTGTTGCATAGTAATAATGCTAGTGTAGTATTAGTGCTTTTGTGTGTTTGTTGTAGTGCTGTTGTTATTTAATAGCGTTGTTGTGTAGTTGTTTTAGTGCGTTTGATTTTTTAGCACTTTTGTGCACCAATTTTAGCGCCATTGTCAATAGAGTAGCGCGTTTGTAGTAAAAAATGCCCCAGTGTTAAAGAACATAGAGCAACCCCGTTGAGACATAGGTCATTACGATAAATGTCTGTTGTAGTCTAGGATTACCATAATCGATGACCTATTGATACTCGAAGATACTTGATCAAAGTATCTGTTGATATTCTAGGTTGAAAACTTAAGAAAGTTTGTAGTAACACAACTGATGTTGGTTGATGTGTGTAGGAGGACCTGCCCATTTTACAGATGCGGGAGCGACATCCTGCCACACAACAACTACGAGAGCAGTTGATGGAGGTAGAGATAGATTGCGTCGCTGTGACTAGGTTGTACGATATGATGTATCTTCCCGTGATTCAGATGAATCGTGGATTGCTGACAGCATTGACCGAGCGGTGGCATAGCGAGACATGTACCTTCCACCTGGTGATGAGAGAGATGATGGCGATGCTAGAGGATGTGTGGAGGATACTGCCTATCTCGATCATAGGGGAGCTGGTGACCTATGATCGAGGACTAGGGACAGTGGCAGTGCAGAGGATATTTGTTGATGATGTTTATGTTGAGGATGGCTCTGTAGCTTGGGAGGACATAGCAACACTGTATGAGCCTTTGCCAACAGTTTTATCAGGGATTGTCATAGGTTTGCTTTGCCTGGATTGACGTTCACATGGACTGGCCATTGGTTGGGGCCAGGTGGTTGAGCAGATGATGATTGAGGGGACCCGCTATGCCTAGGGACCATGTGTGCTAGTACATTTTACAGGGAGTTACACGAGGCGGTGTACTGAGAGACGAGATCACTAGGAGTAGGGATCACATTGCTACACATCTGGGCGTGGGAGTACTTGCCAGTCACATAGCTAGTCTGCTTGAGATTTAAGGCGATAGATCAACCCTATGTTTATATGTATGGAGGGATGATGAGCCAACCCCATTTGGGGAAGTTGGAGTTTTGGCGACGAGCTTTACATGACCTAGATAGAGTGATACGGAGGTTGTATATTGAGTGTGAGCTCTGGGAGGATGATGCAGAGGCCCTACCATATGTATTTATGACACGTTTTTTGATTGTTCGCACATCCTACCTTGTAGAGAGACACGTGCCAGGAAGAGTGATGAGATAGTTTGGATGGAGGCAGGGATTGCCGAGGGGTCAGGGGAGTATGCATGGGCAGTACGGGAGAGATTTCAGTGGGGGCTAGAGTTACCTTATGATCAGGCCCTGACAGAGTTCCGGACGTTACAAGCGAGACCATGGCATATGAGGCTTGAGATTATGGATGCATGAGCGGTAGAGGAGTACACGTAGTATCATACCGTGCATCCGATTCCACGCATTTCAGATCTGGCCGAGCCCATACCACCTTTTGAGGATGATAGGAGACGACGACGGAGGAGGAGAGGAGGTAGGGGTGGGGGAGGAGGAGATGGTGATGGTGGAGGAGGAGGAGATGGAGGAGATGGAGGTGGTGGAGGAGGTTTTGGTGGAGCAGGAGGAAGTGGAGGTGGTGTGATGAATAAGGATGAACAACAAATACCCTAATTGGTACTGAGAGGGGGGGGTGGTGAATCAGTACAGACAAAAACTTTCCCCGATAACTTATCAAGTTAAAGCAATATCAACCGGTTGTCTTCATTACTGGACTTAACCTTGGCAATACCGGTTAAACACAGTAAGACTTCAGACAACATATATTGATAAGTCTGAACACTTCAAATACATTCAATACTTGATAATAAATTTACCCATAAACATATGCATGTGGTATACCGGTAATACCATAACCTATTAATTCAACATGCATAATCTTTCAAACAAAGAATACATAATCATCACATGAAAAATGCATAACTCATGACACACATATTTTTCACGTGGAAACCCAAATGGGAAAAACTACGGTGGGGATGAATACCCGCAAGCTTTGTTTGAACTCTTTTGAAGCTCGCTCTGTTAGGAGCCTAGTTCGGTTAAAGACTTTACAATAAGGTTTTGCTAGGAACCGATCCTGTTAGAGATCACCCAGTTAAGGGATGGCCATATACCTTGTTAAAGGTTGAAACCCTGTCAAAGGTTACCTCACTAGAGGATTTGAAGAACTCAATGATCTTGAGTCTCCCGGTTAAATGATTTACAATAAGCCTGTTAAAGCTACCGGGTAAAGGGATTTTCCAACTGTTGAAATGATTAGAAGACAACAAGTAAAACTCTGATCTGATAACAACACTACATGCTAAGGCAGATCCTTTTCAGTTCCTCTACTCTGCAATCACACTCTACAGTTTTCCTCTTACTGGTCTGGCAAGTATCTCATCACTCAGATATACACACACATTTGCCAAAACTTTACAACAAAAAACATCATCAACCTTATAGACAATAGTTAGGTCGGTAGCATAAACCCTAAACCCTAAGCATCTTAGGTTTACAATACAAGCGGTCCAATCCTGACCGTTCAAACACTTGCATAGAGTATTACAAGACAATCCGCATCGTTCATTCTTCACCGCACATGGGAATCAATAACTCATCACACTTTCTTCTCATACTGCCAAGAAGAGTGTTCATTCCCGAGGTAGGCTTTGTTGGCATATGTGAACCGGTATGAAGACATGATGACATTGAATGTTGTCATTGATGTCAATATGCTGAAGAGTGAACTGGTATATGGAAGTAAGCAACTGGCAAGAGAACCGGTATGATACTAAGAGCTCGTATATGAGAGAACCGATATAATTGTGAACCGGTATATGTGAAAAGGTGAACCGGCATGTTGGTATGAGAACCGGTCTATGGAAGTTTTGCATGACTACCGGTTGGTAGTCTCAACCTCAGGGTTTCCAGTTGAAGTGTTACAAACCTGTGTGACTCAACCGATGACATTGTGTGATGAGTTAGCATTGTAATGAAGATCTGATCGTGTTGCCACGTCAGCTTGAGCGCGTGAAGGATCTTGCATGAAGGAGATCGATCCTATCTACCTCGGGAATATGCGAAGTCTTTGTAAATGGTGGAGAACACGTGATGGGTTACAAGCTGCCATGAAAGCGGTGAATAATGAACGATGGAGAATGTCTTGAGATATGTTCAAGACTTTTGTATTCAAATGCAAAGTGTTCAATGGCCAGGATTGAACCTCCTGAATTGCTTAACCTAAATGTTTAGGGTTTAGGGTTTATGCTACCTACCTATCTGTTTCCAATAAGGCCGATGTTGTGTTTCTTTCTGAGGTTGTTGGCAAATGGTGTGTGTGTATCTAAGTGAAGAGATACGTGATTCTTGCCAGACCAGATGAGATAAGAGGAGTGATTCCTGCATTGTGTGTGTGCAGAAGGAAGGAACTTAAGCAGATCTGCATTAGGCATTGAGTGCTATTATCAGATCATTGTAATACATGTTGATCTTTAACCACTTCAATAGTTGGAAAATCCCTTAACCAGGTAGCTTTAATCAGCTTGCTGTAAATCCTTTAACAGGGTGACTCAAACTAATTGAGTTCTTGAAATCCTCTAACAAGGTAACGTCTAACAGGGTTTAACCCCTAACCGGGTATTTAGCCATCCCTTAACCGAGTGATCTCTAATAGGATCGGTTCCTAGCAGAACATGTTGTAATAGTCTTTAACCGGACTAGGCTCCTAATAGAATGGACTTCTAAAGAGTTCAAAAGTAGCTTGTGGGTATTCATCCCCACCGTGGTTTTTCCTAGTTGGGTTTCCACGTGAAAATATGTGTCATGTGTAGTATTTTTAATGTGATAATTTAAGTGATTTGTGTCTGAAGGTAAAACATGTTGAGCTAGCTGTTATTATATTTCTAATGATAGATTACCTATTCATGCGTAAAGGTGAAATGGAAGTGTAGTATTAAGCTGAGTGGAAAACTAAAAGATTAACTGGTTAACGCTTGTCACAGTCATTCCTAGTCTTATCGGTTGCATTCTGTTTCAAGACTGGTGTTACTGTCTATCAGCCATTTGCAATGTTTGCAATCCAACCGGTTCGGGAAAAGATTTTGTGACTGTACTAATTCACCCCCCCCCTCTCAGTACCAGTTTGGTACTTATTATTCATCATTGAGTTATCAGGATTTTAATGCAGTTGATCGTCTCATGCAAGATCCTCAAAGAAATCCTCCACGTGCACAAGGCTAACATGGCACCTCGATCTCAGTCACATATGTTAGCTAACTCATCACAAAGTATCATCGGTTGCATCACACAAGCTGGATTGCCAAACTAGAAACCCTAGAGCTGAGACTACCAACCGGTAGTCACACTTAGTGAAATCCCGACATCGGTTCACTGCATCTCTTCATACCTCTTCATACTGGTTCACCAAATTCTTTTATACCCGTATACTTATACTTTATTGACATCAATGGCAACATACATTATCATCATATCAACATGTCGGTTCATCATATACCAACAATATCCAAAATGATGGGGGTGGGGGATTTGGTGGTGGGGGTGGATTTGGAGGTGGGGGTGGAGGAGGAGGACGATTATAGAGGAGAAGTAGAGGGGGACAACCATTACGACTATCACGGGGTCCACTTATATAGAGGCAACTAGAGCAAGAGGTAGGGATGTTGGTGGGGTGCAGAGCCTATGGAGATGGGAGAGGGAGCCACAGGTGGAGGAGAGGATCTTATGGAGATGGGAGGAGGAGCAATAGGTGGAGGAGAGGAAGATTTGCGAGAGTATATGATATTACATTTGCAGACTTGATTGATAGCAGCTGAGGCACGGTTGGAGGATAGGGAGGTAGAGATTGTAGCTTGGGATGTCCAATTGTTTGCACGGAAGGCTGCACTGACTGTAGTGATGCGAGAGAGAGATGATCTGGTGGACAGGTTGAGTGAGGTGCAGGATAGAGGACGAGTTGTAGCGAGAGCATAGAGTCCGACTAGGGAGGTGCTGAGGGAGATGCGGCAGGCTTAGGAGGAGATAGATTACTGGTGGGGGTTATCTGAGCAGATGGTACCGAGTAGTTAGCGGGCACTGAGCTATTCCCAGATGCGGTGAGCGAGAGCAGAGCGGTCTCAGAGGGTGCAGAGAAGTGGTGGTGTGATGGGTCCTCCTCGGCGAGATGGTGGGGGTGGAGCAGGGGGTGATGGTGGTGCAGCATTTGGCAAGAGTGCTATTTGAGAGTTTCTATGCACTTGTTACATTGCTATTTTTGGACTGTGACTTGGATGGCTCTTGGTAGCCGATATATTGTGACATCACTGTACTCTGATACATGTATGTTTTTGTGATGTGATATATGATGCGATATATGAGTAGATCTCGTGTTTTGTGATGATATGATATGCATATATATGATTATATGTATGTTTGTATGCATGATGATGATTTATGAGTTTATGCTTAGATACTTGCTATGGATGATTTTCTTTTGATATGTACATTAATGATTATATGATTTCTATATGCATGCTATGGATGATTTTTCTAATCATGTGGATGCAGGTAGAAGATGGATGATGCTTTGTGTAATGATATAAATGTGATGCAATGATGATGATGATGTATGCTAAATGATGAGATTATATAAATGATATTTGTGATAGATAATACTTGCTTATGTTGATGATATGATTTGATTATGATATGAGTTTTTGATGCATGTTTTTAAGATGAATCTAAGTGAATCTAGGTGGATCAAATGTTTATGCAAATGTTGATGTATGCAACTAGATGAATGCACTTAAATGGATGCACAAATGTTATGTATGAATGCCTTTAAATGGATGTATCTAAATGATGTGATGTGGTTGAGATGAATCTAAAATGAATCTAAATGACTAAAGTGATTCAAAATATACCTAAGTGATAAATGGGATGAAAATGATAATGCAAATAAATGCAACTAAGTGATAATGAATGCATCTTATGAATCTAGATGAAACTAAATGGGTAAAAATGCACCTACGAAATGAATTCTAAATGAACTTAAAGGATAATGAAAGGAATGAATATTTAATGTTTTTAAAATGAATGAATGAATATTCTTGATAACAAATGCACTTAAATGAAATGCAAGTAAATGATAATAAATGTACATGATGTGTTAAATGCCCTAATGTGATTGGATAAATCAATGCACTTAAATGAATATCTAAATGAATTGAAGTGTAACTAAACGATAATGAACTGAATGCAGTTGATGTAACTAACATGATAATGCCATGCCTTCATGATATATGAATGCAAGTTGGTGAGAATCTGCAGATGTGGAATGCAAATGCGAGATGATGTATCAGAGAACTCTGTCATGATTTTATACCCAAGACAAAATTATATTAGGTGCTTTCTCATATAAGCCTGAATTACTTGCATGCAAACAATGAATGGAAAAATAGATGGGTGATATGCAGCAAAATGCAATATATACAAATGAGATGGAAGGGCGATCCATAGAGTATTCATAGTGGTTTATTTTCCTCATCGAGCATGGTAGTACTGTTCTTGGCCGAGGTAGTAGGAACCAAGTTTGAGCATTTCACTTGTAAGAAAGCATTTATAGACAAGGAAAAGTTACCCTCTATTTTGGTTCATGTGCAAATGGTCGAGGTATACACTATAGTCAACAAGCCATAGTGATCCATGACTAGATTTTTCATAGGATCGTGTAGCTTAGTGAACTTCCCACGTAGACACCATTAGTACATGCTCTAGAGCTTCATTGGAACAATCCATAGACAACAAACAAAGGAAAAGATATCAAGAGCCATCTTGACTATTCTAATCACTTGTGGATATCCAGGAGTAGCATAGGAACCTGATATGAATAAATAAATAAATAAGAAATCGGCCAAGTACTATCTGCTTAAACAAAATTTTCTTGTCAAAGAAAATGTTACCATGTCTTGTCTATGAGGAAGGATGCATCCTTGTGAAGACAATTGTGTGTAGATGTTTTGATTAGTTGGTTGTTTTGATAAGTGATCATCAATTGAGTAGCTCAAAATGTTTGTTTGGTGTTTGTTGTGTTGTGTATGTACAAGGAATAATAAGCGTTGTCATGTTTTTGATTAATTTTTTGATGTTTTATCATGTTTTTTGATTTTGTGAATGTTTTTGAATGTTTTTGGTATTATTTCCAGCCAATTTTGAATAAGGAACTCAATGAATCACAAGTAATGTAGAATCCATTTCCATTAATAGGTTAAGAGCATTGCCCTCAGTTAGATGTTATGATGAAAGTAGAATGCCAGACACATGAAGTACTAACCTTGATTGCAGATCAATAACAAGCCATGGTTTGAATAACAGATGAATGGATGTAATAGATGTCATTGCAACAAGTCTAAAAGATAATGGAGCCATAGCTTTTACAAATGGCGTTTGTTTGCCAGGTTTTCACCATTGCACTTACCCAAGGTGCCACCGTAGTGGTTTTCACCGTTTGGATAGATGATTTTTCTTTACTATTTTCTTGATTTTTTTAATTTTCTATTTTTATTTTTTTTCTTCAGGACATTTTTTGAATGTTTTGGTATTTTTCTGATATATAGAGGAACCTGATGCTCTGCACAACTTATGTATGAAACTATTTGAGGTGCATGTTGTTGATCAGATCTGCTAGCGGTTCCCCTTCTGAAGTTGCCAACTGATATGCCCCAGACCCAAATACAACAGTGATAACATATGGACCTAGCCAGTTGGATTCAAACTTGCCCTGATGTTCTCTATTTGGTTGGTTGCGAGGATTCTCCCTAAGAACAAGATCACCTACCTCAAATGTATGAGGTTTAACCCGATGATTATAGCTTCTGCTCATGTGCTGTTGATAGGCTTTTAGGTGGTTGTGTGAGGCCTCACCTTGACTCAGTCTGACATTCAGTGGATTTTATTTTTAGACTATTATGGATACTTTATTTTGATGCATTTTGAGACTTAGAACTTATATGATTTCAGGATGTGGATAACATTGCTATGATTTGATGATTTACTTACATGCTTTATGAGATAGAACACTACATGATTTTTAGATAGGATGATATTGCAATGATAGATGTCGTTATTGAATTTGCAGGACTTTACTCTGAATATAGAACTATGATGTAAGTTTAGTTTATGTGAATTGGGATGAAATTGCTTATGTGAATTTGCTTGATAAAAGATGTATTCAATCTGTGCAGATGAAAATTGTATGCAAGTGATGATGTGTATTGTTATATTATTGAATTATATTATATATGGATATTTGGAAGTACTAATGTGTAAATTGAGATGCGCAGGAAATTTACCATGTGACCATGGAAATTTACGGAGAACCAAACCTAGACTTATGTATGTTCGTAAGCCAGGGGTTGTCTATTTGGAGAGACAACACCTCGTTTGTGTTGCAATTTATTCGTAACAGTATATGCTGCATGAGTGTTAAGTGTTATTTAAATTTAATGTGTAAAAACCACAAGAGACAATTTCATGTTTTATTTTTGTAAAAGTGTTTTATTTGTGTCACTTGACACATGTGTGGATTTAAATTTAAATGTTTTATTTTGTCTCTTGGTGGGAAAGTGTTTAATTATAGCTTTTCTTAAATAAAATAATGTGTTGTCATAAATACTTTGGGAATATAATATTTGGGGTGGTCAACATATGTTTGACCCGAAAATAAACTTCAGAGGGGTTTAAAATGGGTTAAATGAACACCTAGGGGTAGTTTAACAGGGCCGAAACCCCAAGGCGGCGGCCATTTTTGTTGCAGGTTCGAAGGAAGGCGACGGGGAAAGGCCGAGGGCGCCACTGTGTGAACGCACAGTGGGCACCGCGACACCACTGTGTGTCCACACAGTGGGTGCCGCTAGCGGCTCACACCACTGCGTGTCCACATAGTGGCGGCCGCGGTCGACCACTGTGTGTCCACACAGTGGGAGCCGAAGCGGCCCGCACTGTGTGTTCACACAGTGAGCGCCGCGCGGCGCACACTGTGCGTACACACAGTGGGGTCCGCGTGGAACCCAAAATTCCCCTTTTTTTTTTTTTTTTTAAATATATTATATATATATATATATATTTATATAAATTTATAATCATAAAGTTAGAAGGGTGAAAATATACCAATATATATATATATTTTTCTTAGTAAGGTTTACATGCAAAATTTTTAAACTAAAATAACAAAGGAAAAGCATTATGTTAATTCAAATATATATATATGGAATTAGGCCCTTTTTTTGTTATTTGTTTTTAATTGCTGAAAAAAAAGAATGAAGCTAAATCTATTGATAAGCTTTTTAATCATCACTAATTAGAAATACAATTTAGAAATACATTTTAGGAAATACAATATACTTCTCTATAATAAATAGATTCATTGATTTTCCCACTAATAAAATAATTACGTAAAACATCTTTTTTTTTTAATACTTAGGATCTTTCAGCAAAAATAAATTCTGAATGGCTGCTAAGAGGTCTCGGTTAGGTTCATTTGGCTGTTCGGGAGGTGCTTCTGGGTTCTCCTCTGGAACCGATGCCTCCCTCTCTACCTCATCGCGTGCTATGCACACACGTCTAGGACCCCGTCCGCGCTTGCGAGCTTGTCACGTCGTCGGAGGCATCCTAAGAGGAAAAATAAGGCAAAACAATTAATTTATTTCTTTTAGAATAAATTCAATTAAATTCAAAAATCAATTTAACAAAATAATTTTAAATATTCTAAGGCGAAACGTAAGTGAGTAAGGTTCCTAGTGTGGAAACCTTGCTCTGATACCAAAATGTCATGCCCAAAATTTAGGGCACAAACGAAACAATTTTTTTTTCTTAAAAACATACTAATTAATTAACAAGTTCACTCACACGACAAGCGTTATTGAAATTTCCATAATTATATTCGAGCTAATTTTGAAAACGAACCAAGCATCGATAATTTGTTTAATTTTATTTGTGGAAAGCTTACTGGTTTAATTTTATCTCGGGGGAGATAAAATTAAACCAGTTAGCTTTCCACAAATAAAATTAAACAAATTATCGATGCTTGGTTCATTTTCAGAATTAGCTCGAATATAATTATGGAAATTTCAATAACGCTTGTCGTGTGAGTGAACTTGTTAATTAATTAGTATGTTTTTAAGAAAAAAAAATTGTTCCGTTTTTGCCCTAAATTTTGGGCATGACAAGTTGTCTATAGCTTGTCGCCTTTCATCAAGTAGTTCCAAGTCTTGAAGACGGGAGACCCGGTATGCTTCATCATCTATTAGATTATGCAAAGAGACCCGAAGAGATGGTATTTCAACCTCGATAGGTAGGATGGCTTCTGCTCCATAGACCAATGAGTAGCGGGTTGTGCCTGTAGGGGTTCAAATGCTAGTTCGATACACCCATAGTGCTAGCTTTAATCGAATGTGCCAATCATGACTAGCATCATTGATCATCTTCTTGAGGATCATTAATATGATGCTTTGGCTTGACCATTGCCTTGTAGGTAATAGGGGGTGGAAAAATGGTGTTGGATGTGAAACTTCTCACAAAGCTCACGGACATTGTGTTTTTGAAAGGAAGCCTATTATCTATGATGATGGACATGGGTACACCATACTGGTAGATGATGTAATTAAGGATGAATGAGGCGATCTGCTTGCCGATGACTTGGGTAAGTGGAACAACTTCGATCCACTTTGTGAAGTATTCTATGGCGGTAATGATAAATTTATGACCGTTGGATGAAGATGGATGAATTTTACCCACAAGGTCAAGTCCCCATTGATAAAAGGGCCATGGTGTTGTGATTGGTTGCAATTCTTGTGCTAGTGCATGTATCGGGTCTCCATGAACTTGGCACTTCTTGCATTTTCTGACAAAATAATAGGAGTCTTTTTCCATGGATGGCCAATAGTATCCAGCACGCATGATCTTCTTTACGAGTGAAGGACTGCTTGAGTGAGCCCCACAACTTCCTTCATGTACCTCTTCCAAGGCCTTTGTTATCTCATCTTGCTCCAGACATCGAAGGAGGGTACCATCAAGACTTCACCTTTATAAGGTTTCAACAATGATGGTGTATCGAGTGGTTTGGTGGATGAAGGTTTTACATTGGTTATTGGATTGGTTAGGAGGAAGCGTGTGATCATGGAGGTAAGTGAAGAATTCACTGTACCATGGGGATTCAAAATCGACAAGGTGACATATCATTTCAGTTTTGGGGATATCATACGCGAGGATCCAAAGCTGTTCTACCAAGAACTTTTAGTGTGTTGAATTTTGTGGAAGATCCAGGAGAGATGCAATTGTAGCCATTGCGTCGGCAACTCAATTCTGATCTCTAGGTATTTGCTCAAATGTGATAGTTGTAAATGATTCTTTGTAACTATCCACCATTCTTTTATACGGCATGAGCTTATCATCCTTAGTTTGATACTCATCGGTGACTTATTGGATGACTAGCTGAGAATATCCATATACTTGGAGCTCTTTTAGATGCCATTGTATAGCCAATTTGAGTCATGTGATCAAGGCCTCATATTCTGCTATATTATTGGTGCATGGGAAAGTGAGCTTGTATGACTTTGGGATGTTGTCACCTTGAGGTGTGATGAAAAGAATGCCTGCCCCTGAGCCATGTCTGGTATATGAGCCATCAAAATAGAGCTTCCAAGGTTGTGTAGCTATAATCATGAAGATCTCTTCGTTTGGAAAGTTGGAAACAAGAGGATGGTCACGTGCGAGGGGTTCATTGATCAACTGATATGCAATAGCTTTCCCCTTGATATCCTTGCAGTCCACATACTCTATATCAAATTCACTCAAGATCATAACCCATTTGGCCAAGCGGTCTATTAATGCTACCTTGCTAAGTAGGTATTTGAGTGGATCTATTTTGGCGATGAGTTGTACCTTGTGTGTTAACATGTAGTGCCTTAATTTGGTGGCTGCCAAAATTACTGCTAGGCAAGCTCGCTCAATAGGTGTGTAATTGAGCTCATAGCCTACCAATGTGTAAGAGATATAATATACAACACATTCTTTGCCCTTTGCATTGTGTTGTGCCAGCAGTACTCCTAATGCCGTATTTGTAGCTGAAATATATAGCAATAGAGGTCTACTTGGATTTGGTGGGATCAACAACGATGTATTCATCAAGTAGTCTTTAAGCATTTGGAATGCTTGCTGGCACTTTGTATCCCATTCGAAGCGGATATTCTTGTGTAACAAACGCGTGAAGGGATGACACTTATCAACCAATTGCGCAATGAATCTCCGAATTGATTGTAGCTGCCCTTGTAGTGTCCTTAATTGATTGATGTTCTTGGGAGGTGGCATGTCCATGATTGCTTTTACTTTTGCTGGATCTACTTCAATGCCCTTGCTTGATACAATGTATCCTAAGAGCTTCCCGGAGGTTACTCCAAAGACACATTTCTTTGGATTAAGACGAACATGATATTGCTCTAATTTGTCAAAGATTTTACCCAGTATTTCTAGATGACCTTCTCTTGTTAATGATTTAGCTAGTAAATCATCGACATAATCTTCCATTATGGTATGCATCATATCATGAAAGATGGTAGTCATAACTCTTTGATAGGTTGCCCCTATATTCTTCAGACCAAATGGCATCACATTCCAACAGTGGGTTCCCCATGGGCATGTGAAAGCAGTTTTATGTTGATCCTCTCGAGCAATCTTGATCTGATTGTACCTTGAAAAGCCATCCATAAGAGAAAGCATTGCATGACCCACTGTTAGATCAACAATCATGTCGATGTTTGGTAAGGGGAAGTCATCTTTAGGGCATTCCTTGTTCAAATCTTTGAGGTTTGTACAGATACGAATGCCCCCATTAGGCTTGCCGATAGGTACAATGTTGGAGATCTAATCTGCATAATCGATTGGTTAGATGAAACCAACATCTAAGAGCTTTTTGAGTTTTGCCTTGACAAGAACAACAATATATGGGTGCATCTTTCTGAGCTTTTGTTTTACATGTTTAGCTCCTTCTACCACGGTTAGGTGATGCATGACCAAATCAAGATCTAAGCCAGGCATGTCTGCATAAGACCATGCAAAGTTGATTTGACGCTTCTGGAAGAATTCCGCAAACTTTGCTTGTTCCTCTGGAGTTAGTAGAGATGCAAAATGTATTTGGTGAGGAGTCTCAGGGGTCCCCACATTGAATTCTTTTGTTTCTTCGATAAGGATTGTCGATCTCTCTTGATTTGTACTAGAGGGGAGGATGTCAAACCTTTCATCCGCAAGCGCCTCAGAGAGGTTTTCACCATTGGATACGCTGTTTATTTTTTCTTTTTTGGGATCAACAAGTGCCACTGTGTGGTTTTCACTAGAAGATCCATGTTTTATTATGATATTTTTGCAGCTGAAAGGTTTGGCATCTGCCCCAAAGTATGTGACGCTATTAAGTTTAATGGAAAAATCATCTTTATGATCCCCGTTTGGTACGTTATCCCGTATTTCTAAAAAGTCGATGAGCACCTCATCATTTTGGAAGTGATCAAGACATGAGGCATTTGGCTGGTTCCAGTCGATGAGTTTGGGGTGGATGATAGGCATGACCTCATCGATTAGGTTGAATTTAGAGGAGGCGTCAGTGAGGGTTAATATAGAGGAGTGAAGTTCGTCGATGGTACTCTCCTTGTCAGGTTCTGGTGTTGGATTTGACGTAGGGCCTATGGGAGTTGCTTCTTTCTCACGAACCCAAAAGGTTTTGATCCATGCCTCCATAAACTAGGATATCTTTACGAGGTGGTGGAGGCGATGTTTCTTCCTTTTCTGAAGAATTTAGATTCACTGAATAAAATTCCCACTCATGCAAGTTGGTCTCTGAATCACTCTCTAACATCCGATTATTGTACCAGGCTGGGATGTCTTTTGAATTGAAGAGCGTATTGGTTATAGGTTCGTTCTCTTTTGGAGGTGGGATTTCTGGTAGGATTATCAGTGTTGTTTATGCTGCTACTGAGAGTATCGATGTTGTTGGTGTAGTTGGTGCTACTGACGCTACTGATGGGATTATTAGTGTTGTTGATGTTGTTGCTGGGATTATTGGTGTTGTTGGTATAGTTGGTGCTACTGTTGCTACTGATGGGGTTAGTGGTGTCGTTGATGCTGCTGCTGGGATTATTGGTGTTGTTGGTACAGTTGGTGCTACTGTTGCTACTGATGGGATTAGTGGTGTCATTGATGCTGTTGCTGGGATTATTGGTGTTGTTGGTATAGTTGGTGCTACTGATGGGATTATTGGTGTTGTTGGTGCTACTGCTGCTACTGATGGGATTAGTGGTGTCATGGATGTTGTTGATGGCTTTGATGCTACTGAGGGGATTATCAGTTTTGTTGGTGTAGTGGGTTGTGTTGGTTCCACAGAGATAATCAAGGATGGCCTTCTTGGAGTAACTGGTTGGTACATGGGTTTGTTGGGCTTACCTTTGAATATGAGCTTAGGAAGAGATTCTTTTTGAAAACCTACTCCATTTTTATCTTTGGGTTTCAACTCAGGTTGTAAGGGCTCGTGTCATCCTTATTTGCAATGTCCCAAAGCACTCTGGCCATATTAGCCCATTCTTTGCATGATAGTAAGGCCTTTTCCATATTTATCAGTGGGAAGCTTAGCTTGTGGGATTTTTGTGTTGATAGGGTCTTTGTAGATCCATTCTGCCAGGTCCTCATCTATGGTTTCCTCTTCCTAACTTTTACCAGGGATGAACTGCACCAAAGTGCAAGATTGCTTAGCCAATGGTGGTTGAAGAAACTTTTGAGGCTTGCCATGAGTTCGAGGGGAGGTGGGTAATTGCCCAACACAAAAGAGTTGGCTAAGATTATATTCCCCGAGGCCTTCCTCAGTCATTTTCATTTTCAAGTTCTCTTGCTTTGGTATAGGGGTGATTGAGCTAGAAAGAGAGGTTGGATTAACATATGATGTGGAATGGATAGCTTCTTTGTTGTTAGGTACGATGATCTCTGGTTGATGGTTAATATTGTTACAATATGCAAATGGATTTGCATCGCCAAGGATTGTGATTTCTACACCGTTATGGAGAAACTTGATACATTGATGATAGCTAGATGGAACATCTTGCATGGCATGTATCCAAGGTCTTCCTAACAAAAGATTATATGGCAAAGGAAGGTCTAGAAGTTGGCAGATAATATGCTTCACCACTGGCCCCACTCTGATAGGTAATACAACAACTCCTTTGGAAGAATGCTTTGCATCGTCATAGGCCTTAATGGTTATCTTTTTATTGGCATCCACTGATTCTATCGCATACCCCAATGCTGTGATCAACTTCAAGGTGCATATATTCAAGCCGGGTTCATTGTCAATCAAGACTCACTTGATTTGGTGTTGGTTTACAAATCCTTCAATGTGAAGGGATGCATCATGTGGTTGTTGGAATGAAGCGTTGTCACTTTTAGAAAAAGTGAGGCATGGTGATGACCTAAGACTGCCAACCATGGCTTGAAATTGATCTATGTTAAGGTTGGCGGGGACTGACACTTCTTGGAGAGCTTGATCCAAGATTGTTTTGTGTGAATGGGATAAGAGCAAAAGCTATAATATTGAAATGAGTTTGGGCATTTTATCCAATTATTCCACAAGATTATATTGCTTAGGCAGGGGTGTCGTTCCTTGTGGTGTTTCTCGAATGGTAATTTTGCTATGAAACGTAACAACATTGTATGTAGGATTTGGATCTTTGATGGTGAGGGTTGCAACTTATTCATTAGCGTCATAGAGGTGATTCATAGTATAATTATAGGCAGCTTGTGTATAATTAGTTGTAGCATCTGTGTTTCGCCCTAAGGTGGAAGGACCCCTTTGATCATGTGATGGAAGTGGATTCTTGAACATTAGATGATCATCATTGGATGTTTTAGGGTCATGTCCTTCGATTTCAATTTCTCCTCTGTCAATAAGATCTTGAACAAGATCTTTTAGTTGATGGCAATTGCTCGTCTTATGCCCTTTTCCCTGGTGGAATTCACAATGTTCATTACCTCTCCACCATGGAGGTTTGACTTGAGGTTCATAGTTAGATGTTTTCGGTAAGGTCACAAGATTAGAAGAGACCAATTGATGCAATATTGTTTCGATGGGTTCCCCTAAGGGTGTGTATGTGCATTTTGGTTCATAGTTCTGTTGTCATTGTCTTGGTTCTTCTTGTGGTGCATTGCAACCTTGATTTGGTGGATGAGTGATGGTGTTGTTTTTAGGAGGGGGATTTTGTCATGCAAACCTGACCACAGGTTGTGTGACTTTTACTGTTCATTATTCCACTATCTCGTCATTGACAATGTTCTTGTTCTTGTTCTAGAAATTGGGTTTATCACTATTATAATGTGGATGAGGGCCATCTTTGGGTTCATTGTAGATTTTGATAAGTCCCTTTTTGATAAGGGCTCGTTCACATTTTAATCCTTGAGTGATCATCTCTTCAAAGGATTCTGTACCCTTCATGTCTAAATGGAATTCCATCTCGTCATTCAAGTTGGAAATGAATATTTCCAGTAGTTCTTGTTCAAGGAAATAAAGAGAACGTCTACTAGACAGTTGCCTCCACTGTTGTAGGAAAGCTGAGAACAACTCCCCTAGTTTTTGTTTGGTGTTGCATAAATCTGCCATGGCAACATGTCGTTCTATGTTATGTGAATAATGAGCGTTGAATTTTTGAACTAGTTCCTCAAATGTTCTAATGCCACCTGGTAATCGTGAAAACCATTGTGTGGTTGTGCCTCCCAAACTCTAAGGAAAGAGGCACATTAGATAGGTGTCCTCATAGGCCAACTCTAAACAAGCTGAGTGAAATTCTTGTACATGATCTCTAGGGTCTCCTTTGCCCCTATACTTTTCAAACTTAGGTGTTTTGAACCCTCGTGGAGAAGGTGGCATATGCATGTTCCTATCAAAAGGATAGGGACAAATATTGTTAAGTGAAAACCGAGTAGTCTTCACACCACTATTGAGTTGTTGAGCGAGATTTTCTACTTGTTGTCTCAACATGTCTATTTCTATAGGAGGAGGAGGCGGGGGATTCCCTTGATGATTAAGGTCATAGCAAAAGTAATCTCTACCTCTTCCACCATCGTTACGACTATGTTGTTCTGATGTCTGTCATATCTGTGTGGTATCAAAGTTAGAGGGTAGTTTAGCACCCTCTTTAGCAAGTCTCAGTAAATGAGCACCTACATTGTTTCTAAGGATTTCGTCAAAGAGTCTATTGAACTTGGGATTGTGTTGTGCTCTTTCTATATCTTCGGGAGTTGGAGTGCTATGATCTTCATCATTTGTGCCTCCTCCAATGGCTTCTTGGAAATCATTGAGGTTTTCTTCTTCCTCATCTTTGATCTTTGGTTGGCGGTTTCTCATTGATCTTGTTTGAGACATGTTGTTTGAAAGTTTTGAAGTTGGTAAAAGTGATTATGAGTTGGTGATGAAATGTTTGATGGAAGATAAGTGTTTTGTGAAATGTTTAGAAGATGGATCTCTAACACTAAAGGTTGGATGTTTACCAAAGGTCTTTGTGAATTGCTCTTGTGTTTTCAACAATTTTGATGTGATAAGGTATAGCAAGGTTTGAGATGTGTTACAAACCAAGCTACCTAGCAATGAGAGGATGCACTCATAAACTAGTTTTAACCTGTGTAGAAATGCCTCTTAGGACAATGGATCCTAGATGTAGAGACACTCTAAAAGTGATTTGTTGGTTTGATTTAAGTAATATTTAAAAGAACTTAGGACAAAACCTTTTTGTGTTGTGAGAGTTGAATGGTTTTGTGAAGGTGAAAGTGGATAGAATATAGACCTCAATAAAAACTTGTTGTCACAAAGGGGGTTTCTAGTTCTTCCTCTCTCTTAGGGGTTGGTGGTTCCCCTCGAGCTACATTGTAGGTGATACAGATTTTTGGAAAGAAAGTAGGGTTGATCTTGCCTCCTTTGTTTCTGTGATAATCCAAGGCTCTATACTGAGTAAAAGCTCTATTTTTCAAAGGCTCTTTGTCAAATCCGTTGAATTTGCCTTGAAGATACAAATGCATATGGCACAAGAAGGCTCTATGTGAGAAAAAATTGTCTATTGATATACAAATACTTCCTTCTTTTGATAAGAGCTTTTGAACTCAATTGTCTCTTTTTCAATGTGGTCTTTTGATGAAGACTCCTTTTTCTCAAGATGTGAGTGATGGTCATACAATCTTGATACTTGTTCCACTTATTGATGTTTGTTTTGTTTATCAATGTTGATGTAAAATTGTGTTGGATGAATACTTGGTTTAAAATTTGTTTTGAATTTATTTTGACAAGAAAACACAGCAAGCACACAAGCACAATAATCTTGCCTTAAAAGGCACAATAGGTGTGGGTCATGAACTTTGTTGACCCTTTTTATAAATGTATTTTATGTTTCCCAAAGCTTGAAGTTGGCTCAAATTGTTACTGGTCTAACACAAGATGAATACAACTCAAACACACTTTATCCCTAAGGTCAAATGGCCAGTTGTGATATTTTCAGCCCACATCTTGATATTTCTTCAACTTTGGTACTACATACCTTATGAATCCCGCTATGGCAGGTAAGGATGTGATATACTAAGTCTTGCGTGAGCATAACAGATAGATGATCCCTATGATGGGGGAGTCACCACTTTTATAAGGCTACAAGTAGCCTTTCAAAAAGCCCTGTTTCTACTCAAGGAAATATGTATGGTGAGTATCTTGGGAGCAAAACCATCTATGCTCTTGCACTGAACTTTTCACAAATATCCCCAATCAATAGAATGGGTGGGCTTCTATAATAAAAGGTGTTTAGTAATGTTCGATGTCTTTGGACATAAGTTCATTCTTCAGTGACTCACTTAAGAGCCTTGTAACTTGTGGTGGGGCCATATGTCCTTTCGGCAAGTTACACTGTAGGAACAACTATACCCAAGGCTGCAACTTTCGCTCTCACCTGATTTCTATAGCGTCTCGAAGGGTTTACCATGCAAGGTCATTCCCAAGAGTGATGTGTCTCTTGGAAGGCCTCTCTTAAAAATATAAAATTTCGATCGTTACTAACACTTTTCTCTTGCACCTAGGACCACGAGAGCCAAGGGAGAGGATAATTTGTGTTAGAAGTAGGACCACTCTACAGATTTTTGCACGAGTGTACCAAACACTGAAAACACTTGTTTTTTTAAATTGATTTATTGCAATGTGATTTAAATGCTATTTGGAGATGTTGCTTCAACAAACATGATGTTCTTTTTAATCTCTCAAAGCAATATGTTGTCTAACTAGGAAAGTGAAAATCCTGGTCAACCAAATTGAAGCACGTTTTTGCTTGAAGTAAAATTATTTTTGGAAACAGAATGGACAAATTGTTTGTTCTTTTTAACTTGCAAAATGAAATGTTGATTGTGAATTTTAGCCTTTGCAAGAAAATGAAAGTTATTTTGTTTGTTTTAAGCCCAAAATGAAAGATTGTTCCTAACTTGCAAGAAAAACAACGTTTGTTTGTTTGAGTCTGTGGTTCTTTTTATCTTTGCAAAATGAAGTTCTTTTTAAGCACCAAACTGAAAAATTGTGTTGATTTTATAGCCCAAAATGAAAAGTGAAGTTTGTTTTTAGGCCAAAAGGGAAAGTGAATTCCTTTTAATCCCACTTTAAAACAAAGTTAGAAAGCAAAAGAAAATAAAAATCACTAATTTTTTAACTCCTTGAATCCTGCAAAACAAGAAGTTAGCAAAAACCTGCACAAAAAGAGAACAAGTTAGTGAAATAGTAAAATTTTGATTTTTCGGTTACAGTTTTTTTTTTTCAACTCTTTGTTACAATAACGCTACTCTGTGTAAACACAGAAGTGCCACTTTAATGCAAAAGCACTGAAATAGTAACAAAGGTGCTAAAAGAATGACAAAGGCACTACAAGAGGGACAAAAATGCTAAATTAAACTGTCAAATAGAATGAAAATTCTGTCAGACAGAGAGCGCAAAACCACTAAAAGAGTTACAATAGCGCTATTTCATGAACAATAGCACTATAACTCGGATAAAGGCATTAATTTAAAGACAAAAGCGCTAGAAGGCAGACAAGGGCGCTAAAATCCTCAGGTGTCGAAGGCGCTAAAACATGTTCAATAGTGCTAAAGTGCAACCTATATGGCAATTTTATCAATTTTCAAAAAAAGTTAGTAGTTTTAAATCAGAAGGTTGCGTGTTCGATTCACGTCAGGTTCACCAAATAATGCACTCCAAAAAGGATGTTAGGAGCACACAACAAATCATTCATTAATGTTAGTAGTATCAATCAGAAATGAAATACAAAAGAAACTACAATCCTAAGCATGCATATCAAGAGAGCTATCAAACATATTATGGAAAGTATACAAAAATGGAGAAAAGACACAAAACACTCCCAAATGCATGCCAACATGCTCATAGCTGCTTCTCCCTTGTTCCTCTCCTCTCCAAGTTCCACATGAGTGTAGCCCTCAGATTTTTGCACTTATGGAGATTCAAGATTTATGAATAATGAAGATAAAAGACTATGCAAATACAAGCTAAATATGAGAAAGCCTAATTAAATCTATGTTAATTTTATCCAAAATAACAAAGAAAAGTTCTCCTAGATGCTCTCTCAAATTTGGTATAATTTAGATGCATACAAGATTTCTGGATCTGGATATGAAGGAAATGGGCTCTATTTATAGGAAAAATAGAGAAATGGATGGTTGAGATTGAGTAATCTCAACAAGGGTCAAGATTGAAAGATTTATGATCCATGTGAGAGATTTCAACCCAATCCAAGGATGACAAATGTCATCATGAGATGGCTTGAGAGGAGAGGGAAGAAGCATTAAATGCTTGAGATGACATGAAGGTTAGCTTGGGAGGTTAGGTTAGGCTTGAGTTGAATTAATAAAGCCTTTATCCAATGGACAAAATCTTGTGCAAGAGTTAGTGGGGATAACCCTGGTCAAATCAATGAATGCTTGAAGAGACCCACAAGTTAAATGGAGGTTGAGTTAGAGGGAAAGTCTCTAACCATGTGGGTGAGTTGAGTTAACCATTAATGGTTATATAAGAGCCATAAATGATCATGTAAGAACCATTAATGGTTTGGAAGACTTTAGGGGTTAACTTGTTGGAGACATAAAGCATTTAATGATTTTCAAAGACTTTGGAGGCTTTGAGAAGTGACTTCAAGTTGCTTAGGAATGTGACAATAATTAGGGAATGGGTTTAGGCTAATTAGGAATGATTTAGAAGAATCTAGAATGGGTTTAGGATGCAAGTGGGTTTAGTGGGTGAGGGAAAATAGGATTTTAATTAAAATAAAATTACTTTATTTCAACAAAATAGGTGCAACTTGCATTTGTAGGAGAATGCAAGTGGGGGGGTAGTTTAGGGATTTAAATAAATATTTTATTATTTATTTAAAAGAGGAAAGGGGGTTAAATTAACTAAATGTGTTTTATTCATTTAATTGATTTTGAGTGTAGCTTAATGAATTAATTTAAATAAATTGAATAATTTATTTAATTAATAGGAGAAGAGGTTGAGGATGAATTAATTAAATATTAATTTAATAAACTGATGATTGATGGTTAAATAATCAAATAAATAGTAAATATTCATTTAATTAAGTGGACAGATTTATGTGACTACAACATCTATATCATTTTCCACTAGATTACATCACTCCTGTCTATTTCAGATTGGTTGACATCTATGTGTAAGGCTAGGTATTCTTCATGTTAAGAAGAAATGTAAGGAAGCATAATGTGTTGTGGTCGAGTGGACACGTGCTCCGACAATATTCTCTCATGTGATTCCTAATGGGTGTCATATATTGAGCAAATAGAAGGATAAGTCTCGACTTAAACTTATCTATCAATAGTTGACTGAAAAAGGTGTTTTGGATAAAGGTTGTTTGATCTCTTGGTATATTCTTTTCTATTTGATCGTTATGTTCCAAGCTCTCTTTCTTATATATAATATATATTCGAGATTTGGTGCAGAGCACATTCCATTACATATCTATTTTCAAGCACATAGTGGTGTCTATAGGTTCATTTATGATTTAATAATGGGTTGGATCAATGATCACCCTTGATGTAATTGAATGCCTATTTGTATGGTCAATAATCTCTTAGGTGAGCATATAAACCTAGAGGTCTATTAGGCCATGAAGGCTTGGAATTTGGACTTTTAGTGTTAGTATGTCTAGGATGTTGTCTTAGGTGTTTGGAGTCTAAATAATGACCTTGGATGTGTTTCCACAAGGTCTAGGTGGTTAATAACCGGTGTTGTCCTAAGTTGCAAAATGTTGCATTTGTTGTCAAGCAACTTTTCAAAGTTGTTGGTAGGATGCCAACTACTTCTCCAACAGTCCTAACTATTCAAAAGTTGGTTATGAACATTGGAAAAGGTTTATATATGTGTGGAAAACCGTAGGAAGGGGAGAGTCAAACTTTTTATAAAGCTTGGTGGAGAAAGTGAATAGAACGAGTTTGATTTCATCATAACTGTGATATTTTCCATACTAATCGTACAGGGCATGAGATTTACTAATGAATTTTTGATCTGGTTAGGAAGAAATCTGAAACACCCTTCCAATGCATTTGGTCTGACCTCTTGAAGTAAAATTTAGTGGAACTTATAAACATTTATCTTCTGCAGGTCTGAAACCCTCCATTTTCAAGGGTTACAATGCAAATAAGACCCTAACTTGCAATCTACTCATTGGGATCCGATGGCCATGTGTAGAATTCCAGTTAGGGACATGTATTTTGAGATTCCAGAGGGGAAAGGTCAAAGGAGTTGGTTGGTGCATTACCACCAAGCCCTAGTCTAAATCGGTTGAGGGTTTAGATTAGATTAGATGAGTTTCATTGAGCATACAATGAACAATGATAGGATGATGAGTTGAATTGATGAAATTGGAGTATTTGAACATAGAAGAAACTTCTTGAAGAGTTGAAACCTTCTTGTGATCCCATTCTCATACACCTCCTGTGTGAAATCGGTCTAACCTAGTCAAGTAGGCCTGTGACTCAAGTAGGTGTTCAAGAGTGCAAGAATAGGGTGGAATTCCAATCTTTTGGAATCTGATAGTAATCCCAAAAGGGTTTCTGAAACCTAAATTTGTTTAGGGTGTTGTTTAGTGTTATCTGGAGAAAAGTCCAAAAAGATAGTGAAATAGGGCTACTAACTAATAGATCGGTGTTGGTGAACCTGTGAAATCTATGTCGGTAGACTTGTACCGATAGGCTTGTTTGGGCCTCAAAAGCCAATATTTATCTTGTGCTTCAAAATAGCATTGTGGAAGATCTTGATAGCTCTTAGGAAGTGGGAAGAAGTGTTGTACCATCTCTTGTTAGTGGTAAGAGTTTGATTTCACAGTTGAGGTGTGAAACATAGCTGTGAGGAAGACTCAAGGTAAAGAAGACTAAGGTGTGTAGGTGGGTTTATCACTCTACAGCTACCAACCTCTGCATAAGGATTGGTAAAAATCTATGTGTAAGGTTAAAGGTATTCTTCACATGAAGAAGTATTATAGGGAAGCATAGTGCTTTGTGGTTGGCTGTAAAAATGCTTCAACAATATTATCGTTTGTGATGTGCTCGAGAAAAAAATAGTACATTAGAATCTCCTATTAGGGTTGTCTTTAGTTTTATACTTTGTATAAAATATATATGCATTTTGGTATTATTGTTAATTTTATTTTTTTCTTATATATCTAAAGCAAACACTTGATTTTGAAATATTATAGTTATAATATATATTTTGACATTTCATTTTAAATGTATGTTTTTATAAAACAAAATAATTTACTTTAATATTTGTGAAGAAATTCATTCACAATCATTCTAATTCAACTTAAAAGAAATGTTTAAAATACTAAGTGAAATTTAGGGTGATGACATACTTCCCCCCAAAAAACATGCATCATCCTAATGCATCACTCAAATTTGTCTATCATACCAAAACAAGGTTAGAATGATTCATACCAGTTAGTAATTTCTTCAACTAAATGCAATATAATCATTTGAAAATGTTTTAGATAAAACAAGCATGCATAATCATCAAACAATCACTTTAAAAGACAAATCCTAAGTGTATGCGTGAGTTTCATCACTAACATTCAATTTCATGAAGCTAGACAACCTCTCTCTTACAATGTTCTATTCCTTATGATGTGTCGACATAACTGTCACACTTATAGAAACAACACTTACACATTAAGCCTTATTAGTGTCCCAAAAATCCAAATCAAATTAAAGACTTCTCAAAAAATTCCTACTTATCCAATAAGATTTAAATTCCTCATATCGTAGATACATGTACTTAACATACCCTTGTATTTCAATATTTTGTCTAAGTTGTTAGGTATTCTTTACATTGCTCCTGCCATGTCCTTATATCTATACAAACTTGAACTATCTTTAGCTCATTCATAAATATTAATACCTTATAGCGAGATCATTTCAAGGTTCAATATTTCAATGTTAAAATGTTCATATATAGACTATAACAATTTAAATGAGAACTACAATAAGGTAGATTGCAACTTGATCATATATAAAGAATAATGAATAAATTATTCATGCATACCCTTTTAAATGTGATATCACTTAGGTGTGTTCACATATTATCCATGCATACTCCCAAATACCTAGAAAGTTAATAGATCCACCTAGATAACTCATGTGGCCTACGCATCATGCCCATCTCATCATTATCTAATCACATGACCTAGGCATCATGCCCATCTTTTCAATATCTAATCATGCTACCTAGGCATCATTCCCATCTCGTCATTATCTAATCATGCGACCTAGGAATTATGCCCATATCGTCACTATCTATTAATGCAACGTAGACATTATGTCCATCTCATCAGATTATGCTTATAGAATAGAAATTTCAATATTGACATCATATTCATGTAAAGACTCAAATGCAATTAGAAACTTCAATATACTAGAGTCAAATTATATATACCCACTTTATTCAATATCAATCACATAGAGAATTTACTTCATCTCATGAATATCCTTACAATGTATCTTGCAACATTTGACATTAACATCAACATGAATTTAATGTACTACATCCTTAACATTTCATAAAATAATAGATTTTGTTCAAGCAGGATACTAATACAAGTTCAAGATTGGTACATTCTTTCCTATCTACTCCCTTCAACATTTTATCAACATTTGTGATGAAAATGATAAAGGACATATATACCATGTTACAGGATTAGCATCATAAAACACATAGCCTAGTCACCACAAGAATGTAAGAGAAATCTCAAATGGAAAGTAACAAATCTCCAACTTAAAGTCGCAAAAATGTAAAAATTAATAATAAATAAAGTGTGTTCAAGAACCATGAGATAGATAAATGACTAGTGACTAGTTCATCACAAGAAATTTTTAAAGTTTGAAAGCTATCCTTTACCACAATACAAAATTTCTTCAATCACTAAAAATAATCATTAAACTTGAAAAAAAAAATCACATAAATCACGTGACTAACACTAGTCACATTGAGGGAGTAAAAAACTACATGACACCTTGGGGATACCACATCCAAGGTACATTAGAGAACATGCCCAAACATATGGAAAATAAGCATCCTTAATCAAGAATTCAAACTTAATTTGTAGACACTTATTGCCTTAATAGATAATGATAATATTACTATGCAAGAATGTAATGCCCCTACCCTAGTTGGACTTGTAAAACCCGTTTGACCTTGGTTGACTTCCTATGTGGCATTCTTGAATGGTAGGTTAACCATGATGCAATGTGTAGTTTAGATGATATAAATAATCGTGCATACCTATTATTGTGTTTTTGCATCGATTCTTGTGTAAATGTAATCGTTTCCTAACTCTTGTGATAAATCTCGAGCTAACGCCTTCATTGAATATGTATATGTATATGTATGCTTGTATGAATTCATGGGTGCAGGAGATTATAGGTACAACACCGCTTAGGGCGAGGTTCATCTCCTTGGGATTTGCAAGGTTGAGTATGCCTCCTTCATCCTTAGAATTCGGATTTGGTGGTCATAAAATCTCATCTTGCCTTAGCCATGGTCAGGTGAGCGTCGTGTGTGGGTTTCTTTTCGTTGGGTTGCATGTCATGTGATTTGGTGGACTTCCTCGATTTGCGTGCCATGTGCGGGGTAAGTGGAGTTTGTAATCCTAAGTATTTAATTCTATTTAATGAGTAGATGTACGCATTAGTAATTTAGAAATTTAAATAGGTAGTTTCTTTTATATGATTAATCGTTGATTTAAAGAGATCGCTTTAATTATAACGGTAGCAAGCTTAAAGCATTTAAATTGAAATAATGTGTTCATTTACACATTAAAAGTTGCGGAATTAAAATAAATAGATTTCTTTCATGAGAATAGTCGTTTATTTAAAAAGGTCACTTTATTATGTTATAGCGAGTCAATTTAATAGTTGAATTTGATAATAATGAATTTAATGAGTTATGCGTTTTAGAAAGGAAAAATTTAAAGTCATATGAGAAATAGAAATAAATTTATCATTTTCGCATTTTGGAATAGAAAGGGTTGATTTTATTATTTAAAAGGAAATTATTCTTTTTACTTGCAAAATTGATATAGTATAAAGGATTGATTTTTGAAATTTAAATTAATTTAAATACCTCACCCTTGGTCACAGTTCAAAATATAAATGTAGGCCTAAATTGATATTGAGAGATTAAAATTAGAGTTAAATAAGAAATGGAAGCTTTTTAATTTTAATAAGAAAAACGAATAAGAAGTATTGAATAATGGAAAGGAATGATTTCCATTTTCCATTTTTCTTTTATTTTAAAAAAAAATAAATGCCTAAATTCGAAATTGAAAATTAGGTCAAAAATAGGGTTTCTCATTTTTAACCTAGTTTTTGAATATTTTTGGGGGGTTCTTTCTTGAGAGCTTTTTTTTTTGGAAAAAAAATGGAGATGGGGAAAATTTTGGAAAATGGGAGATTGGCTTTGAGTTGCAGGTGGAGCTCTTCATCAAAATTCTTGCTCGGAATGCGTTATGAGGTAGGATTCAAATCTACTCTTTTATTTATTTGTTGAATCAAAAAAAAAAAGGGGTATTTCCCATGAATGTTTTTGAGGTTTAGTTTCAGTTTTCTTTCAAGCTTGGTTGTTCTCAAATCAAACTTTTGTTTCTTAATAGATTTTGTGGTTTTAATCTTGATGAGGAAATATATTTTTCCCATAATGAAGTTTTTGGTAAAATCTGGAAAATGAATGGATTTGTGATAAATGGTTAATGGAGGATTTATGATATTTTAGTTATTTCATTTTGTGATTTTAGAATAAATAAATAAATAAAATTTTTGCTTGAGTCGAGCTGGACTGTATAAAAAAAAATTTGCATCCAAAAAAAACAAAAAAATAAGAAAAAAAATATATAAAATTTAGGGTTTCGGGGGGGGGGGAGCCGAAGCTCAACTCGCCCCCTTCCCCACGGCGCCACCAAAGCCGCAGACTTGCAACCACGTTGTGGGCCGCAGACCTGCATCCATAGTGTGGGCCGCAGGCTGCATCCACAATGTGGGCCGCAGGCTACGTCCACAGTGTGGGCCGCAGGCTGCATCCACAATGTGGGCCGCAGGCTGCGTCCATAGTGTGGGCCGCAGGTTGCGTCCACAATGTGGGCCACAGGACCCGCATCCACAGTGTGGCTCGTAGAACCTGCGTCCACACTGTGGGACGCAGGGACCTGCGTGATAAGGTTAGGGTTTGCCTTAAAAAAAATATATAAATAATAAAGTTTGTTTTAAAACTTTTTTTTTTTTATATTGTTTTTGTTGTTGTTTAAAAAAAAAATATAATGTGTAATATTGACATTTACAAAATGAAAGAAAAATGTCATGGGAAAGTTTAAAAGAAGTTGTAATATAATTGTAGGAAGACCTATTTTTTTGAAATTAGATTTTAAATGTCAATACATACATACATACATACATACACCAATTATAATCGGGGAGTAATCTTTGGAAAAGAGATTAAATATGGTCTTATTTGGAGATCTTTGAAATAATTATACTCTGGTTAACGTTGGGTAATACATGTTAATGAGAAGTTTTTATGGAATATGAATCTAAATTTATCTTCGTATATTTTGTTATTACTTCAACGATATGCTAGTAGGATGCATGTAAAATTTGATATCGTATAAATTTAAAAAAAAGTTGTAAGTTTAAGTTCCGTATTTGCCTTGTTTAGAGTGGCGGCAAACCTTGATGTATTTGTTTCAGACCCTATCATCTAGTTACTTGTGTTGGTCATAGCCGGATTACGCCCCTAGTCAGAGTATTGTCAGTCATTAGAACTTGTATTTGCTTTGAAGTGTTCAGTTGGATCCGCTTTAGAAGGGATCATTATGTAAATCCCGACTGAAGAGTCTATTGTATAATTGGTGGTGTTCGCCTAATAGGCAAAGATGCAAAAGACTTATAAATTATGTATTCCTAACAATATAATACCAAAGGGGTCTTGCAGTTGAGCAGACCCGGAGATGTAGCCCTTAGGGGTGAACTCCGAGAACATATCTGTGTTATGCGATGTTTAGCTTCCTTTGTTTCATGCTTTAAGTTATCATGTATGGTTGTTATCTTGTTATTAAGCATATAAATGGAACGAATGTGAAATGGGAAACAAAGTTTGAATTAATGTTATAAATTCTAAGTGAAATTTAAAGGATGAACCTCATATAGATATTTACCTTTTTACCTTAGTAAATGAGTAACGCCATGTTAATTATGTTTCACTATATTGGATGAATTTGTTTAGTTATTGCAAGGTTTAATCTCAACAAATAATCCTTACCAAAATTAACTTGGAAATTAGGTTAACTCAACTATTTATCCATAATTGTAACCTTAATAAAAGAATCTCTTATGATTGCTAAAATTGAACTAAAAAGGGAAGTAATTGTACAATTGTTTAAATCTTAATCCTAGAAAATGTATAATTCATATTAACTTCATTTAACTAAAAAGAGTGACACGCAATAAGATAGTTATATTCTAATCCTAAAGGGAGAACGTCACTATGAACTTGTATTCTAATCTTGAAATGATGAATATCATCTTGCTAACTATATTTTAATTAAAGGAATGAACTCATGTGTACCTAATACATTTCCCCCTAAATGAATTTAGTCCATCTATTAGCATTATTAAAACTTCAATGAATGAACTCTATGGCTACTTGCATTCTATCCTCCATAAAGGAACTACGAATCTCTAGTTTGGTTATGCTTAAACCTTAATGAGGGAACTACACTCAATTTATGGGAGTTTAATCCTTAACGAACAAATCTCCTCTTATTAGCCATACTTTTAATATATAAGAAAGATTTCAAAAGTGGGTGGTTATCTTAAAACCAAATGTATGGACTTCGGTATAATAATCGCTTTGATCCTTTTGGGAGGCCTCTTAATGTAATTAGGATTTAAAGTGCAATGAGTAAATAACCTCTCAATGGCCTCCTAACCACCCAAAGTAAATGAATGCTTCCTAAAATTCTAAGATGTCATATCATTGAACATATATATAATCATGTCTTATGCATTTTCTCGCAATTAAGATATCCAGATTTATGGATCAATTGACGCAAGTTGAGTTAGGTGTTAGGTTATGTAATCACGTTGGGAAACTCCTTAGGATTGTTTAGCCTTCCGCTGTGCTATCTAAGTTTCAGATAACTCCAATTTATCTTAATGTTGTAAAAAATCAGTAATACTCTTAACTATTATTATAAAAAAAAAAATATTTACACTCTATTTGAGTGTTTTTAACTTAAACCCTTAGGGGTTTCCTGGCGGGGCATTACAAAGAATCAACCATCAATTGATCATGTATCATAAACCTTGTTAAGACTATCAATTCCCATTCATAGGCAATTTCATGCAACTTATCATGCAAGATGAAACATGTTTACAATATCCTGGAATGATTTTTATTTCATGTATATAATATGCTAAGTTCTTTTCCAAAGAAACTAATGTAGATTTAGAATCATGCCCCTTTCTCAAAATATCACAAAAACTCAAATTCTTTCTTGCATCACACATGAAAATTTCATCTCGATAAGGATTAATATAAGTATCAATTGAAAAATCTTAACTCGCATGTCATGCAAAGGAACAATCATAAACCTTGACTTCAAATGCATCACTCATGCAATATATTTCATATTTTTCATTCAAAATTCATGGACATGCAATTTTAAGAAAAAGTCACATAGTTACACAAATCAATAGAGTGCAAAAGTATAACGAAGTACTTCAAAGTTCTATCTTTCTTTATTAACTTAAATTAGGCAAATGAAATCAAGTAGTCACACATTACACACATATATGCATAAAGTCTCAACAAGAATGTAAATGCAAAAAGGGTATTTCTCTGAAAGTAGTTATTTTTAGTTTTAAATGGTTTCAAGCAAGGGAAAAATTTCCTCCTTGTTAGGTGTACCATGGAGGAGGCTTTCTCCCTCACTACTCAAGTTGATCAACATTAATTTAACTTTTGACTCAATCTCTAAGCACTTACACATACATGCACTAATAAGTACATGTCTAAAGCTTCACGTGATCAAGTGTTACAATGACATAGTGAACTCAAGGCCCTATTGTGAAACCTAGAGCTTTGATACCATATGTAAGGACCTCCATTTAGTTAAAATATTAAATTACATAATTACACTTAATATCACACATAAGCAAGAACACATTAACAGAACTTTCTCAAATAAATATTAAAATAGAGACATAAAATTATATTTTGACGCATTGTCAAAGTACATGAGCCAAGAGATAGGCAAACATAAGAAAATTATTTCATTTATAAGGTTGATTACAATAATACATAATATACATAGTTGATGATAATCCTAATAGGGGATCCCGAAATCTATCTCCCTTGAGCACATCACGAATGAGAATATTGTTAGAGTGCTTTTACACCCAACCGCAAAGCACTATGCTTCCTTGAAATTCTTCTTGACATGAAGAATACCCGACATTGCACAAGGATGCCTAGCAACTCAAAATTTGCATGGTGGTGGAATCTGGTGCAACATGATGCATCTAACATACTATTCCACACACATAGGAAAAAATATTCATCTATCATCATCATATAGCAGAGAGTAAAAGAAATACAATCATTCACAAGATGATTTCAATAAGCTTTGGCCAAAGCATCTTTTTAAGTTGACTACCAATAGATACATCTAAGTGGAGATCTACCCTTCTCTGTTTACACATATTTAACACCCATCCATACTCACAAATAATACACATTGAACATGCAACATTGTATATAAAATCTTGCAACAACATAAATGAGCATACATACTCATACGAGAGTATACAAGAACAATCAAGAGTATTCAAAAACATAGAAAAGAGCACAAAAGAGTAATCAAAAGCACACAAGGGAATACTATTTCATATCTAGCATAATTCAATCACACAAGTTCCAAGAATATGTTTTGTACCCCTTTTTAAATATGAGGCTTATGTATTTATTAACTAGTTTTGTTATGGATAATATATGCCTTATCTCACTCTTTAAGAAGTCAACTATAGTAAACATCATCGATTTACAAAATGTCAATGACCAAATCACCTATCATCATTATATTAAAATATTATTAACAATAGTCACATAATAATAGTGTAGACACCTAAAAATGTCTCATTAATCATGTACTAATTATTTGTCTAAATTGACTAAATAATTCTTTAATTATTTAATTAAATTAATTAATCTTATTCTTCTAATCTCATATTTCTTCATCATCTTACTAATTATTCTATTTCAATTCTATCATCATTTAATCATTTAAACCATTTTCTAATATTAATTAAATAATTGTGATTATCTTTATTATTCAAATAAATTCATTATTCTATTTCTATCTCTATTCAATTAATCATTTAATCATTTAACCCGTTTCTAAATATTAAATAAATGTTAATTATTTCATTAATTGTGATTTTAATCCTTTAATTTAAATAAACTTTATTATTTAATTAAATTTAATTTCTAAATAATTAAATAGTTTCTTTAAATTATTTAATTAACTAATTAATTCTTCAAATTCTAATTTCAAATCCCCAAATTCTAATTTCATTAATTCTCCAAATTCAAATTCAAATGCATGTGCATGATTTCAAAAATCAAATTGAAAATCAAAGTCAAGTTCTAAAAATATTTGAATATCAAATTGAATTAAATCTCATGCAAAGATTAAATTGAAAATCAAAGTCAAAGTGCAGGCACATGCTAAATTAATTAAGTCAATTATCTTTTCAATCTCTATTTTTATCTTCCACTTTGATTTTTTCTAAAAAGCATTCAATGAGTCATCTCAGTTAACTATTCCATCTATTTAATTAATTGATTAATTGCATCTTTTTTTTTAATTCTCTCCAATCATTGTTTTTCTATCTTCCAATTACCTTTTTCTAAATAAAGATTTCTTTTTCATCAATCAATTATCCTCCAATAATTCTTTTTCATCTTTCAATCAACTTTTTTCTCAATCAGTTAACTCAATTAACTATTCAATCTATTATTTTCCACCTCCAAATCAGTAGTTCAACTATCAATCAACATGTGAGCTCACCTGAGTTCCACCTCCTTAATCAATTTGTTCCACCTCCTTAATCAATTTGTTCCACCTCTCATTCAATCTCACCCAAAAATCTATAAATTGAGCATTCAATCTCCATTTTTCAACAATCATGAACTTTGAATCTTTGTATCATTTGCAGGTTGCCAACGCGATATGTGAGATCCATCATACGACAAAGAAGAGAAGAACAATGGAAGCTACTTGCGATTAGGGAATAGGGAGTCTTTAATTAAATATTTTATATTCCTATTACTTGCTTGTGTTATTTCATTGGTTTTGTTTAGAATTCTTTAATTAGATAGGGATTTGTTATTTCCCTTTATTTCTAGTTAAATTAAGGATGAATTTTACATACGACATTTTGGTGAACCTGACATGAATCAACAACTAATTAACCCTCTGTGTTTTCTGTGTGATTTTTGCAGGTTTTGTACGGATTGCAAAGCGGATTCAATCATCACGCAATTGAGTATACAGACTCACACAATCAACAATGCAGGGTGACACATTCGTGTAAACCCCATCACACAATCGCCTAGATCCTATCACACATTCATCTAGACCTTTTTACACATTCGAGAAAACTATTTATGCATCTTGTTTGTTTTATTTTTCTCATTTTCTGTCCTCTGTTATGTCTTGATTTTGTATGAAATTCTTTAGATCTGAACATTGTTTGCCCTTATCTGATGCTTTAATTATGACATCTTAGGGAATGTAAGGTATAATTTAAGATTTCAGGTGCTAGGAGGACAAAAGAACAAAGGAGACAAGCCATACGTTATTAGCAAATCCTAAAGGCAGAAAAGAAGATACAAGATCTAGAGGACCAACCAACCATTGATAGATACAACAACCTAGTTCTCTCATACAAAGTGAAATATGATTTACTTAATATAGAATGGTTGATGAGAGATCTTACTAGGGCATCACAGTCTGTTTTGCAGGTTTCAGATCAAATTTAGTCTTTTTTAATTTTTTTTGTTTGTTTGGTTTGTCTACCCTTCATGCATTCGCCCTTTTCGTTTTACACAATCGATCTATCAGTATACCACTTTTAGTTTGTCAGAATTACGCAATCACCTTGCCAGTATCACACAATCACTTAGGTATCATTAGGTATTCACTCAGGTAGTATCACACATTTTTTTAATAGGTAGTTTGGTTTTCAGTTTTTCTGTGTTTTTCTTTGGTTACTGATTCCCTGTTTGTAGCATGTGGCGAAATCATAGAGGAGGCTGGATCATTACAAAAGCATTTTAGAAACTAATAATATGCATGCTTTCACACTTTAGTTTGGTGCTTAAAATAAATTTGGTTAAAATGAGCATGCATGCTTTCACACTTCAGTTTGGTGCTAAAAACAAATCTGGTTAAAAATTGGCATGCATGCTTTCACACTTCAGTTTGGTGCTTACAACAAATCTGGTAAAAATTGACATGCATGCTTTCATACTTCAATTTGGTGCTTAAAATAAATCTAGCTACAAAATGACATGCATGCTTTCACACTTCAATTTGGTGTTCTAAAATTGACATTCACATGCGTATCTCACACCTAAGTTTGGGTTTTTAAAATGAACGTGAATCGGGCTGATCAATAGAATAAATCGCACTTTGCAATTTTTAAGGGAAAGAACTTTTTATTGTGGTTGGGGTGGACCTATTGTTGCATTAACTACCTTTCCACCCACCTTCGGGGTCTTGGGAGAAAGGGAAAGGTGATAACGATACCCACTTTTTAATTTTAGTTGTGAGGGGTATCTTTGACAGGGGATTTCATCACCCCATAGAGGTACTTAAAATTGGGATGCGTTGGGGATATCATCTCTCCCAGCGTACTCTTGAACGAGTTTTTCGTGCCTCTATATAAATATACTGGTCATGCGGCTAGAGTGTTGAGTGAATTAGACATATGTGGGGGCCTCCCCTGCACTGATAAGCTTAACTAAACCCTTAAGTGGCTTTCTCTGAGAATTCGTCGTTGGATCGAGACCCCTCAAAACTTACATTAAGAACCAACTTCGTATCCCAAATCCCACATTTATTGGTTCTGGGTGTGCAGATCGTACCCCATAGATACCCTCCATGTACCTTGCATGATGAGATAGGAAATCCTCGGTGATAAGATCTCTGGATCTTCGGGGTAAGAGAGAGTGGCATGCCCAAGAAGTGTGTGCCATGGAGTGGAGCCAGTGCTAACAGACTCTCTATCTGTTCATCTTGTTTCGGTATTTTGTTGCGAGGGCCCCATTAAACGGTTTCCACTATCTAGCCTAAGATTGTCTTTTGTATTTTTATGTGTATTGTTGTTTTAGAATAGTATTGACTCATTATTTGGGTTGTTTCAGGCCCTACCTTGCATATCTCTGAATTCTCAGAGTTAGTCAAAACACGGTTCAGTCAGCTATACTTATCTTCAAACAAGTGTTCTCAGATTTGAAAACTACAGACTTGTCCTACCAACAAAGTTATTTGAAACATAGTTTACCTTGAAACATCAGACAGTCCTACAAACTCCAAAATTTTACATACTTGTGACCATAGGCATCTTTGCATATTCCATATTTATGTCCTCATTATCATCCTCATATACGTCCTTAGAATAAGTCCTTGCATAGTCCATATTTACGTCCTCATTATCATCCTCATATACCTCCTTAGAATAAGTCCTTGAATAGTCCTCATTTACATCCTCATTATCATCCTCATTTATGTCCTTAGAATAAGTCCTTGTATAGTCCACATTTATGTCCTCATTATAGTCCTCATATATACGTCCTTAGAACAAGTCCATACACAGTCCTCATTTACATCCTTAAAATTTGCATATATCCTTACATTGTCAAATTTTACGTCCTCATCATCTTCGCATAGATCCTTATTTGTGTCCCATTAACCTCCTCATTCATTTTAGGGTCATTATAGTCTTCACAATTAGTCCTTGTTTATACCTCATATACGTCTGTCTCAATCCATCATCATTTGCATAATCATCCTAGAAAGTCATAACATGTGTCCTAAAGGGTCTCCCAGGTGATGGTTTGCTCCCCTTTGAGCAACCTAATCTAGTGCCAAATGACGGTCAACGAGATAGCATTGACGATTTATATAACTTGGCTTGGCAATTAAAGACAAGTGTACCTCAGTACATGGGGGTTGAGTATGAGCTAGATAGAGAGTATAAAATTTCCTATAGAATTGATAGGGAGATTGCTGCAAAACTTCTTAGGCAAGAACTTGAAAAAATTGCATTGTAAAATCTCAAAGTACTCAACAAGTCCCACGTCCAAATCCCCAATAGAGAGTTTGGTTTAGTGTTGCATACTTCTTTTTTAGGTCTACAATCTTACATTCATAATCTAAGCTTATCGTCGTCTTGCATTAGGTTCTAAAGCGTCCTCACATAGAAGTCTTAAATGACCATCACAAGGTCACAAAAGGCAAAGACTAAAATGGACCCAAACAATGACCCGTCAGTTAATCCAACTTGGAACATGGACATGTCAAGTAGTCAAAATTCTCAATGGTCAAATCCCTATGTCATGCTGACAATACACGAGCTACAACAAAACTTAACACGTGAAGAAATTGAGTTAGCTCAACAAGACCCACATGTCCTTATGATTCTAAATGCTCTTATACACAATGACAGGGATATATATATCTCTCATTGTTATTACAAAATGGTGCCAAGTTACCTAAAGATTTTGATGTCACAACGATCTTACCATCAAGAACTACTTTAGGTCCAAATAGCTATCAAATACCAAATGTAACACAAACACAAGCTATGACCTCAAGCTTCTCTTAGAATGCATCAACATCATCTACATAAACAAATGTGGTGTCAAACGTGAGTTCTCAAGAAAGTGCATCATCCTCAACAATGAATGTTAGCGCACAAACGTAGGCTATCATAGCCTCTCAAACTACAACGGTAATGTCAATTGTTTTGGCACCAATTCAAACACAAGCCTCACATGTTTCTGTGACTCAACCTCCGATTTCCTATTCCATAGGTTCTACATATAGTCATCAGAATTTAAAACCAAGTTTTGTTAATACAATGAGTACAACCCAATCAAACATGGGTTCATAATTTGCTTATTTCACAGTACCTAGCGGAACCCATAAAATGCAGAATTATAATTATGGTACCTTTCAACAACCTCCTAGTTATACTACCACGAATCCTTTTGTGGGAAATATACAGGCACAAAGTGTACCACTGACTCAAACAAATATTTTGACCCAACAAGTATAGAATCTACAATAACAAATGACAACTATGCAAACTGGTAATGAAAAAAAGAGCTATACAATGCAGGACCTACGTCCTTATCCTTTTGATCATACAATATACATGCCGCCTTTCCCACAACATTTTGAAACACCGAAATTTGACAGATATTGAGGGAAAGGTGATTCTAGAGATCACATTAGAGAATTTTTCACTGCATGTGTAGAGGTTACAAATCTAATGAGATTATTCCCAAAAAGTCTCAGAGGTTCGGCCTTGGAGTGGTTTTCACATCTCCCACCAATGATCACATCATGGGGTGAACTAGTTGAACATTTAATTGCTAACTTCTCTCATAACATTGAAACCCCAGTTACATTTATGGACCTATGTGCCGCAAAACAATATGAAAATGAAACATTTGTGTCCTTCTTACAAAGATGGAGATCTCTCTACAGAAGGTGCAAGACTATTATTCTGGAAACTGAGCAAGTTGATATGTTTGCAGAAAACATAATTCCAAAAATTTAGTACCTGATACAAATGCAATGTTTGACCACATTAAAACAAATCACTGAAAAATCCTTGAAGTGCGAGAAAGGACTAGTAAAACAAGCTATCATAAAATATGGGAATAATAATAACAATGATAAATCCAAGTTTTGGTCAAGAAACAAGAATGTGACCAATGATGGTGTTGTAGACGCATGTACAGTGAAAAAAGCTCAATTGATTATATCTTTACAAGGACCAAGTCAATCATTTAGTCCACATATAGAGAATAACACAGTGTCAGCAAACGCAAACGTTGCGCAAACTACAAACAAAAAATTACCAAGGGTAAATGCTCCAAAAAGGAACTACACACCTCTAGGGGAGCCTATGGAATCAACATTAAAGAAGTTAATACAGACAAATATGATCACTTTTCCAGAGGCTAGAGTATATGAACCAGGTCCTTTCAAACCTACATGGTGGAATGATAATAATTTTTATGACTATCATCATACAAAAGGTCATAAAATTGCAAGTTACTATAAATTGAAAAACTTAATTTAGGACCTGAAAGATCAAGGTGACATCACAATTGATACAAACAAACCTTCAGCGAACACAAATCACACCATCTTTAAGGATCCTTTTGTCAAACATGATAAAGGGAAGGCATCAACATCAGGAACACAAGACAGCACTGCCAACTACACAAAAGTCTCATATGATTGTACTATTCATGTTATTAGCTCAGGAGATGTGGTAAATGTTGATTCACAAGAAGAACTTGATAATGATGAGAAACGTCAAGTGACTGATAATTATGATAACCAAGTTTGCATGATGTCAGAAGCACCAAAATATGATAAAGATGAGAATCTTTGTCTTATGGACTAGGGCCAGGAAGTACCATTTTATTCAGGATGGTTTGAAGATGAAATTATAGCACAAATCATGGATATCAGGCTTGCACATGATGACTATAGCATGGGATATGAAATAAACCTTGATAACACAACATATGTTGCAAACATGTCCCTTACAAGAGATAATACAATGCCTACGATCACAATAAATCCGAGAGACAAAGATTGTGTAGTAGTTACCCACAGATCAAAAATAACCTTACAAGGAGTACCATCGAACCCATTACTAGTAGTAGGGACCTATAATGTGGTTGAGCAACTGAAGAAAATCCCAGCCCAAATATCACTCTTTGAACTATTGCATATATCACCAAATCACTAAGCTATCCTGGATAAAGCACTTCAAGATTTAGTAGTTGACAATGATATAGATGAAAATTCTTTCCAATCCATGGTGGGGAATTTAGGTGATGGTACCTATATTTCTTTCACAGAATGAGATGTTCCTAGTGATATACTTCTACATAATGATCCGCTACATCTAGAAGCTTACATACATAAGAAAAAAATCAAAAGAGTACTTATAGATGGAGGAGCTGGTGTTAACATCTATACACTAAAGTTGGTCAAGGCATTGAGTTATTCTGAGCTTCATATTGATCCTTCAAAGAGAATAAACATCACAGAATTTGATGATGAAGAGCGCCCTTCAAAAGGTGTAGTCACACTACCAGTGCAAATAGGACCTATCACAACAGAGGTTACCTTTCAAGTGTTGGACAGAGAACTAGGGTATACCATGCTATTAGGTTGCCCATGGATTCATGCCATGTAGAACGTACCTTCAACATTCCACCAACGTGTTAATTTTCCATACAATGGCATTGAAATCACCATACAGGGTGATCCAAACCCATTTCAACACTGTAATCACTTAAAGGCAAGTGTAGATAGCCAGGTACCCATTAATCAAGCATCGCCGCTCGCTACACAAATGGAGTCATTAACAATCACAAAAATACAAAAGAATACACCTACAACATCTTCTTTACAGATTAAGGATGTCAGTTGTGGGGAATATTCCATTTCAAGTACCTTGAATGGAAGATAATTATCTCTTTCTCCTAGGTCTTTTGGGAAGCCACATAACATAGTAATGAAACAAGATAAAGGAAAAGAGATAGTAAAATACTCAGATTCATGCTCTTTCATTAGATGAGGAGACTTACAAGAAGAATCTCTAAATGAAGATGTCAATCACTAGATATATAGAGAAGAAGATGACATGACAATACCCAAGTTACCTTTAGATCAATATGGCAACAGTTTCAAGATGCTACAAAAACATGGATACGATGGTACCACAAGCTTAAGACTATAGAAGCAAGGAATATTAGATCCTATTTTACCGAATGAAAACCCAAAGAATCAAGGGTTAGGATATAAACATGTACCAAAGATAACATAGGCAAGACAACGTACACTAGATATACTAAGCAAACCTAGGCTACTGTCAGAGTACATACCTCAAAGTCAATTATCAACACGAGTATTTCCCTCTTCATCTTAGAGAAGCAAGAAAGAAACAACATCTCCTAGTATGGAATCAGATGGTGAAGATACGAGGCAACTTCTACAAGAACCTAACACAAAATCACCTAGCAATACAGTATCTAAAACATTTGCACAAGAAAATATGGTAACAACCATAGGCTTAGCACCAACAAATGAGCCCAATCCTTGGTTGATTTCAATACTTTTGCCAAGGGAAACAACTCAAGCTCCTCCAAATGAGTTAGATGAAGAAAGACTACAACAACTTATACCAAGCTTAAGAAGGGTATCCACCACACAAAGGAGGTCCACAAATCTACAAAAAACTCCATTACAAGAGAAAGAGGAGATAAGTGATACAACCTCAAAAAGTGAAACATACATAGAAAGTGTGACATATTCTCACGACTATGAATTTCTATCTGATCATGATGTGATCCCACAAGCAATAGATAGGGAATATGACCACCAATCACCCATTGATGATGAAAATATATCAGGTGACCCAAATAACCAGGTATGCATGTTATAAGGATATTTTACAACAGAAGGAAACAATGACTTACCCCTTATACACTCACATTTTATTGTTTGGGGTCGAGAAGGAAAACTAAGTCTAGATTGGTTTGAGAATGATGAAGCTAATGCAGAATTCCTTGGTGTCATAGAAGGGTTTCCACAGGGTGATCATAAGGCAGGATTTTCTATAGACTTGGATAGAACAACGTACTTTGGAGAGGCAAGTGCCTTTGTGACAAAAGATATAGATGAAAGTGATTACGATGGCAAGAGCAAGTTAGACAACCTCCCTATTGAACAAGAGAATTCAACATTACTTATGGAAGAGTCTGAAGAAGTCAATATAGAAGAAGGAGAAGTTGTACATAACATCCACTTAGTAAAATCATTAAACCAAGAAGAAAAGGACAAGTTCATATAGATCTTCAACCAACATCTGATCAATTTTTCTTGTTCCTATGCAGATATGTCAGGTCTAGATCTAGAATTGGTGTTACATCATTTACCATTACTACCAGGAATCAAACCATACAAACAAAAGTTAAGAAAGGTGAATTCACAAATTGCATTACTGGTCAAAGTAGAACTCCAAAAGCTTCTGGATGTAGGATTCATTAGACCTATTGACTATGCAGAGTGGATATCCAATTTGCTACTTGTGACTAAGCCCACTGGGGGCATAAGAATCTGCACAAACTTCTGAGATCTAAACAAAGCATGTCCTAAGGATGATTTCCTATTACCTAACATAGACATGATAATTGACATAACTACTGGGAATTAAATGCTTTCATTAATGGATGGTTTCTAAGGATACAACTAGATCAGGATTGCACAAGAAGAACAACACAAGATGACATTTACCTATCCATGGGGACATACTACTGGAACATCATTCCATTTAGTCTTAAGAATGCATGAGCAACATATCAAAGGGCTATGACAACATTATTTCATGACATGATCCACAATATCATGGAAGACTATGTGGATGATCTACTAGATAAATCACAGACAAGAGAAGGTCACTTGGAAGTCCTTGATAAGATATTTGATTGATTAGAATAATACAATGTTAGATTAAACCCAAAAAAGTGTGTAACGACAAGCAAACTTCTAGGCTTTATTGTTTCTAACAAAGGAATTGAGGTAGATCCAAAAAAGGTCAAAGCAATCATGGATATGCAACCTCCATCAACACTCAAGTAGTTAAGAGGGTTGCAAGGAAGATTACTATCTATAAGAAGGTCCATAGCACAGTTAGCAGATACATGTCACTCATTTCAGTATTTACTCATAAAATGAGTCACCTTCAAATGGATAGAACAGTGCCAAGAAGCTTTTCAAGCTTTAAAAGATTATCTTATGCATACTCCTATATTAGTTCAACCTACTCAAGGAAAGCCCCTATTACTATATATATCAGCAACAAACTCATCTTTGGGAGCCTTGTTGGCACAACATGACAATCAAGGAAATGAAAGAGCAATCTACTATATAAGTAGAACCCTAATTGGATACAAGCTTAATTACACTCCTATAGAACGAGCATGTCTAGCAGTGATCTTCGCATCTCAGAAGCCTAGACATTATATGATGAGTCATAAAGTTCAACTCATAGCACGCTTTGATCCACTCAAATATTTGTTAAGAAGAGAAACATTAACTGGAATATTGGCCAAGTGGGTCATGATTTTAAGTGAGTTTGATATAGAATATGTGGATAGAAAGGCAATCAAAGGGCAGATTACATAGATCAGTTAGCAGATGCTCCCTTGCAAGACAATGGAAATTATACTTTGATGGATCCTACACAAATCATGGAGCCTACACAAATCATGGAGCAAGAGTCAGGATTCTATTCATCACCCCTCAAGGTGATTCTATCCCTAAGTCATTCAGAATCAATTTTCCTTTTGAAATAAAATCGTTGAATATGAAGCTCTCATCATAGGACTTCGTATTGCTCTATAGTGTGTACGATTACTCAAAACTGATTGTAAATAATTCAATGATGACTATAACCCAAAAGATGATAAAATGACACCTTATAAACAAAAGGTCGAATATTACAAAGAACACTTCAGTAATATCACTTTTGAATAGATTCCAAGAATGTAGAACAAGGCAGCCGACGCCATGGCTATAGTAGGGTCTCTACTAAACATGCCTAATAATGAAACTTAGTTCGAGTTTATTATAGAACAATTGATTGTACTGGCATATGAGATTCCCTCATCAGAATATGTATGTGTAAGTGTGGGTCCTGAATCCCCATGGTATAATGAGATATACACATACTTACATACTCAATATATGTCTCCTGATCTGTCCAAGAATCAAAAGAAGACTCTTATTCGTTAGGCATCCAAACACTATTATTGCTGACACATTGTATAGAAAGGGCTTTGATGGAACACTTGTTCGATGTCTTGATGTAGAAGAGGCACAACTTTCCTTAAACGAGGTACATGATGGAATTTGTGGGGCGCATTAAAGTGGCCCACCACTATCAAAGAAATTATTAAGAACTAGATACTATTGGCCAACTATGGAAAATTATGCCTATAAATATGAACAAAAATGTAGACAATGTCAAGTGCATGGATACCTCATTCATGTGCCAGCACAAGATCTACAACCTATCACATCATCCTGGCCATTTTCACAATGGGGGTTGGATCTTGTTGGTAAAGTTAATCCTACTTCTTCCAATGGGCACAAATTCATCTTAACGGCTACTGAGTATTTTACTAAGTGGGTAGAGGAAATCCGTCTTACATACACCACAGGTAAGCAAATAGCGAAATTCATGCTTAATTACATCATCTGCCGAAATGGGATTCCAATGTGCATAGTGACCGACAATGGACGTCCATTCAAGAATCAAGAAATGAGAGAATTGTGTTAACAATTCCAAATACAATAGAGATTTGCAACGCCATATTATCCGCAAAGTAATGGACAAGCAGAGGCAATAAACAAGACAATATTAAAAATCCTAAAGAAAGTTGTCACTGATGCAGGAGAAGACTGGCATCTACAGTTAAATCCCACTTTTTGGGCTTATAGAATAGGGGTACGCACACCTAGAGGAGCAACACAATATTTATTGGTCTATGGTATAGAAGAAATACTACCTATTTAAATAGAAATACCATCTTTAAGCATCTCCTTAAAACACATCATATCAGAGGAAGACTATCGGGTTGCAAGATTACAAGAGCCGAAAATGCTTGATGAAAAGAGACAAACTGATTTAAATCATTTGCAAGGTTACCAAAATAGACTGAGAAGGAGTTACAATAAATGAGTACACCTAAGAAATTTTGAAGTGGGAGATCTATTTCTCAAGGAGAACCAAAGGAACCTTGTAGAACGTGAAAAGCCAGGGAAGTTTGAAACTAACTAGCTAGGTCATTTTATCATAACAAGGGTTATAGGAAATTAAGCATATAATTTGGCTACCATGTAGGGAGATCCACTCCTTGAGCCTATGAACAACATGCACCTTAAATGATATTATATCTAAGGGCTGGGTTAGTTTAGGTTTTGCTTTCTGCATTGCATATCATTTTCTTCAAAGAATTGCATCACATATAGTTTCTTTTACAAATGCATCGCATTCATAAAATTCTCGCATTTGCATATATCAGCATCAATAAAACAAGGCAACTATCCAATTTTATCATTTGTTTGCATTCAAGAGAAACAAGGGTGGTCTCCTTTCTTAGATATTCGAACATGAAGTCTTTGAAGTCCTAAGGTCATTCATTTTCAACATTACCCTATGACAACGCTTTACTTATGGTTGGGTAGTGATTTCATTTTATGAGACTTGTTAACCCAAAATCTATCAATTTCTATATCTCAAACACATTAACGAGATCTCCAATTCATTCTAGACACCTAGTTGATCATATGACTAGTGAAAAATCTAAAATTCTACTTCAACATCACTGTAATTGTCACACCCAAGTAGGTTTCATTACTTACAATTCAAGGCAAGAAAATAAAAAAGAGCAACAAAAAGAGCAATGATATATAACTGAAATATCACGCATACAAGTGTGACAAAAAAAGCAATGGTATATAGCTGAAATATCACGCATACAAGTGCAACAAAAAGCTTGACTATGGGAACATGCGAGAAACGCTACTAAGGCTATGGATGCTTGCTGGAAATGGAGCAAGATTTGAGAAATTACAATCTATAACCTCTTCGAAGCTCTAAAAGCTTGCTAGCATCGAGGCTCTATTCAAGATGTTTTTGAAGTTAGAATAATCCATGTAGCTAGTCATATAGGATGCTAAGGATCTTTACTGAACACAAGAGCGAGAATTAAATCATTTGCACACACATGGGCAAAAGAAGATCAAAGTTTCAAGAACCAATGGGGAAGTTTTTCGCATCTCCATTTGTAAACCCTAGTCACTAAGTGTGTTAAATTGGATGTTCCAAGGGACCTTAAGGATCGATTGACCACTTATCTATGAAATGTTTTGTACCTCCAATTCAATTGGTGTATTACAAAATGCTAAACAAACACAAACATCCTTGTTTGATTAGGAAATGCATCATCATCATGCATATTGCATTAACATAGGTCAAGTCAAAAATTCATTGTCTCCACATGCAGTATGTGGATCATCATGTCATATAGGTATGCATATTGGGGGCATAGCTAAAAAAATCCTAAAAATTATATATGATCTTGAAAAAAATAAAGAAACATTGAAAAACAAAAAAAATCCAAAAAAATTGAAAAGCACAAAATAAAAAATCATATAAAGTCTTGAAAAAATTGAAAAGCACAAAATCCTAAAAATCATATAAAGTCCTGAAAAAATTCAAAAACATTGAAAAGCACAAAATCCTAAAAATCATATAAAGTCTTGAAGAAATTCAAAAACATTGAAAAACAAAAAATAACAAAACATTTTAATAACGTTCTGAAAAAAATACCAAAAACATTCAAATATCAATCCACAAAATCCAAACACAATCGAAAATAATCAAAAAACTTGCAATAAAATGTCTCACAAGAATCAAATACCCTAGCAGATATCCAACAAACGCTTCACATGAAGTTAACAAAGGATAAGACTATCCAGTCAAACTTCTGCAATCAACTGATCAAATTGTCTTACCAATCGTATCATATACATATTAAGTGATCATTATCTTGTCTTTAACAAAGATGGATACACTCGAAATCAGACAAAACGGTCTTAAATGGGGTCCGCAACTTTATGAGATCAGACATTATCAACTATCACATCAAGAAACTAAGAATGAAGGCACAAGATTAACATAGCTGCTGAATTTTGTCCGGGTTAGTCTTTATCTTTTATCACTTTGGCGACATATTATGTTCCTATGCTGCTCAAGGATGTTTACTAGTGACTAGAGGAGTCATGATGGGCATTATATTTTTCTTTGTTTGTTATTTATGGTGTGAACCAATGAAGTTCTAGGGAAATTTCTCTAGTGGGTGTCTGTGATAGGAGCATTCAGCTTGTGAATGCCACACATACCTCTATCCCTAGTGTAATTCCTAGAATGGAGGGTTTCACTCCTTATCTACTACGTGTTTGTTTCTGTAATGAGATATCTTTACATCTTGGTTCCTTATACCCTGATGTGCTAAGGTCCATTGTTCCATAATAAGGCTTAGTGATGAATATATATTGCTCAATAAATAATGACACAGGTTCGTGAATCAATTATTCTCATTTTCATCTCATTTGTTTATTGCTAGTTTGCTAGTTCTTTTCTTGTCATCTCTTTCTAAATCATTTTCTATCATCTAATCTTTCTTTTATCTTACTAATATTTCTTCAAGGTACATCAGAGTCAAAAAGGGATAAAGCAATATATTCTGACATTATCATACAAAAACAAATTTGCATTCATATAAACAAATTTGCATTCATACAGTTAATTTGCATTCATATAGTTGAATTGCATTCGTATAGTATAGTTGCATTAATATCATATGATTGCTTTAAGTTAATCATTACATCACAAGCCGTATAGAATTCATTGCATCCATAAAAATCATTTATAATTCATATAGACATGCATCACATGAAACATAAAATCATACACCATACATGGAATACAAAGCATAATAGATCGCTGCCAAAAACTGCATATCATATATATAACTAAAAAATGGTAATGTGTTAGAATACAATCATCATGAAACAATCCCAAAGGCTCAGATAACTTGATCTCAATGTCTCAACCCACACTGCCTCTATCTCTAGGTGGATGCTGCCTACTAGATCCTACCCCAGGATGTCCCAAAGATCCCTGAGGTGGACCCATACACCACCATTGTTGGTCCTTTGCATTGAAGTCCTACTAGAACCAAAATGACCTCTAACCTCACTAAATATTAGATCTCTCTGTGCCTCAGGTACAACCTCATGGTAGAGCTGTCTATAATAAAAGGCCTCTTGTATACCATGGTAAAGTCTGTCTGAATGTCTATGTGCATTGGTACCTAGAGAAAATTGTTGGTCATAAGCGGCCTAAACCATTTGCATCCGCCTCACTGCATCATCTCTCTCCATCTAGAGACGATCCCTCTCACCAGAAATATGGTCCCTCTCGCTCTCTAGTGCACCATAATCTCTACAGAATAAATCCCGCTCAGTATCCTGTCACTCCCTAAGTCTGGCAACCTCATCGTCTAGGCTCTGAATCTGTTCTCTCAGAATATGTGGATCATCATCATCTCCACCCCCCTCTGCTGCAGGTGCATCCTCTAACTTTGACATTTCATCATCATCATCATCATCATCATCATCATCATCATCATCGTTGCTTGATGACTCTAAATAATCATCCTCGTCTCCACTACTCCTAGACTCGGCGTCTCCACCGATGTCTACATCCTCCTCTCCCCCCCTTCATCTCCTCCTCCCCCCCATCTCCTCCTTCATGCTCCTCTCCTCTGTCCTATGCCCTCCTCTCCCCCATATCAATCCTTAGTCACTGTCTAAGATGGCATATCTGCTGAGTTGTGATTGAAATTGTTGGATCAGTCAGTGGAATAGGCCTATGTCTGGTCCACCATGCATCATATTGAGGTGTAGTCCCTGGATCTTCCACACCTATACTCCAACCCCACTATAATGCCTAAAGAGCATCGAACTGTGCAATAGCCACATGTGGCTGTATGCAAGCACCCCAATCAGAAACCTCATGACTGACATGAGCAAAGTAAGCTATAACAATGAGTACTACCTATACCTCTCCAAATTGTCTAAGTACCCATCCTGGTAGGTACATATCAATAATCCTCTGTGTCTCCACCATCATCCCAATGAGATATCTCTATTTTCTACATAAAGGCAAGTGTTGAGCATCATCTACCGAACTGGGGCAATCCAAATAAGGTCTCCAAATGAAATGCTGCAAGATATAAATCTAATGTCGCCTGCACAATGTGTTACCCGAGCCCCTGTGTCTAATCCCAGGTGTATATCTGTAAGCATATGGATTCTTAGGCTATCAGTCAACATGAATCACTACCCTTGAGATAGAAATGTGCTCCCAAGCCCAAGTCTGGAGCAATGTCACACCACAACTGACCGATCAAAATCTCAAGTAAACAATGTTGTGCATCTGTTAATTAACCATCGCTAACAGACAAGGACCCCAAGCATACACTTGCCGATGAACAATCATATCATGGAGAACTCTACCCCATCCAAATAGAAATCCATGACCTCTCCTATCAGGGATAAGAAAACCACCTATGATACTGGGGTAAGTGCACAGAGATGGTGGTCAAAAAGGGGGGTATAAGTGGACACTTTTTTTCTGAAATCAGGTGAACCTGAACTTGGAGGAAAAATTTGAAAGTCATCCACTCAAGATATGAAGATAATCAAAGAACAAATATTGTAGTACTCTGAATCTAGTTTCCAAACTACTAAACATTTTAAAAATTGGATAAGATTAAGGGGGTCAAATCCTTCACGTACGAAAAACTGACCCTGAATTTTTCTTAAAAACATAACATAGTGTCTGACGTACGCATCAAAAAATTCATAGTTAGATTTAGTATTTTGACAAATCCTTTGGCAGAAAGATAGTTAAGAGTGAGAACTAGAAGATGTGTATTTTTTTTTTAATGATTTTTCCAATTGAGCACATCCTGAAAATTAGGTACATGTTCGTGCGCGAAGCATAAGTTGCACTAAACAAATCGAAATTACATTTAAAAAAAATAAAAATTGTAAAGAATCAAGTGCACTACAATAATATATAAAGTTTTTAAAATTTGGATAAGTATATCAAAGGTTATTCAAAAAATGGTGCACCTATGTCTGTGAGAACTATGGAGACACTGGTAAAAGAAATTCAATAATAATATGTTATTGTTGTTCAAATTGAAAACAAATTATATGGTTAGAAAGCTCAGAAGATGGGTGAAAATATGGTGGCAATTTTAGAAATACCCACTTGATGAAGTGTAAACTTGATGATGACAAAGTTGATAAGCCAAGTTGATAAAATAAAACATGTCAAAAATGAGAGAAATGGAGGGAAATCAAACTTCCAAACCGTAGCTTTGTATAATATGATATTCTATATATAATATGATATTGTATATATAATAGGTGTATATACATATAATATATAATATATATATATGTATATATATAATATATTAAATATATATATATATATACATGTAAGTGTATTGTCTCCCCCTCTCAAATGCATACAAGGTACCTCTCTCTCTCTCTCTCTCTCCCCTTCTCCCTTCCTCCATACCCCATCCATATCTCTCTCCCTCCCTCTCTCCCCTTCTCCCTTCCTCCATACCTTATACCCCATCCCTCCCTTTCTCCCCTTATTCCTTCCTCCATACCCCATCTCTCTCCCCTTCTCCCTTCCTCCATACCCCATCCCTCTTTCTCTTCTTCTCTCCCTCCCTCCCTCCATACCCCACTGCAGCTGTGTCTGCACTTCTATATAAGTAAGTGAATTTATTTATTGTCTACAACTTCCTCTTTGATTTTTATCATGTATGCTCTCCTAAGAAAATTGACTGATGGATTTGTGTGTGTATATTGAATAGGAGGAATAGGGTTTGAAATTGAACCACAGGTGTATTACCATGACAAACAAGGAAACCTGCAACAATATTATTCTCGAATGTGTTTTTAATGAGCAGAGTAGATGTGGAAAATAGTGTCAACAAAGCAACATGATGAGTCAGAGTACCTGCAATATGTTTTTCAGAAGGAAACATCAGGTAGGAAGAGAAAGAGGGAGAGTAACACGGATGATGTCCTGGAGAATGATAGTGGTGGGTATGCGAGAGTTCCCATGTTGTTAAACAATGCATGTCACCTAAAGAAATTAAAGTTTGTTGTATGCATGGCAGTGGTGGTATATGATGATCATCACTTGTCAAACAACTTGGAATAGTACATAACTTTAAATTTAATATATCATTTTATTAGCCCACCATATGACCCCTTAGGTGTCATTAGAGGTCGTATTGTTTCCTAAGAGGTCATATGGTGTCCTGTGACCTCTTAAGACACTATATGACCCCTTAAGACACCATACAACCCATAACAACACCATATGGTGTCCTAAGGGGTCATAAGATGTCATATGACCCCTCGAGACACCAATGACCCATAACAACACCATATGGTGTTCTAAAGGGTCATATGGTGTACTAAAGGGTTATATGGTGTTCTATGACCCCTTAGGACACTATTTGGTGTCATTATAGATCCTATGGTGTGCTAAGGGATAATATAGTGTCATATGACCCCTTAGATGTTGTTAGGGGTCATATTGTGTTCTAAGGGTCATATTGTGTCCTAGATTTGATATCTCTTCCTCTCCCTCCCCCTCCTTCTCTCCCACCCTCCCTCTCCATCCATCTCTCTCTCTCTCTCTCTCTCTCCCCTTCTCCATTCCTCCATACCCCATCCCTCTTTCTCTTCTTCTGTAATTCCTATAGTCACAATCAAGATCAGTCATATGGTGTCCTGTGACCCC